>NC_089840.1:40800471-41400471 GCF_035609145.1 Eleutherodactylus coqui
AACACCAAAAAAAAGTGGAGAAAAACATTAAGTTTTTGGCTTTTTTTCAGTGCATCGAGGAGCTGCTGATCACAAGCTGCTCTCCCTGCTTGATCTCGGCTCCACATAATCAGCAGTCAGCACCTGCGATCTGGTTTCTGCCTCTGGTTACCTGTTGTGATCCCTCAGCTCCTTCTCCATTTGCTGGGCCTCCCGCTCCATCTTCCCTGACCATGCATGGTCCCTCCAGGCCCGGAATGTCCTCAGCTGAAGCTTCCAGTCCCCCAGAGCCCGGGCCTTCCCCATCTTAACTCTGCGCTCCAGGACCAGCTTGTACCACATGGAGAAGTGCTTCTGAAGGCACTGACAAGACATGGGCGAGATTACAAGGATCAAATTAGTTTGGGGAAAATTCCAACCAGTAAGCCCTAGAAGACACGAAATACTGTGATAAAGGCCGCACGCTCGAATGATGCCTGTGCGGTCTATAATCCTCATCAGGAACGACTCCACAGCAGACACACTTTTGCATATAAAGGTCCTTCTAGGCCGGCCAAGTTCAGCCTTGGTCCTTTTACACAGACCAATTATTGGAGCCGAATGTTCGTTTGCCCGACAATCTCGCTGTGTTAAAGGACCAGCAATCAGCTGATGTACGAGCGAATGCTCATTCATCCACTAATCATTAGTGCAAGCATAAAAATCCCCCCTCAATCGACTGCACATCCCGCCTATAGGGACGAACGATTGTAGTTACGATCATTCATCCCTATAAACCTATTCTTAGCCCGTAAGAAGGAAATGATACGATTGGCCCTCAGAAAGGATGGAGAACTTGGCTAGTCTAAGAGGACCTTGTTGAGCCTATCGAAGCGCATGGTGATCTGCACTTGTTTTGTTTTCCTTCATACGGCCAAGAATCCACTTATAGGGATGAATAACGAATTACGATCATTCATCCTGTAGGCCGGCTGTACAGCCCATTCATACAGATGTGGAGCTGATCAGGCTCACTGAAACTGAATGATCAGTCGGTGAATGAGCATTCGCTCATTCGTTGGCCCTTTTATATGGCCCAATTGTTGGGTGAATAGCCTTTTGGAGGAACGTTCAGGCCTGGAAACCCATTACAAATGACAACTTTCCCCCCCTGACATGTTTAGGGGGCACCAGGGTCCAGATAGAACTGCCCGGAATTGTTACAATCATTACAAGCTTTGTTTCTAAGCTTCGCTCTAGTGAAACCCTCAAGAATCCCACTTGGGAATTGAAGAACGGGATTACTGACAACAGGGAACAATAGTTTGTATTTTACAAGCAGCTCCTCCCAAGCCTATAGGAGCTGATAACAGGGAGTAATAGATTTTGTTCCAGCATTAGTCATGGTGGTCTCTCACCCTGTGGTTTTCGGCATAGACCTGGTGGAGCAGCTCCTGGATCTTGGCTTGCTTCTCAAGTCGTCTTCTCTCCTGCTCATGTTTCTGCAGTTCTCCTTCTGCCCCTACAATCTCCTTCTTCTTCTCCAGCTCCCGTCGCCTCCGCTCTCTAGAAACAAAATCTCTAGGAGTGAGGAGAACAGAACTGGAAGACAATAACAAGAACCTGACCTCCTCCTCTTCTGTCGCTAAAAGCCCCATTCTGCTGTTCTTAGTTTCCGGGAAGGCCGAGTGACAACCAATATGGCCGCCTTCACAACTTTTCCAAACTCCTAAAAGGGGATTCTGCCTAACTACAAAAGGAATCGCATCTGAATCCACATTACCACATTACATTGCTGCATTACCGTTTGCCATTCAGAAGTCTGGGAAAGCTGGATCACAACGTCTATAGTCGCGGTCCTGCTCTTCTGGCGAGATGCTTAGTAGTTTATGCTGCTGTTTTATATTAAAACAAACCTCAAGTATTAACGCCAGAAAAAGTCGCTTTTGTATTGTAGATTACGAATTTATGTTTTTGTAAAAATATTTGGCGCACAAATCAGGACGCCTAAAATGCATTTTTAACCCCTTAGTGACATAACTAACTTTAATCTTAAGAGCCAGTAAACAGTTTCCCCCTTTTGTGTTCCAGCAACCATAATGTTTAATTCTTGCGTCGGCGCGGCTGTACGAGATAATAATGTACTCAATAACTCATTTCTTTGCTGGTGGACAATAGAAAAAAGCAATTCCATCAATTTTTTATTTTTATGGCGTTCACCATAAAAAAGTATTATGTTACCTTAAAAGGTTCACTACGATTACAAGAACAGCACATTTAGGGGTTAAATGATTTTGACTACTTTTGCTCGTGTAAACTTTTCTTTTTATTTATTTTTTTAATATATCAAAAAACCTTTTTTTTCGTGTCACCATATTCCAAGACTGGTGCATTTTTATTCTTCCAAGGACAGAGCTGTATGAGGGCTTATCTTTTGCAGGGTGACTTGTAGTTTTCATTGGTACCATTCTGGGGTACATAAGGCCGGCTTCACACGGGTGAGAAAATTGCGCGAGATTTGTGTTGCGAGACCCACAAATGTGGCATGAATATGAACCCTACTCCTTTGAACGTGGTCATACAGATGAGCGATGTGATGCGGGAAACAAATAGCAGCATGTCCTATCTTTGTGCACCTTCTCGCATCTCCCATCGTTTTCAATGGGACCGGCAGCAGCACTGCACCATGTGCTACATGCACACGATCCGATGTGAGGTCTCCCCATTGAAAACAATGTGAGAAACTCCACGATCCTCCACCATGGCTGACCGCTGCATGGGAGGATCACGACTTCCCCGAAGTGATTCGAGGCGGTTTTGAGAGAAAAACGTCTTGCGTGTGTAAAGAAAATGCACGTTGGCGAGCGCAGAATCAGGCGGTGGATATCGTGCTGCCCATGTGAGGTTAGCCGAAAGACTTTTTGTTTTCTTTTTGTTGCTGATTTGGAGAAGCGAGATGAAAACTGCTATTTTGGCATTTTCCTTTTCACTATTTTTTGTAATGCTTTTTAGTGTGCTGGATAAATACTGTAATCCTTTATTGCCCGGGTCGTTCTGGATGTGGCAGTGCCAACTATGCCTAGGGATTTTTCTGTTCCTTTTTAATATTTAAAGCATTGTGTAACGAGAAAAAAGCTTTTTAATTTAATTTTTTTTTGTAAAAAAATATTTAAATGCTGTGGTCAGCAGTTACTGTGGCATCTGAGGGGTTAAACCGCAGAGGAGCGATTAGATGAGCCGCTCATTCATTTTCTGGGATGAAAAAAAAAATGTGGCAAGTAGTTTTTTCTAATTGATCAGGAGGGAGTGATAACACGAAGAAAAGTCCATCTTAGGTTATTCAACAGGCAGATAGTCGCTCGAATAATAGCTCAAACGAGCGAATGCGGGAGATCGCCGGCCTGTGTAACCACAGCGACCAACGGTACTCAGTGAGAAGTTGCGCAGAAGTCACTAGTCTTTCAGCTGCAGCTGACTGAAACGGAACGACTATTGGGCGACTTCTCGCTCAGTGTAAACAGGCAGTCGTTCATCTATGCTGCCTGTTTGCAATGAATGGCGGCGGGTAGCTGGAAGAGATCCCCGACGGCTCTGCATCCATTCACTGATTGACTATTGGTCCGTATGAAACCACCATTCCCGGGGACAGGAGACTCACAGATCTCTTCTCTGCTCGCGCCCCACCGCAGATCATGTGGAGATATCCGCTCGTGTGAATGGACCAATTGAAATCAATAGGTTCTATTCACTGCTTATTACGCACACAAACACGCCAGTGTGAACGAGCCCTTACGCTCTCCTCGCCTCTTCCATCACTTTCTTGCGTTCGCTCATCTCTTTGCGCAGTTTCACCATCTCTCTTTGGATCTCCTCCTCTTCCTTCTTGGCCTTCAGCATCTTGTGTTTGCCCTCTTCCTGGAGCAGCATCTGCGCCTCCGTCAGAGCAGATTTCTTCAGAGCGAGTTCCTGTCTTCGCTTCTCCACCTCCTTCTGCCGCCGCATACGGTTTTCCTTGACCTGCGCCAATAATGTGACATCTTATCAAAATCCGCTATTTCAAGGTTAATAAATGTCTATAAAGAATGGAACAATATTCAGCATTATGGTTTATAAGAGCTGACAATTTACATGAGGGCAATGGCGGTGGGGGGAGTGATGCAGATGATACTCCAGCCAATGACGCTGGGCTCCTCCCCCCTCCCTCATTAGTTCAATAGATGTGACATCTGTATTCTCCAAATACCCGCACTACAATCCAGGATTCCCTGAGCATAGAAATGCTGCAGTATAAAGTATAGGGAAAGGTCAGACTAGCAGCTATATAACCTATGGAGAGCAGAGGCGGATTTCAGACTCCAAACAGACAATCAGCTAAGCTAGAGTCACAAATCATTGCTGTGCCCTTATAAAGCTAAGCTGCAATGTAAAGTATGGGTGAGTGACAGAGCATCTGCCGTAACCTCTAAGAAGACAAGAGGTTGATTTCAGATTACATCCGGCTGCACATCAATGTCTGAACGGTCCAATTACTAGGGTAGAACCCAAGAACATAGAGTATCTTTCTATCCATTCCATAAAGAGGGCAGAGCAAAGTTCCTCTTTTTTGGGACTTATAGGTGACCCCCTCCCCCTATGACTACAATGATTCTTTACCCCACCTGTTGGTGTCGCACTTCCATGGTGACTCTTGGGTCCCTCTGTTTGGGGATTTTGGTACTTTTTTCACTCCTGAGACTTTCCAGTATCCCAGAATCCACCACTTCCTTCTGTAGAAGTTGCTGCAGGAAGTCTTGAGTGTTTGAGCTCTCAGTTTCCTTCTCCAGATAATTGTAGAGATCTGCAAGACACAGCAAGTGATTTCTGTGCTACATGAGAGTGCCGCAGATTTCAGGCCACATCAGCTACACAAAATAGAGGACGGCACTGCTCTGTGTATGGTTTATATGTCATGTTCTGCCCCTGAACTGTCCCACACAGAAAAAGGGCTTTGATGCTGCAGACATGAAAGACATCAGTCGAGGGGTGATGTTAGATCCCCTTACAGTTCCCCAATATACTGCATTAACCCTTTCCAATACAATGTCGGGCCTGCCCCGACATCATCATTTTCCTCCACAGCTCTGATGTTGGGACAGGCCCGACACTTCAGTGCAGGAGTGCATCTGCACCCGATCGTCAGACACATCGGGTGCAGATGCACTCCTACACTGGTCCTCATCGAGGATCCCCGAGCAGAGGGCAGAAAGGGTTTTTAATAGAGATGAGCGAGTATACTTGCTAAGGGCAATTGCTCGATTGAGCATTGCCCTTAGCGAGTACCTGCCCGCTCGGGAGCAAAGATTTGGCTGCCGGCGGGGAGATCTCTCCCCCCCCCCCCCCCCGCTGACCGCCGCAACTCACCTGTCACCCGCGCAGGCAGCCGAATCTTTTCTCCTTTCTGCTTTCTCCTTTACACATTACAGAGTGCTCAATTAGCGCTATGTAATGCATGGAGATTCCACCCGGCGATCATGTGACCGCTGGTGTCACCTGACCGCCAAGCCGGGAGGCTGAAGGTAGAATGCGGAAGTATTTCTTCCGCATTCCCCCCACTGTGTAGTGAGCACCTGCACCCTCCTGAACTCTGTCAGATCAGGAGGGTGCAGGGAAAATGTATTTTTTCTCATCCATTCTCCCCAGCTCCAATTTATTTGGAGCTGGGGAGAATGGGTGAGAAAAAATAAATGGATTGGAAAGGGATAATCTGTGTAGCTAGCCAAATCAAGGAAGCAAGCAGTGACACTGCATGGGGATGGCTTTTGTGTGCTGCCATATTACAACCCTTAGCAGCCTTACACAGAGAAATAGACATAAATGCTGCATACATGGGAGACATCAGTCGAGGGGTGAGGTTAGATCCCTTTACGGTGCCCAGTGTGCAGCACTGCTCTCACCATAGAGACCTACCATCAAACCTGTTGTACTTGATGAACTCTGGAGGGGAAGGTTTTGCTGGCTCCATATTTTCCACTTCAGGCTCATTGTCATCGTCACTCAGAAGCTCCACTTTCAGCTTATTATTCAACCACTCACTCAGCAGATCTTGGGCTGAAGAGACAAAAGGTTAATGTCACCAAATGACATCTGCCTCGTCCATTACTACACAAGCTTATTCCTCCTTGTGCAGTGCTGAATACAATGTGTTCCTGCTAAGAAACCTCCAGTAAGCTGGTGCTGGCGGATTTCATAGGTGTGTAATTATTCTAATTATTGTTCCACTCATTAGAATAAAGCCAAAAAGCTCCATCAACAGCAACTTGTTGACAGTTTCCAAGTAAGATAAAAGCAAGCAGCATACTGTCCTGCTGATACAGCGGAGTCCTTCGGCCTCCTCCCAGGGATGTTACCTTCAGTGTAAGCGTCGTCATGGTCGTGCAGCTGATCCGCTGACTGCAGGTATAACGCCTGGTGTGCGGGCCTCTGGGCAGCCGGCCTCTTAGGTGAAAACACTTCAGATACAGCAAATTCTGAGGCTTGCTCCACCCGCTGTATAGAAGGGACAATCATTAGTGATGCTCAGATCATCAGACAGGGAATGAGAAGATGGGGGAATGCCCTTTCCATGTCCTATTACATGGGTGATAGGGGTTAAAGAGCATCTACCTCCAAAACCAGAGTCCCCAAGATCATAGATGAGGGAACCAATAAATGCAACACGCGGGGAGCCAAAGGGGCACTTAGGAAAGCAAACACGCGAAGAAATTGGGGGCGCTAAAAAAGCAAAGCGCGGAAAGTTAAGGGGGGGTGCTAACAAATGCAACATGCGGGGAGGCAAAGGGGCGCTAAAAATGAAACACACGGGTAGGCAAAGGGGCGCTAAGAAATGCAATATGCGGGGGAGCCGGAGGGGCGCTAAGAAATGCAACACGCGGGGGAGTCGGAGGGGCGCTAAGAAATGCAACACGCGGGGGAGCCGGAGGGGCGCTAAGAAATGCAACACGCGGGGGAGCCGGAGGGGCGCTAAGAAATGCAACACGCGGGGGAGCCGGAGGGGCGCTAAGAAATGCAACACGCGGGGGAGCCGGAGGGGCGCTAAGAAATGCAACACGCGGGGGAGCCGGAGGGGCGCTAAGAAATGCAACACGCGGGGGAGCCGGAGGGGCGCTAAGAAATGCAACACGCGGGGGAGCCGGAGGGGCGCTAAGAAATGCAACACGCGGGGGAGCCGGAGGGGCGCTAAGAAATGCAACACGCGGGGGAGCCGGAGTGGCGCTAAGAAATGCAACACGCGGGGGAGCCGAAGGGGCGCTAAGAAATGCAACACGCGGGGGAGCCGAAGGGGCGCTAAGAAATGTAACACGCGGGGGAGCCGGAGGGGCGCTAAGAAATGCAACATGCGGGGAGCCGGAGGGGCGCTAAGAAATGCAACACGCGTGGGAGCCGGAGGGGCGCTAAGAAATGCAACATGCGGGGAGCCGGAGGGGCCGAAGAACTGCAACATGCGGGGAGCCGGAGGGGCGCTAAGAAATGCAACCCGCGTGGGAGCCGGAGGGGCGCTAAGAAATGCAACACGCGTGGGAGCCGGAGGGGCGCTAAGAAATGCAACCCGCGTGGGAGCCGGAGGGGCGCTAAGAAATGCAACACACGGGGAAGCCGGAGGGGGACTAAGAACTGCAACATGTGGGGAGCCGGAGGGGCGCTAAGAAATGCAACATGCGGGGGAGCCGGAGGGGCGCTAAGAACTGCAACATGCAGGGGAGCCGGAGGGGCGCTAAGAAATGCAACATGCGGGGAGCCGGAGGGGCGCTAAGAAATGCAACACGCGTGGGAGCTGGAGGGGCGCTAAGCAATGCAACATGCGGGGAGCCGGAGAACTGCAACATGCGGGGAGCCGGAGGGGCGCTAAGAAATGCAACACGCGTGGGAGCCGGAGGGGCGCTAAGAAATGCAACACGCGTGGGAGCCGGAGGGGCGCTAAGAAATGCAACCCGCGTGGGAGCCGGAGGGGCGCTAAGAAATGCAACCCGCGTGGGAGCCGGAGGGGCGCTAAGAAATGCAACCCGCGTGGGAGCCGGAGGGGCGCTAAGAAATGCAACCCGCGTGGGAGCCGGAGGGGCGCTAAGAAATGCAACACACGGGGAAGCCGGAGGGGGACTAAGAACTGCAACATGTGGGGAGCCGGAGGGGCGCTAAGAAATGCAACACAGAAGAAACCGGGGGTCATTAAGGACAGAAACATGCAGGAAGCTGAGGGGGCACTAATAAAAGCAACACACAAGGAACCGAAGGGAAATTAGTAAATGCAACACAGAGAGAGCCTTAATAAATGAAACACAGGGAACTGAGGGGGCACTTATAAATGCAGCACGGGATGAGTGACAGGACAGAAACACACAGATCTGAGGGCACAAGAATTAATGGTTCTTTCTGCTCAATCTCCTTCTTTTATGAGATTCCGGATTACTCAGTAATTACATGCCGAACCATCGGAAGTTTACTCTATAACTTCAGTGTGAGTGTTGTGGCAGTGCGCCCATATGGCCACCAGGTGGCGCTCCTCTCCACTCCCTTCTCTTTCTTCCTGTCAGTTTCTATAGAGCATTTGCTGGATTTTTATGAAGCTTCATCTTTGCAAGAATAAAAAGTTCTACAACTTTCGGATTTACTTTGCGTTTCAATACCTCAACGTTCTCAAGACCCCTGTTTGCTGTCAGTGAATGAGAACACTTATTTACATTTAGAGGCAGCACCCTGTACATATCTAGTGCTGCTGTCAGCTGATTGGTGGATACAACATTGTATCAGCAGGATGTTTAGGATCAGCCCAGCAATAACAAAGTCCCCCCCCCCCCCCCCGTTATATGTTTTTCTCGTGACCCTCATGTGGGAGGTAAATATTTGGCCATTTTGATTTATAAATCATATATAGCTGCTGGAATCCGGCAGCAGAAGAGCCGCGGACAATACAGCAACAGCCGTATCACTCCGCGTTATACAGCCTTTATCGAGCCTTGTATATAAAATATGGCAGCGTCGTGTCCTGCAGTCGCGCCATAGTTCATAAGGCAGGTCACATGACCCCGGGGCATGGCCACTAGCACGCAAATAAACGTCTGTATCGCCCGGTGCTGTGTGACCCCCATTATGTATTTATCACAAGAGTGCTGACATATTCTAGAACGCGGATTAGAGGTCCACAGCAGCGCAATATAGCCGACGGCACTATACAGAGTGTATCCAAGCCAGTGGTACTCGTACCTTAATCCAGTGCTCCACATTGTCGTAGTCTAAGGCCGGCTGTGGAGATACAGTAGATCACAAATATATTATAATATGACGGATGAGATGGAAATAACAAGAAATCCAGGGACAGTGTATCTAAGCCTATCATGCATGCTACGGCCTGCTGAGCTGATGTATCTAATCCCATCATGTGCAATATGGTCTGCTGAGCCAATAATGTGCGATACTGTCTGCTGAGCTGTGTATCTAATCCTATGTCGTGTGATACTGTCTGCTGAGCTGTGTATCTAATCCTATGTCGTGTGATACTGTCTGCTGAGCTGTGTATCTAATCCTATGTCGTGTGATACTGTCTGCTGAGCTGTGTATCTAATCCTATGTCGTGTGATACTGTCTGCTGAGCTGCTGTATCTAATCCTATCATGTGTGATACTGTCTGCTGAGCTGTGTAACTAATTCTATGATGTGTGATATGGTCTGCTGAGCCAATAATGTGTGATACTGTCTGCTGAGCTGTGTATCTAATTCTATGATGTGTGATATGGTCTGCTGAGCTGTGTATCTAAAACCATATTTACGCTGACCTGTAATGTTATAGCATGTGTGATACGGTTCACATTGCATTTGTATGCAAATCACTTGGCAGGTGAGTGCGATGCAATTCTTCATGCTCCCATAGAGGACATTCTGTGATTTTTTTTGAGCTTGTATTTTCAGTACGAGAGAAAATTCCTTCATGTGAGCCGAACCCACTGAATATAATGTGTTATATACATACAGCCCATCATGTGCGATACTGTCTGCTGAGCTGTGTATCTAAGCCTATCATGTGCGATACTGTCTGCTGAGCTGTGTATCTAAGCCTATCATGTGTGATACTGTCTGCTGAGCCGCTGTATCTAATCCCATTATGTGTGATACTGTCTGCTGAGCTGTGTATCTAATCCCATTATGTGTGATACTGTCTGCTGAGCTGTGTATCTAATCCCATTATGTGTGATACTGTCTGCTGAGCTGCGTATCTAATCCTATGATGTGTGATACTGTCTGCTGAGCTGTGTATCTAATCCTATGATGTGTGATACTGTCTGCTGAGCTGTGTATCTAATCCTATGATGTGTGATACTGTCTGCTGAGCTGTGTATCTAATCCTATGATGTGTGATACTGTCTGCTGAGCTGTGTATCTAATCCTATGTCGTGTGATACTGTCTGCTGAGCTGTGTATCTAATCCTATGTCGTGTGATACTGTCTGCTGAGCTGCTGTATCTAATCCTATGTCGTGTGATACTGTCTGCTGAGCTGTGTATCTAATCCTATGATGTGTGATACTGTCTGCTGAGCTGTGTATCTAATCCCATTATGTGTGATACTGTCTGCTGAGCTGTGTATCTAATCCCATTATGTGTGATACTGTCTGCTGAGCTGCGTATCTAATCCTATGATGTGTGATACTGTCTGCTGAGCTGTGTATCTAATCCTATGATGTGTGATACTGTCTGCTGAGCTGTGTATCTAATCCTATGATGTGTGATACTGTCTGCTGAGCTGTGTATCTAATCCTATGATGTGTGATACTGTCTGCTGAGCTGTGTATCTAATCCTATGTCGTGTGATACTGTCTGCTGAGCTGTGTATCTAATCCTATGTCGTGTGATACTGTCTGCTGAGCTGCTGTATCTAATCCTATGTCGTGTGATACTGTCTGCTGAGCTGTGTATCTAATCCTATGATGTGTGATACTGTCTGCTGAGCTGTGTATCTAATCATTTCATGTGTGATACCGTCCGCTAAACCTCTGTATCTAATCCTATCATGTGTGATACTGTCCGCTGAGCCCCTGTATCTAATCCTATCTGCAATAAACTTCTCATCATGCGAACAGCTGGGGGCAGTAATGAGCATTAGTGAGAAGCTCTAACCTTAGGCTTCGCTCTCGTGGCTTGCCTTCTCCAGCGGTACAGCTCAGGCTTGTGGTTCCCGGCGCTCATGGCGCCTCCGCCTGCCGTCAGCAGCCTCCTGTCCAGCACCGGGCTCACCTGCCGGCAGAGGTACAGAAACCCCGAGCGGTGTCGGGAATTGTAGTTCTGCAGAGTAGTTTTTTTCCTTCCTTCAGCCAAAAGCGAAAACACGAGTGAACTACAAATCCCGACATGCTCCAGAATCAGCGGAAGCGTCTTCCGGTTTCCATAGTTACAGTACGTTTAGGAACGCAAAAAGTGTCACATGACTGTCAAGAGAGGCGATGAGTGATGACGAGTAGAGTGCTGATTGGACGGCTAGGAGTGATGTAGAAAATAAGCGTCTTCCTTCCTGCACATGTAAGTACTGGGATTATGCACTGATAATTCATGTTGTGCAGAAGCTGCTTACGTGTTTATGATGGGGACATCAGCCGGCCTGTGTGCTGGAGGCTTCTCAGACGGCTGAGCTGCTGCCAGCACCCAGTACACGGCCCATGTAGAGGGATCCGGGCTGCTAGATGTTGTTACCAATCCTATATATATTTGTATAGCCTACCAGAAATAGTTGGAAATTTGTGCAAGAATTAAAAGTAGTATTTATTTCCATATGCTAATACTTAGTGGGGCTGCTTTAGCCTCAATGACGCTGGATACTCTCTACTAACATCTGATACACTTCAGATGGCATTTCCCTCCATTCATCCTGCAAACATCTGGTGAGTTCTCTCAAACAACGTGGATGCTGTTTATATATCCTGACCCAACGTTACAGTTTGTCCCAGAGAGGTGTACAGTTTGTTCAGGTTGGGACTCTGTGCAGCTGGTCCAATCGTGGAACATCCATATCGTTGTCCTGTTGGAAGTATGGCCGACCATTCCCAGAGTATTACTACATTGTTAGCAGCACGTTATTGTCTAGAATGTCAGGTCCACCTCTGTGTTCATGGTTCTTACCATTACAACCAACGGACCGAGGCCATGCCATGTTGAACATCCTCGGAGTATAACAGAACCTCCACCGTACTTAACTGTTGGCACAACGCACTCAGGTAAAAGACGTTCCTCAGGCTCCCCCACACCCAGGTACGTCCATCTGACGTGAAGATGGAGTAATGTGATTCATCACGGCATATAACATTCTCCCATTACTCAACTGTCCCATGATGATGCTCTCTGCTGTACTGTAGACTGACAGACGCATCTTCTTTGAGAGAACTTGCCAGTTGTTTGCAGGATGCATGGAGGGAAATACCAAATGAAGTGTATCAGATGTTAGTAGAACGTATGCTACGGAGAGGATCCAATGTCATTAAGGTCAAAGGAGCCCCACTAAGTGTTATCATATGTAAATAAACACTATTTGTGATTGTTGCTAGGTATCCAATTACTTTTAGTAGGATAGTGTATATATCCCATCACTAAAATTCGTCGACCCTGGAAATCAGGGGGAAATTCTCTGAATTTTTTTTTCCGGTGAGTCGCATGTCCTGATTGGTGCTTCCTGATTGACCAATTATCCTAGAACAGCAAGTTTTATCTTACTTAAAGGGGTTGTCTCGCGAAACCAAGTGGGGTATACACTTCTGTATGGCCATATTAATGCACTTTGTAATATACATCGTGCATTAAATATGAGCCATACAGAAGTTATTCACTTACCTGTTCCGTTGCTAGCGTCCTTGTCTCCATGGTTCCGTCTAAATTCGCTGGCGGCTTGCTTTTTTAGACGCGCTTGCGCAGTCTGCTCTTCTGCTCTGAGCACGAGCCGCTTCAGTGTGCTCGCTGCTACAGCTCTTCTGCGCATGCGCAGACGAGCTGTATCCTCACGGGAGCGCGCTGGAGCAGCCATTCTGCTACCATCCTCTCTTAGAGGAAGGTGCAGAGCCGCCCAGCTGCCCAGCAGAGCCCGCTCAGCCGCCCAGGTAAGTGATGGGTGACGGACTGACGGGGGTGACGCGTGACGGACTACCGCTGTGGCCCCGGAGCCTACCGCTGTGGCCCCGGGGCCTACCGCGGGAAAGCCGGGGGCTAGCGCGGGGGAGCTGGGGCCTAGCGCCGGTTACCTGCTGCCTGGCGGTGGGTGACTGGTCGGCCGCGTTCAATCCCGGGGTCCGGTCGGCGGCTGCGGGGCGTCTGGTTGTCAGGGAGACACAGCTGGTAGCGTCTCGGGAGCGCGCACGTCGGGCTACAGCAAGCGACGGGAAAAGAGCCGGCGGCCATCTTGGGGAAACTTTTTATAAGTTGCTGAAACGCTGGAACTGTAAGTACAAACCAGCTAGAAAAGTCATTTACAGGGGGGCTTAGTAATGTATGCTTAATAAGGGGGACTGGGCAAAAAAAAAATTTCACTGCTTTCTCGAGACAACCCCTTTAACTCCTTTACGGTCACAAAGTACATAGGACACCGCCCCTCCCCCAACGTAACCCATGTCTCCCGCTCAGCATTCTGGATTGTGCTGTCCATATTTAGGCTAGCTGCACACTAGCGTATTTTTGTGCCATATGCTGTCCATGTAATTTTACACCCACAGTCCACGTGAAAAAACTCGTGGCATGTCCCATTCCTGTCCGTTTCTATGGATGTGACAATGACTGTAAATGTGCTGTGTCCTTGTATGTTAGACAGCGAACAGACTGTCCAATGCAAGTTGCACCCATGTCTACCAGATGCACCTTGCACTTACTGCCAGTGTGCCCCTAGCCTTACGCTTGGTTTATGCTGATTGGACCCTCAGGTCACACTGTGTTTTGTCTCCTGACAGGAGCGCCAACGGATCATGATGAAGCTGACAATAACTAAAGTCGCCGGCGCAGCCCGACTCGGGGTTATTAGCAGTTTGGCTCAGACTGGAGAGAGGACTATGGAGATTCCTGGCTGCCTGCTGTATACACGGACGGCATCTCCTCCCCACCTCACCCATGATACCCTGCAGAGCATCGCTGGTGTCCCTCCAGTCACCCACGTCACCCTGTCCACACTGTAAGAACTGCCTAAAAAAAGGCTGGAATGCAGACAAAATGGAAAAGCATGGTGGATGGAGCATACTACACAGCAGCACAGAGTATTACAGGACATGAGTGTGTTGATCTTTGTGGGAGGTGAAAGACTAGATAATAGCAGTGGCAGTATGAATGCAGGAGAGTGATGTGCTGCTCTTGTGGGAGAAGGACACAGGCAGGCAGGACAGATAATACAGCGGTAATGTAATCAGCCAATGATCTCTTCCCAGGGCAGAACACCATGAAGTCCTGGAGGAGTATAAAGAGGGGATTGGGAAGTTCGCTGGTGAGTACACAGAGGGGGTTATGTATTTTCTATTGCTATGTGATGTGCACCAATCAGCCATGACATTAAAGCCACTGACAGGTGACAATGGCATTGTGCAGCGGCGGGGTGTATTAGGCGGCAAGTTGTCAGTCAGTTCTTGAAGTTGATGTGTCGGAAAAATGTGAAAGTGTAAGTTGCTGAGTGGCAACGGTCAAATTGTAATGTGTAGACGACTGTGTCGGAGCGTCTCCAGGTCTTGTGGGGCGTTCGTGGTATGTAGTGGTTATTGGCATCTACCAAAACTGGTCCGAGGAACCACAAGCAGTGAACTGGTGACAAGGCATGGCCGCCCTAGGCTCATTAATGCATGTAAGAAGTGAAGGCTAGCCCATCTGGTTTGATCCCTCAGGAGAGCTACTACTGTAGTGCAAAGTACTAATAGAAAGATGTCAGATCACACCAGGCATTGCAACTTCCAGTGTACAGTGATGTGTAGCCAGACCGGTCAGAGGGCCCAAACCGACCCCAGTGCACTGATGAAAGTGCCTACAATTATTGTGTGATCTTCAGAACTGGCCCAAGGAGTAAAGAAAGCAGGTGGCCTGGTCTGATGAAACACGTCTTCCTTTACATCATGTGGGCAGCCAGGTGCGTGCGTGTCACTTACATGGAAGTATGGGAAGGAGACAAGCTGGCAGAGGAACTGTGATGCTCTGCATAATGTTCTGCTGGGTACTTGGGTCCTGGCATCATGTGGGTAAGACACGTAGCACCTACCTAACATTGTACAGACAAGTACCCTTCATGACCACAGTATTCCCCAATGGCAGTGCCCTCTGCAGTATAATGCCCCCTGCCACACTGCAGAAACTCCAGGAATAGATGAGGAACCTAAAAGAGATCCAGGTGATGACTTGTGACTTGTTCTTTGAGATCCCCAGATCTCAATCCGATCAAACATCTGGGAGATCTGCTGAAAAAACAAGTCTGATCCATGGAGGCGACCTCGCAACTTGCGGGATCTGCCGATAACGTCCTGTACCAGATACAACAGGGCACCTTCAGAGGTCTTGGGGGGGGGGGGGGGTCCAGGCCTCCGTGGGTCAGAGCTGCTTTGGTGGCACAAAGGTGACCCACACAATATTGTTCTGGCTGATCGGTGCAGATATATTGTAGTGATGACATTTGGCTTTTATGGTTTTTGTTTCCATCCCCCATTTGGTGTCCCCCTCGTATGTGCGATGAGCGGCAGGTTTACATCCTGTGTGGGCACAAAGATGACGTTTCTCTGACTTGTGGCCTGTGAAAGAGGAAGTGACCCCAATAACAGTGTTTGTCTCTTGCAGGATTATCTGACACTTTGCTCTATTGCTCAGTAAATGACCCCGTTTCCCCAAACCCACCCGGATTCAACACCAATAAGGTAAACTATGAACACGGAAAAGGCTGAAATCCCATCTTGGCCTAATACGTCTCACAGATGAGGGTTTGTTACTGTTGTATCCAGTCCATAAAATCAGCAGCAGCACAAAATCATTCCTGTCCTGACGGTTTGTTGCACGTTACCTGCACTGATACAATGTATCAGTCTGAGTCCACACTGTTTATATCACAGAGCATTGCCTAGACTGGATACAATTGTCACAACACATCAGCTGTGAGAAGTATTAGATTTGTACGAGATTTTAGTCTCTAAATGACAATGCTCCCGCTCACTAGCTGTGTACATATATAATATTGTAGCATGCGTTTCCACCGGACCTGAACTCCAAACATCATAGATTCCTATGATGGTCAGAGTTTGGGCCAGGAGGTCCACAGTCAGGCTGGGACGCATGTTCATATCACGGATGCAGAAACGCGGACGAAATACGATCGTGTGCTCGCGATCTTAAAGAAGTTCTCGGCTGCGGTGTCTTTGCTGATGTTCCGTCATTCATTGTATATGCGCTCGGTCCTTGATATCTTCCCTGTGATGACCCCCAGTGTCTTCTCTCCTTCTCCATAGACCGTGTCAATCTGGAGTTCAGGGGGGCGATTAGAACTGACTCCCCAGAAGTTTGTCTCCCTGCAGAGAGCCCTGAAGGCAGACTGGATCCAGTGCCTGTGTGATGGGGAGGTGATGGCTGAGGGCTGCTCCAGAAAGAGGGCGCGGAAGTCAGTCGACCGCTCTCTGGCATTTCTTGATGAATGTCTCAAGCTTATGTCGGAGAATGAGGTGAGTGCAAAGGGAGGCGCTGAATAACGAGGATGGACTCAGGGGAACACAGGGTTGATCAACTCAAAAGGGGGGCTTTTTTTCTTTTTTTTTTTTGTGTAAGAGATAGTGGGGCTTATTTTCTAATCTAAGCCCCAGTATTTTTGGGGAGTGGCTATAGCACGATATCCATTGACTGTGAAGTGGGCGAGCGGCACTTGGCTTTGTAGATGTCCCCAGCAGCTGTCCCTCTTCTTGTTCCTCCATGTTCAGGCTCTGAAGCAGAAGGTTGTGATTGGAGCCATCGAGGGAGGAGACCTCCAAGAAGAGAGGCTGAGATCAGCGAGAGAGACGGCCAAGAGACCCGTAAGTGGCTTCCTGCTGGATGGATTCCCAGGGGGCAGTGTGAGCCCGGAGGCCAAACTGAGCCTCATCTCAGCGGTCACTACAGAGTTACCAGAGGAGAAGCCACGGTGAGCACTTGGCCTCCTATCATCTTCTAAACACAGAATATCACTGCTAGACTTCATACAGCAGTAGCAAATCCTCAGCTGTGTATGAGCTCTTTGTGTTTTCTGGCTTTGGATGTAAATAACATTCCCTGAAAGCAAGCGGAGATGTCTGTGTATTCAGTTTGTACAGCTCGCTGTGACGTCAGTATGCAGTAAGCTCCTGAGCTCCTCCTAGTGGTGACTTCAGGCAGCTAGAATTTTATCTTATAACTCTATATGAAAATTGTATTTAACTGCCTATACATCCTGGAAAAAACCTGCACATTTTTGATGGATGCTGTATATGCACCAAAAATTGAAACAATTTTTTTTTTTTTTTTACCTCTCACCACTTTTGTGAAGTAAAAAAAAAAGTGGGTGGAGCTTAACAAGTCTATGGACTTGAAGGGTTACTATAATTTGTCAGAAACTGGCACAAATTGTATTGCAAATCTGCCTCGGCTCATAGCGAGTGTGGATTGCATTTTCTGGCACACGGACTGGTCAAAAATGCACCAAATTTATTAAAAGGCGTTTTCTGGAACTTTTAACATTTTTTTTTTTTATCTTGGTCTGCCACTCAGATCCCTATCGATCAGCTGATTACCGGCGCTGCTGTCACTATGGAAAGTGCAGGAAGCATGCAGTGGCCAGGATTGGTATTCCAGGTGCAGCTCCCATTGAATTCAATACAATCTCAGGTTATCAATAGAAAAAAATCAAAAAAGTCCCAGACAATCCCTTTAATATGCATCTCTGAATAAATTTGGCCCTTTTCACCTCCGGCATATAAAACAGCAGTCCAAGTAAATTTCTATGTCCGTTTGGTTCTGACCTCTATAGGCATTTACTAAAGAGATGAATGCAGCAGAGCACAGCGTATTCTGGGATTTCTGCTAAGTATGGGGTTTGTGTCATCCCAGTGGATACCATGTAGCAGTTGATGGATGTGACTGGAGTATAAAGGGGGATATAAAGCTTCTTATACATTTTCTGCTACACTTGCTTATTACCCGGAGCAGTAACACTTCCAGCTTTTGGCCTCATCTAAGGTGGTAATTGTTGCCGGTGATCAAACATTAACCCTCATCTCCTCCTGCAGGTTGATCCATGGCATTGGTCGGCCGGATGAGGTTTTGGAGTGCGTTGAGCGTGGCGTGGATCTGTTTGACAGCACTTTCCCGTATGAAGTAACAGAGAGAGGCTGCGCCCTGTGCTTCACCTACCAATACCAGCCGGACCCCGAGACTGCAGGTGAACCCCAGCGTCCTGGTAAATGTGCTCAGTCTTTATATCCCTTCACTTTACATAAAGGTCTCGACCGCATCATTATAGCATTATAACAGTATTCCGATGATTTATATCTCTGCTGTTGCTAGCTGTATGACCACAACCTGCGTTTACTTTAGTTCTACATAAAGAGGAGTTGAGTAATGGGGAGAATAACGAGGAGGGGACTGAGGATGCAGAGATCGACCGCTCCAACATCACGCCTTACGAGATCTGCCTGAAGGAGAAACGGTTCGTATGCTTATAACAAGCTCCTCCTACACATGACATCACTGCAACTGTAGATATAAAGATTCTCTCTGTAATCACTATACAGGGTGTAGCCAAAAAGTCTGATCCAGCGCTCTATCTCAGTATCTGGTGGGACCGCTGCTATGACTGAAGTAAGGAAACCGTATTTGCCTGCCATATAGGGTGTGGCCTAAAGCGCGATTTGAGCAGTGGACGCACGCCAGCAGGACTCCCGCTGGTCATACAAGTTTGGCTCTCTTTTGGGGCCGTGTTTCTATTTCTGCTGTGCTGTTTGCCTTGCTGGTTTCGGGGCACTGGTTGTGTTGGATCGCGGTTCCTGCTGTGAAGGCTGGTTTGCTGCATATGCGCTTCAAGATGGCGCTCAAGCGAAGGCATCTGTAAACACTACAGCAAATGCTTTGCACCAGGAGATGCATATGTCACAATTGGAGCAAAATGAGTATTAAGGGGGGTGAACGTGTGGAATGTACAGAACGTTCTGATTACTTTACCAAGAAATGCCATAAAGCAGTTAGTGGAGTTTGCTCGCTCACCTGTTCCTTCAACCCTGGTGAGAAATGCTCACAAAGTAACTACAGCTGTATTTGCCTCCTCTAATGGAACTTTTAATTCATTATTGTAGTCCTTAATTGAAAAGAACCTTTTATATGCTTCATCTGCTTCACCGAATACTATTATGCCTGCTACCTCAGCACGAGCTAGTGCAAAATGAATCTTCTCTGTGTGATGCTATTCTAGCTGTGACTAAAAGTAATGCTGTCTTGGCCTCCCTTTCTGCTGAGGTTGGTAGCCTGAAAGAGGATGTTGGATTCGTAAGACACAATTTGCAGAAAGTTACAGTAGATTGTCTAAAGCAGAGACTTGTATTAATGAAATGGAGGAAACCTTGGAGGATACAACTAGTGAATGCGAGCAGTCTATCCGGACTGTGCAATATAAAGTAGAAAACGGACTCAGGAGAAATAATTTGTGACAGGTTGGGGTTCCAGAAAAGGTGGAAGGATTGGATCCAGGAGAATCTTTTGAGGGGAGGCTGAAATCAGTAATTGGGGAAGATACTTTGTCATCTTTATGGGCCTTTTCCATAGCAAAGAGACTTCCTGCTACACCACCTCCACCTGGTGCCGCGCCGAGAACGGTTTTGCTGAAAGTCTTCCATTATAAAGATTAGGACATTACTTTAAAGAGAGCAAGAAAAATGGAAGGGATAACTATGGGGGGAGGGAGGGGTCATCGTATAGCGGTCTTTCCAGATTATTCAGTGGGCATACAAAGAAACAGATGCAGTTTCACGGCTGAGAGTTGTAATGCAGGGGGAGACTTTTTTTTTCTTTGATAATTTAGACGATGCCTCCTAGATTGATAAACATGAACAATGTTTATGTAATAGGAATATTTACTTTTTTTGGGGGCTTACTGGTGGAGTATTCAACCGCTTGAAATGAGATTATTTGTTGGATAGGTGGGAGGTTCTTAGTTTATAGTTCTCTTACTGTGATTTGGGGTTTTCTTCTTGACCATTATCACTACACCTAGGAGTCCTGGGGGATATGGGCTATATATGTATGAGGTTGAATGGGGTGTTGTTTAGGGATGAGCGAGTATACTCGCTAAGGCACTACTCGTCCGAGTAATGTGCCTTAGACGAGTATCTCCCTGCTCGTCCTTAAAGATTCGGGGACCGCTGCGGCTGAAATGTGAGTCGGAGTGGGGGAGAGCGGTCGGGAGAGATCTCCCCTCCGTTCCTCCCCGCAGCTCCTCGCTCCGCGGCAGCCCTCGAATCTTTAAGGACGAGCAGGGAGATACTCGTCTAAGGCACATTACTCGGACGAGTAGTGCCTTAGCGAGTATACTCGCTCATCCTTAGTGTTGTTTTTTTTTTTTGTTCTCTTTGCTCTCTCCTCCTCCACGTTTATCATGCATTGCATGATAGAATCACAAACTATATGAATATTTGTGTGATTTAATATTAAGTATTATTTTCTATGGCTCAAAAGGTTAATATAATTGCATGGAATGTGTGGGAAGAAACTAAGTTACACTGTTTTTTCATCCAACCAGCTATTGTCTATTGGAAACTCCTTAAACAATTGATACTGTTCACTCGCTCCATCATTCCTTATGGGCACACTCTTTTCACTCTATGTACTAGAGCTACTCGTGGGGAGTAAGTGTACCAATTCATAAAAACATCCCTTTCAGATGTGACTCATCCTTTACAGATTCAAAGGGGAGATTTACTTGCCTTAGATGTACTATTGCTCAGGAGAATTATTTTTTAGTGACAATCTATATCCTTCCCCCCCCCCATCCTGTATTCCAGCGAATAGATTTAAAAAGGGGACAGCATTTATGGCTATATCTCCTGCTGTTGGCACATTGATGGTGGGCGATCTCAGTAATTTCTTCTCTCCCTATTTGAACGGATTTAATAAAAGCCCCATAGTGGCTTCTCCTTCCCTAACTGCTTTTAATGGAACTACGTTTATATGATTTGTGGAGGCTGAGAAACCCAGAAGTTCACAATTCTCTTGTTATTCCAGTTCACATAGCACCCTTTCTAGAATATATCTCCCGATTGGCACTCCATCTATGCTTTCCCATGTTTGTAGAGTAAACTGTCTGATCACTCTCCACTTTGTCTTTGTTGACAATTAATAATAGGGGATTGGGTTTGGAAAGAATTTGGAAGTTAAATCCCTTCTGGTTAAGTTTGCTTGATGGCAGTGCCAGAACAGAAGGGGCTTTATTAGAGTCCTTTTGGTATAATATTGGGTCTTCCTCGGTGTCTGCAGTGTGGGATGCTGTGAAGGCATTTATATGGGGTCATTATATACAGAAGATTAGTTTACATAAGCCTAAATCTCAGGATGCTATTAGGGCTCTTCAACAATGACTCATAAAAGCAGAGCAAGTGTATGTACATTCCCCCACTAATCAGGCGGAAATAAATCGGTAAGGGGCGCAGTTGATGATGTGAGAGGTATTGCAAAAGGTAGGCGTCTTTTTTATGAAGCGGAAGATCTTTGAGGAGGGGGAAGCTAGGGGTCACTTTTTGGCCTCTCTTAGGGCACAGGGATCATCATCTCATGTAGCAGTATTAAGAAGGCCCAATAATTCTTTGCTTATAGGGGAGTTTGAAATTTTGGAGATGTTTCTCCTCTATTTTAAACATTCCTATGCCTGTAAGCTAAGCGTGGATCGTTAAGATCTTTATGAATATTTAGCTCGGGTGCAATTACCAATTTTGTCTGATGATCAAAGAGTGATGTTAGAGGCTCCTTCGACATTGAATGAAATCAAGGCTGCAGTAGCAGCGCTCCCTAATGAAGGTCCACCTGGGTTTGATGGCCTTCCAAATGAATTTTTTAAACTCCGTCAGGATATGTTTCTACCACCTTACGAACGCTTTTTAATGAATCCTTGCATGAAGGTATACTCCGCCGTCCGCGAGAGATGATGTAATTGTCTGAATTCCTAAAGCAAGAAAGGATTTGTCCTGATTCTTATCGACAAAAAGCTCAGTTGACCACTGATGTGAAAATACTGGTGAAGGTACTCGCAAGCAGACTAGTTTTGGTTGTGACTAGAGATGAGCGAGTATACTCGGTAAAGGCAATTGCTCGAGCGAGCATTGCCTTTATCGAGTACCTGCCCACTCAAGATGAAACGTTCGGGGGCCGATGGCGGGCAGGGAGCTGCGGGGGAGAGCGGGGCGGAACTGAGGGGAGATCTCTCTCTCCCCCGCTCCCTCCTGCTGACAGCCGCTACTCACCGCTTCCCCACGCCGGCACCCGAACGTTTCATCTCGAGCGGGCAGGTACTCGATAAAGGCAATGCTCGCTCGAGCAATTGTCTTTACCGAGTATACTCGCTCATCTCTAGTTGTGACTCATTTAGTACATGAGGATCAACCCGGATTTATGCCAAACTCATCAACCGTTATAAACTGAAAGAGGCTGTAGTTGAATCTGCAGGCGGACCATCGAGTCAGTAGGGAGCAGGGCTATTTTTTTAATTTGATTCTGCCAAGGCTTTTGACAGCGTCGAGCGGGATTATTAATGGGCTGCTCTTCGTAGGATGGGCTCTGGTGAGAAATTTTTGGCATAGGTTAAACTGCTTTTTATTCAAAGCCGATGCAAGAGTGAGGGTAAATGGTTGTATTTCCGGACGGATTGGGTTAGAGAGGGAAACACGGCAGGGGTGTTCTGTCTGCTCTTCCCTTTGCTTTGGCAATTAAGGCCTTGGCTGGTTTAATAATGCAATCGCCTGATATAGTTGTTTGGCAGTAAGGAGAAACTTAGGAATATGTCTCATTATATCATGAGCTGTTGTTGTACACGGCGGTTTTGAGTAAATCGATGTGTCCTATTAGGTCTAATTTTGATAGATTTGGTAACATGTTGGGTCTTACTGTTAATTGGAGGAGGTTTGGGATTTTTCTTTGGAACATACATAACTTCAAATAGTGAGGGAATTCAAATATTTGGGAGTTGTGGTATCTTCTAAGCCTCAAGACTTCATTTCTGCCAATTTGCTTCCATTGATACAAACATTTTAAGATAAGGGTAAGGGTGACTACCCACTACAGTTCTTTTTCACTGCGAAATTCGCAGCGTTTTTTTACTCCAGGGGTCTATGGGACTTTTTAATGTTAAAATTGCATCGTGGTAAATTGCGATTTTGCCGCAATGCGTTTTTAACATTAGAAAGCCGGATAGACTCGTGAAAAAAAACCGCAGCAAATTCGCAAACGCTAGTGGGTAGCCACCCTGAAGGGGTTATCCAGGAACATCATGTTACACAAAAGCTTGCAGCAGTAAAGTCACAGAATACATACTCGCCCTTCCGAGCTCGCTGTCGTCTCGCTGGTTTTCACTACGGGCAGCAGGGAGTCCCTGACAAAAGAGCCATGTGACCGCTGCAGCCAATCACTGGTTCCCTTCAGCCGGTGAATAGCTGCAGCGCTTATGTGACTCAGTGTTAGGTTATGATTACTCCCTTCCCGGAAGTGAAGTTTAGTGGGGACCGGCAAGACTACAGCGGCCAGGGAGTGCGGAAGGGCGAGTATGTAGTCTGTAATTTTTACTGCTGCAAGCTTTTGTGTAACATTATGTCCCCGGTTAACCCCTTTAAGGTTTGGAATCGTCCCCCATTGTCGATTTATTGGCAAGGGAAATCTTATCAAAATGGTTTTGATGCCACAACTCCTTTATATACTTACAAACTCTCCAGTTTGGGTTCCATCACAATATTTTTTTAGACTCCATATGATATTATATAACAGCTGGAATTAAATTGGAGACCCTTCAAAGGGATAAACGGTCTGGAGGGCTGGCAATTCCAAATGGATTTTTCTGCATCTTGATTGCAACAGTTGAAGGGATGGGGGGAAAGAAATGGGGTGGGGTTGAATTGTAGATTGGTTTCTGAAATGACAGGTTGTAGCCCCCCTATAATGGTATACGAAAGAGGGGTGAAAGGAGAAAAAAGGTGATTCTTATCTGACAGTAATTTGAATAACTAAATTGTGGAATAAATTTTAGCAGATTTTACAGCTAGATGGATTTACTACCCTGTTTCCCTGAAAAAAGACATACTCTGAAAATAAGACATAGCATGATTTTCCAGAATTTTTGAGGATGCAAAATGATTTTTCAGGCTTTTTGAGGATGCTTGAAATATAAGCCCTACTCCAAAATTAAGCCCTGCTAACAACAGTTAATTTTAAAAAGTCAATTTAAATAGAATCCAGGCAGCTATACATGTAAAAAAGTTAAACCATTTTGAACAAAAATTAATATAAGACACTGTCTTATTTTTGTGGAAACACGGTATATACAACCCCTCTGGAGGAAACCTAAATTGCCAGATGTTTTTAATTTTGAGGGATTTTTACCATGGGAGAAGAGAGGGGTGATTTTTTTTTTTTTAAATTATTTTTTAATTAATTAATTAATTTTTTTGGAACAGGTTAATTCTGGAAGTATTTTTTTGTAGTTTTGAACAATTTAGAGCTTTATGATGTTCCCCACCGTTATTCTTTCCAGTTCCTTCAGTTATGACTTGCGTTTGCTGCTCAGGCCGGCCAGTATCTGTGCTTACGGCTCAACACTCTTTGGTGGATTTTCTTGGGTGTTCTGGAGCTACGAAGGGTTAAAATCTTATTTATATAGACAGATGCTTTCTTTACCAGTTACTGCAAAGGGAAAAAGATGTTGGCTAAATTAGTGAAGATAAACGGGCCGCGTTGTTGTGTGATCCCAATGATATCTCTATGTGAGAGTCAGCGAGTATCGCAGTGGTATGTAGTGCATAGAGTTTATCGGACTCCATTAAAGCTGTTTAATATGGGCATTAGATTAGACTCAGCCTTTCTGAACTGTTATATGGATGGTTCACATTTAATGCATACGGTCTGGGATTGTGTAAGTTTGTGTGAATTTTGCCATGGGGTAGTATTTCTCCGATAGTAGGGGAATTGTCACAAGAATAGAAAAGGTTATATCTTTGGAAAGGAGGCTGTTTGACCAAGTTTGAGGAAATTTGGAGACAATGGTCGGCTATAGAAGTGGATAGTTAATATTGAATGCTGGTTGTATAGCGGTACCGTACTAAAGTTTATGGGATCTGGAGGGGGGCTAGGGGGAGAGGCAAGAAGGTGGACAAGAGTTGGTCTATAATGTCAGGTTTTGTTTTTTTCTGTTTAAGTAAGTTTTGTTGGGGGAGGGGAGGATCTGTTTAATTGCCTTCTGTATATATTAATGCATAGATAATAAATATATACATATAATTTTTTTTTAAATAATGATGATCTGATTAAAAAAAAAGGAAAGCGTGCTGGAAGTGGCCTCCTTCTGCTACGATACATATGTGGAGCCATCACTGGACCAGTGTTCATTCCAGTGACTCAACGTGGATCGGTATCAGAGTCTGCAGACGACCATGGATGACTTTGTAGCAGGAGGCGCCCACTTCCAGTACGCTTTCCTTACATTGGTCATAGCAGCGTTCCCACCAGACTTCTCACATGCTGCTCCTCAACTTTGCAATTGGGTTTTACTCTCTAAATCTCTTACAGTGGCCACATCACAAAATTAAGATCCGTGTTCCGGGGCCCCAGGGGCCGTGTGCCTCATACCATTGTGTAGCACATCCATGACTTCCTATTCAAGTACACTATTGTTACTTCAGTATCGGACACCAGTATAGAGGGATAGCGCTGGATCCGGCTTTTTGTTTACACTCTATATTGCTGTGATTATCTGCTCTGCAATTTTCCACTACATTTTTCTTACACAGTTCAAAATCTCTGCTTGCTGTCAGTAAATGGGAACATTCTTCACATTCAAAGGCTGAAAACCTGTCCCGATCTAGTCCTGCTCAAAGATGAGTCCTTGTTACAATTGTATTTAGTGTAGACATCCATCTATGAGCTGAACGGTCAGACTGATACATGTCACCTGCACTGATACATTGTAGCAAATAATCAGGACAAGGCAGAGACTTGTGCTGCTGATGTATTTGCCTCACACAGGATTGTCTAGACTGGATACAATTATAACAGACCTTCAGCTGTGAGCAGTATAAGGCCAGGACAGGGCAGGGCCCTCTGGATGTATACCAGGCCGATGCTATTTACTGACAGCAAGCAGAGGTCTTGAAAACCAGAAGGAATTGTATCCCAATTCTATTCAAAATTTGTAGAACTTGGATGAAATTAACATTAACGAGCCGTCACAGTAACACAGACATAGAAAGACTCTGCATAATTTTAACCCTTTCTTCATCACGCAGGTTTCGCGAAGACTTCAGGCCGCTGCTTCAGGGCTGTACGTGTTACTGCTGTCGCCACCACAGCCGCGCCTACGTCCATCACCTCCTGACCTCCAAAGAGTTACTGGCCGGGATCCTCCTCATGACACACAACTTCCAACAGTACTTCAGCTTCTTCCGATCCGTGCGTGAGGCGATCCGTGCCGGAAAGCTCTCCGACCTGAAGGACATGATCAGGAGACAGGCGGCCTGAGATTTCATCCCCCCTTTTATTCTGCTGCTATACAAATATAATAAAACTGACTGGAAGAAGAGATTTTGTAAATGCTGGCCCTGGAGTGTGAATATTTATGCAATTTCCGTGTCTTTAAAATGAGGACTGTTTGCGGTTCCCAGGTTTGTAGGTATTGCCATTTCTATTCCATGCACTGCAGCATTCCCCAATTTACTGTAGTTCTGCCCATCCGGATCTTCCTGGTTCAAGAATAGAAATACAAAAGTGCAGAGAATGTTGAGACTTAAGCAGAGCAAAAGCTAATGGTGCAATGATGTTTCCTTCAAGGTGTATGGAAGGCTTAGTGACCCCTCTAATAGTACTTGTTACCCCCATCTGTTGCCTGTGCGGATAACGTTACAAAAGGGAATGACTCCAGGATTGATGCCCTTCACAGAGTAGACTAAAAGATAAAACCTACAGTTGATATACTCGGGTCTACCATCAAGACCATGGACTAACTCCACCATTTATTTCTTTGGTATTGCTTATACTTTGTCTCAGGGGGGATACTCTGCTGGAAATGGCAATAATGCCTTATCATTGACTCCTGTAGTTAGTATAGGTAGACAAGCAAGAACTCTAGCGAGTAAATAGGGATACCTAACCCAGTTATTACCATCTATGTTTATGGATCTAATGCACCAGACACCAAGTAGGACTTCATCCACTCGGTTGTAAGGTGCATGCTAGGTAGAGTAAATAAGTCTCACCTAGTCCCGTAACCCTATATTAACCCCTTGAGTGGCGGGTTTCCTACCACCCTGTCGTGCCCACCAGGGCAGGTTTTTTAAAATGGTCTAATCATTGAATTTCAACTAATTTTGCAGTTGCGTCTTAAGAGCCATAACTTTTTCATTTTTCCATTGACATGGCCATATAAGGGCTTGTTTTTTGCGGGACAAGTTGTGATTTTTTAAACAGGAGGGAGGAAAAAAAGAAATAGGGAAAAAAGAAAAAAAGGGGCCATGTCATTAAGGGGTTAAATAATGTATTAACTTCCTTCTCTGGGTCATTACGACGCACACGGATACCACATGTGTGATTGTATTTTTGATTTTTTTACAAAGTAAAGGGAGACAAGTGTTTTTATAATTTTTTTTAAATAATTTTTTAACTTTTTTTTTAAACTTTTTTTTTTTTTTTTTTTTTTTTTTGTCCCTTTAGGGGACTTCCACAGGGACCCATCAGGACCCCCTGATCACATTCTGGGGGTCCGATGGTGACAGCCCTTTACATGCTGCAGTGACAGCCCTTTACATGCTGCAGTCACATAGACTGCAGCATGTAAAGGGTTAACACAGCAGAGATCGGAGGTTTTCTCTGATCTCTGCTTTAAGAGCTGGTACCTAGCTGTCCTCTCACAGCCAAGCACCAAGCTCTCCCTGTCACAGAGACCATCGGCTTGCTTCTGACAAGCCGATGGTCTCTATGGCAACCTGTAAACAAAGCAGGAGATTGCCGATATGCCGGCAATATCTTCTGCTGGTTTTTCAAAGCCCTTGCTTTGTTCTCTGTGGGTCTGTGCAGGCAGAGCACACTGTCACAGCTTGTGGCATTGTGCTCTGCAGCTCCCATAGTGATACATAGCCCGGAAATCTTCCGGGCTATGTCACTATGAGCAGTGGAGCTCGTCCCGGAAAATTTCCGGGCGTGCCACTCAAGGGGTTAAGGCTCCTTTGCAATCCTTGGAGCATTACTACAACAGTAGTGAAAATAATGAGACTGATCTATCACACAGGCTATCCAACACCTGCATAAGGGCTCATGATAGAGCTATCTCTTATAAGTAAGGTAGGCCTCTCAGTAGTGAGCCCTAGCTGTCTGCTTCACCTCCCTATTCTATTAGAGAAACAAGTATACAACCAACGCGTTTTTGTCAGGCCGACAATTTGTTTTTATAATACGAGCATAAACGCACTTTACGTCAGATAACAAGTGCGTGCCTCGGGGGATTAACTCTTAATAAAATAACACCTTTGTATATTTAACATCAGGCTCGCAAACCTGATGACCCGCGATATTCAGAGAAATGCGTTGAAGATCTTATCATATGAGCTTGAAAATTTGGCACCTTAACTGTCATTATTCAGGTGTCATATAGGCTTCATAGTGCGAGACTTCACAGTACTTTGTCACACACAGTATCCAATATCAGATAGGGGCCTCTAACTGCAGAAAGTCTGAGGAAGGATTTAATCCACAGACGATCAATTCACAGACCAGACCCTCTGAGGCCACAATACAGAGTCGTACCATTCAAATGCTTCAGATGGGCGTAAGGTACTGGCGCCACTTTTTGGTATATTTGTCTGTATATAGCGTTTGCCTTCGCTCTCCTAAGGCGTTGGACCTGCTGCTCAGCCCCTCTTGGCTAGTTGAGTGTGCCCCTATGTGTGTTAATCGAATCAAGAATAAAATGTTACGTCTTCTCTTTTAGGACTCTGTGAAGGGCTTTCATCTAAGAATTAGACTAACTGCCTCTGCGACTTCAACTCCAGGACTTATAGTTTATGGGTAATTTTTTACTTGCACCCTATTATGAAGTAATGGGAAGTTTTTGGCCTCGCTTGCACTATTGTCGGGCTGCACACGATCAGCCGATTTAGGAGTCAATGCTTGTTCAGTGGTTGGTTGGGTCTTTTATGACACGAAAATCATTATTCTCTGCGGCCCGTCGTTGTGTGTACACAGGGTACGTGCTTCTAAGAACCATTAAAAAAGCACTCTGGTGGTGGGGATGGGGGCTCCTCTATTAAAGAAGAAAAGCTCTGGTCCCGGCGCCGGCCCATCATGGCACAGCCACACTGAATGCCAACGCTCTGCTATCCCATAGTATTATTTCTGGGCAGCACAGCATTGGAACTGGATGTAGACAGACTGACTGCTGTCCGACAAATACACGGATGGGATATAAAGCCATCTGAATAAAGCTTGAGGCCGCTTTCACACATGGCATAAATGATGCAGAAGTTCCGCTGCCCGAATCCCTGTGGAAATTCTGCAGCAATTACAGGACAAAATAAAATAAAAATCTTGTTATTTGTATAGCGCTGACTTATTCTGCAGCGGTTTCAGGTAATTTATTTATTACCCCCCAGCAAGCTGGGTACTCATTTTACCAGCCTTGGAAGGATGGAACGTTGTGTCAACTACCTGAACCACGTGGGGATTGAACTCACAACCTTCAGGTCATGAGCGAGAGCTTAGGGCTGCATTGCTGCAGCCTTAACACTCTGTGCCATACAAGGCTATGAAATTTTTGAGATTTCAAAAATTTCCGCAAGATCTGCACAGCGTTTTTGAAAAACACTGCAGATCCTAAGTCCACAACATGTCTGTCTATGCTGCGGAATTCAACCCTTGAAATAGAAGCATCTAGCCCGCTGTCAACGGGAGTGAGGCCATCTATTTTACTACCGGCTATAACATATGCTGAGAATAGGGCATCCATAGTAAAAGTTCCAGGATACCCCTTTAAGTTTAACCTGGGCCATAAGGAATAATTGATTACACCGAGCTCCCCCTGGAGGGTGTAATAAATGGTGGTACAGACCACATTAGAGGGGCTGGTGTCGGGGGAACTACAGGCCGCCGCAGGTGCTGACAATTGGAATAATCCCCGTATCACCGACCCTTCTGAAGTTATTAATGATTCTAACATATAATGTAATGCGTAAGAAAGGTGTCCAGGCCCCTCTTGTACTCTTATCGAATTCACCATCACCACATCCTCAGACAGAGAGTTCCATAGTTTCACTGCTCTTACCGTAAAGAACCCCTTCTAAGTCAGTGTAAAAACCTTCTTTCCTATAGTAGTTATAGCAAAATACATTTTGGAAACTGCAATATTTCACTATTCTGTCGATGCCGTAAGAAAGGTGTCCAGCAAATAATCAGGACAAGGGGGAGACTTGTGCTGCTGATGTATTTGCCTCACACAGGATTGTCTAGACTGGATACAATTATAACAGACCTTCAGCTGTGAGCAGTATAAGGCCAGGACAGGGCAGGGCCCTCTGGATGTAAACCAGGCCGATGCTATTCACTGACAGCAAGCAGATGTCTTGAAAACCAGAAGGAATTGTATCCCAATTCTATGCAAAATTTGTAGAACTTGGATGAAATTAACATTAACGAGCCGTCACAGTAACACAGACATAGAAAGACTCTGCATAATTTTAACCCTTTCTTCATCACGCAGGTTTCGCGAAGACTTCAGGCCGCTGCTTCAGGGCTGTACGTGTTACTGCTGTCGCCACCACAGCCGCGCCTACGTCCATCACCTCCTGACCTCCAAAGAGTTGCTGGCCGGGATCCTCCTCATGACACACAACTTCCAACAGTACTTCAGCTTCTTCCGATCCGTGCGTGAGGCGATCCGTGCCGGAAAGCTCTCCGACCTGAAGGACATGATCAGGAGACAGGCGTCCTGAGATTTCACCCCCCCTTTTATTCTGCTGCTATACAAATATAATAAAACTGACTGGAAGAAGAGATTTTGTAAATGCTGGCCCTGGAGTGTGAATATTTATGCAATTTCCGTGTCTTTAAAATGAGGACTGTTTGCTTTTCCCAGGTTTGTAGGTATTGCCATTTCTATTCCATGCACTGCAGCATTCCCCAATTTACTGTAGTTCTGTCCATCCGGATCTTCCTGGTTCAAGAATAGAAATACAAAAGTGCAGAGAATGTTGAGACTTAAGCAGAGCAAAAGCTAATGGTGCAATGATGTTTCCTTCAAGGTGTATGGAAAACTTAGTGACCCCTCTAATAGTACTTGTTACCCCCATCTGTTGGCTGTGTGGATAACGTTACAAAAGGGAATGACTCCTGGATTGATGCCCTTCACAGAGTAGACTAAAAGATAAAACCTACAGTTGATATACTCGGGTCTACCATCAAGACCATGGACTAACGCCACCATTTATTTCTTTGGTATTGCTTATACTTTGTCTCAGGGGGGATACTCTGCTGGAAATGGCAATAATGCCTTATCATTGACTCCTGTAGTTAGTATAGGTAGACAAGCAAGAACTCCAGCCAGTAAATAGGGATACCTAACCCAGTTATTACCATCTATGTTTATGGATCTAATGCACCAGACACCAAGTAGGACTTCATCCACTCGGTTGTAAGGTGTAAATAAGTCTCCCCTAGTCCTGTAACCCTATATTAAGGCTCCTTTACAATCCTTGGAGCATTACTACAACAGTAGTGAAAATAACAAGAGACTGAGCTATTACTGAGGCTATACAACTCCTGTATAAGGGAGGTAGCTTCATAGGCCTCTCAGTAGTGAGCCCTAGCTGTCTGCTTCACCTCCCTATTCTATTCGGGAAACAAGTATACGACCAACGCATTTTTGTCAGGCCGACAATTTGTTTTTATAATACGAGCATAAACGCACTTTACGTCAGATAACAAGTGCGTGCCTCGGGGGATTAACTCTTATAACACCTTTTGTATATTCATCATCAGGCTCGCAAACTTTCTGATGACCCGCGATATTCACGGAGAAACGCGTCGAAGATCTTATCATAGTAGCTTGAAAATTTGGCACCTTAACTGTCATTATTCAGGTGTCATATACGCTTCATAGTGTGAGAATTCACAGTACTTTGTCACACACAGTATCCGGTATCAGATAGGTTCCTCTAACTGCATCTCCACTATTTTGGAGGCTAGAAAGTCTAAGGAAGGATTTAATGCACAGACAATCAATTCCCGGACCAGACCCTCTGAGGCCACAATACAGAGTCGTACCATTCAAATGCTTCAGATGGGCGTAGGGTATTGGGCCAGTTTTTGGTATATTTGTCTGTATATAGCGTTTGCCTTCACTCTCCTAAGGCGTTGGACCTGCTGCTCAGCCCCTCTTGGCTAGTTGAGTGTGCCCCATGGGTGTTAATCGAATCAAGAATAAAATGTTACGTCTCATCTTTTAGGACTCTGTGAAGGGCTTTCATCTAAGAATTAGACTAACTGCCTCTGCGACTTCAACTCCACGACTTATAGTTTATGGGTATTTTTTTACTTGCACCCTATTATGAAGTAATGGGAAGTTTTTGGCCTCGCTTGCACTATTGTCGGGCTGCACACGATCAGCCGATTTAGGAGTCAATGCTTGTTCAGCGGTTGGTTGGGTCTTTTATGATGCTAAAATCATCGATATCCTCTGCGGCCCGTCGTTGTGTGTACACGGGACGTGCTTCTGAGAACCATTAAAAAAGCACTCTGGTGGTGGGGATGGGGGGCACATAGTTACTGCTCCTCTATTAAAGAAGTAAAGCTCTGGTCCCGGCAGCAGCCCATCATGGCAGAGCCACACTGAATGCCAACGCTTTGCTATCCCATAGTATTATTTCTGGGCAGCACAGCATTGGAACTGGATGTAGACAGACTGACTGCTGTCCGACAAATACACGGATGGGATATAAAGCCATCTGAATAAAGCTTGAGGCCGCTTTCACACATGGCATGAATGATGCAGAATTTCCGCTGCCTGAATCCCTGTGGAAATTCTGCAGCAATTACAGGACAAAATAATAATAAAAAATCTTGTTATTTGTATAGCGCCGACTTATTCTGCAGCGCTTTCAGGTAATTTATTTATTACCCCCCCCAGCAAGCTGGGTACTCATTTTACCAGCCTTGGAAGGATGGAACGTTGAGTCAACTACCTGAACCACGTGGGGATTGAACTCACAACCTTCAGGTCATGAGCGAGAGCTTTGGACTGCATTTCTGCAGCCTTAAAGGAGATGTCCCGCGGCAGCAAGTGGGTCTATACACTTCTGTATGGCCATAATAATGCACTTTGTAATGTACATTGTGCATTAATTATGAGCCATACAGAAGTTATAAAAAGTTTTATACTTACCTGCTCCGTTGCTAGCGTCCTCGTCTCCATGGTGCCGACTAATTTTCGCCCTCCGATGGCCAAATTAGCCGCGCTTGCGCAGTCCGGGTCTTCTGCTTTCTTCTATGGAGCCGCTCGTGCCAGAGAGCGGCTCCGTGTAGCTCCGCCCCGTCACGTGCCGATTCCAGCCAATCAGGAGGCTGGAATCGGCAGTGGACCGCACAGAAGAGCTGCGGTCCACGAAGGTAGAAGATCCCGGCGGCCATCTTCAGCGGTAAGTATTGAAGTCACCGGACCGCCGGGATTCAGGTAAGCGCTGTGCGGGTGGTTTTTTTAACCCCTGCATCGGGGTTGTCTCGCGCCGAACGGGGGGGGGTTTAAAAAAAAAAAAACCCGTTTCGGCGCGGGACATCTCCTTTAACACTCTGTGCCATACAAGGCTATGAAATCTCCTGCACAACCCATGTGGAGGAGATTTCAAAAATTTCCGCAAGATATGCACAGCGTTTTTGAAAAACACTGCAGATCCTAAGTCCACAACATGTCTGTCTATGCTGCGGAATTCAACCCTTGAAATAGAAGCATCTAGCCCGCTGTCAACGGGAGTGAGGCCATCTATTTTACTTCCGGCCATAACGTATGCTGAGAATAGGGCATCCATAGTAAAAGTTCCAGGATACCCCTTTAACCCCTTGAGTGGCGGGTTTCCTACCACCCTGTCGTGCCCACCAGGGCAGGTTTTTTAAAATGGTCTAATCATTGAATTTCAACTAGTTTTGCAGTTGCGTCTCAAGAGCCATAACTTTTTCATTTTTCCATTGACATGGCCATATAAGGGCTTGTTTTTTGCGGGACAAGTTGTGATTTTTTAAACAGGAGGGAGGAAAAAAAGAAATGGGGAAAAAAGAAAAAAAGGGGCCATGTCATTAAGGGGTTAAATAATGCATTAACTTCCTTCTCTGGGTCATTACGACGCACGGATACCACATGTGTGATTGTATTTTTGATTTTTTACAAAGTAAAGGGAGACAAGTGTTTTTATAATTTTTTTTTTTAATAATTTTTTAACTTTTTTTTTTTTTTTTTTTTTTTTTAAACTTTTTTTTTTTTTTTGTCCCTTTAGGGGACTTCCACAGGGACCCATCAGGACCCCTGATCACATTCCGGGGGTCCGATGGTGACAGCCCTTTACATGCTGCAGTGACAACCCTTTACATGCTGCAGTCACATAGACTGCAGCATGTAAAGGGTTAACACAGCAGAGATCGGAGGTTTTCTCTGATCTCTGCTTTAAGAGCAGGTACCTAGCTGTCCTCTGATAGCCAAGCACCAGCTCTCCCTGCCACAGAGACCATCGGCTAGCTTCTGACAAGCCGATGGTCTCTATGGCAACCTGTAAACAAAGCAGGACATTGCCGATATGCCGGCAATATCTTCTGCTGGTTTTTCAAAGCCCTTGCTTTGTTCTTTGTGGGTAGGTGCAGGCAGAGCACACTGTCACAGCTTGTGGCATTGTGCTCTGCAGCTCCCATAGTGATACATAGCCCGGAAATCTTCCGGGCTATGTCGCTATGAGCAGTGGAGCTCGTCCCGGAAAATTTCCGGGCGTGCCACTCAAGGGGTTAAGTTTAACTTGGGCCATAAGGAATAATTGATTACACCGAGCTCCCCCTGGAGGGTGTAATAAATGGTGGTACAGACCACATTAGAGGGGCTGGTGTCGGGGGAACTACAGGCCGCCGCAGGTGCTGACAATTGGAATAATCCCGGATCACCGACCCTTCTGAAGTTATTAATGATTCTAACATATAATGTAATGCGTAAGAAAGGTGTCCAGGCCCCTCTTGTACTCTTATTGAATTCACCATCACCACATCCTCAGACAGAGAGTTCCATAGTTTCACTGCTCTTACCGTAAAGAACCCCTTCTAAGTCAGTGTAAAAACCTTCTTTCCTATAGTAGTTATAGCAAAATACATTTTGGAAACTGCAATATTTCACTATTCTGTTGATGGCGGCAGTTTCAAGTGATTCATCGGTCATGGACAGACAAAGTTGGCTGAACTTCTTCTCTGACTACGTGAAGCGCCCTGTATATTAGTATGCATCCTTGGTCTAATACACAACAATCTGCTGTGATTGACCAGTGCTGACCAGCCAGAGCAGCATGTAGAGTCTTAGTCCATCGATGTATAATAATGCACAGGGTGTCAGAGAACTGGCACCGCCATCTTTGTTTGTACGGGACTGGAGGGTCACTTTAATATGTTTGAACCTGGTGACAGGTGCCCTTTAAATATTTGCAACGTCCACAATTTAAGGTTTCCTTTTTGGTTCAATAAGCGGGGGGCAGTTATATTAATGTTTAGTCCTGGAGAGAACCTAGATGTCCCACAGATACGCCTCTCCCATCATGGCAGGCTTGTTCATTGTAACTGAGCGTCTTTCTGATTTTGGATGGATGGGGGGGGGGGGGGGGCTACTGGAATTCCCGGTGTATCGTAGATCGCAGCGTCCACCGCCGAGGTTTATAGAGTAATTAGATAACGATGAGTTCCGTGGTAATTGATGCTATCTGGCTGCAGCTGGATTAATATTGCCTCTCAGCTGTGATCATAATAATGTTGACTAGTGGAGAAGCGGCATTCCTGGCAGGGAGCGCCGCTTGTTGAGGTTACCCCGCAGGCCCCCGGAGATCTTGTGTCTGAGAGCGGCAATTATCAGGCAGCGTCTCTCACGTATATTCTGTTCTGCAACTCCAATGATTTCACTAACTGGAATTGTTGCCAAACTGAAGGCGGCGCTGATAGAATGATTTGTCTTATGTACCAAGTTACAGTCTGGGGAAGACCGAGTGGAGGATGTAGCAGAGTGCAACCAGTAACACTGCATCGTGCGTATTATTAGAAACCTACAAACCTGAGGGACCTTCCACACGGGATGGAATTATTCGCAGGACGCAGCACTGATGTGGATTTTGACAATTAATGTGGATTTTAATGCGCTTTTAACTTTTTCGCTTTTTTATGCAGACTTTAATGGCAGAATTAGATCTCCTGTGTGCTTGATATCCGCAACAACAATTCCACAAGATGTCCTAAACTCGGTTGCAGAATTCAATCATTGTGGTTTTGAAGTAAAGACGTGCGGATTTTAACCCCTTAACGCTACTGGACGTACAGTTACATCATGCAGCTTCCGGGTATGTATGGAGGGGGGGGGGGGGGGTTAAGGTGTCGACCCCACGCCATAAAATGTGGGTGCCAGCTTTTTCTTACAGTTGACACCTGCCTGCAACAGCTCTGATCAGCAACACCACTGATTGGAGCTGTTAACTCTTTTAATGCTGCTGTCAATTCTGATAGCGGCATTAAAATGCCCCAATTGATGTTTGGGGGTCCCGCATTGCCTACTGCTATAAGATCACGGGTTGCTGTGTGGTTGCCATGCCATTGCAGATTGCCTATCAAGCCATGATCATGGTATAATGTTGTTATATCATACTGCAGGAGCAATCAAACCATTGCAAGTTCCTGTCTTCTCTGGGGACTAAAAAAAACAACTAAAAACTAGCTTTAAAAAGTTTTATTAATTATTAAAAAAAATAAAATGTAATTCAAGTAAAAAAAAGAAACCTTTTGCCATATTTATAATACAAGAATCTAAATAATAAAACAAAAAAACCTATTTGGTATTATTTACCCCGCACGGTGAACGTCGTCAGAAAAAAAATAAACAATGCCAGAATTGCGCTTTTTTGGTCACCCCGACTCCAGGAAAACACTTAATAAAAAGCAATAAAAAAGTCATATTTAATCCAGTATGGTACCAATAGAAACTACAGTATGTCCCGCAAAAAATGAGCCAGAGCACAACTATGTCAACAAAAAATAAAAAGGTTATAGCTGTCAGAGGATGGCGGTAGAAAATAATTTTAAAAAATTTAATACCTTTGGAAAAAAAATAAAAGTAGTCCAGCAAAAAAAAAACCCAAACTATATAAGGGTGCGTTCCCACGAGCGTACACACAAAAACACGCTTCTATTTGCAACAATGCATTCCCTATGGTGTGTTCACATGTCCGTACATTGCAGGTTCGTGCCTGCAAAGATAGGACATACGTGCACCATAGGGAATGCACGCATTGTTTCCACCATTGAAAACAATGGTCTGCCGGCACCCCTGCATTCTTTTTCAGGGAAGGGCTTTACATATAAGCTCTTCCCTGAAAAAGAAAAAAATTACTGTTAAAAAAAATATATATATACTTACCCCTCCGCCACTACCATGACCCCCGCGGGGATGAAGAACACATCTGCCGAAGGGAGGTGAGTATCTATTTTTTTTTGTTTTTTAAAACACTTTTACTTGATTTTCAGGGAAGGGCTTATATTCAAAGCCCTTCACTGAAATCAATTGCCGCAGCAGAATCTTCTACCGCAGCTGACGTGTGACAGCTGCGGTAGAGAATTGAAGAATTCCTCTGCTGCATCTGCCACAGATGTGGCAGGTGTAGTAGCAGGGAATTCCTTTAACTAGCGGGGATGAAGGAAACATCTGCCGCATGTGGCAGATGTGTTCTTCATTCCCGTTGGGGACACAGCAGCGGCCGACAAGTAAATTTTTTTTTACACTACTTTTAATTGGCTTCTCAGGGACGGGCTTATGAAGTGCTTCAGCCAATCACAATCAGAGCTACCAGCAGGCGGGGATTTTAAAGCCCTGGCTGCTGATAGCTCAGAACTACAGAGCCAGCAGCTGAGCCCCGGCAGGTGAGTATTCAATTTTTTTTTTGTACACTATTTTAAAAGGCTTTTCGGGGAAGGGCTTATGATGCCCTTTAATGAAAAGCCGTAGACAGCTGCCAGGGCTCAGCGGTGACTTCTGTTGCTGTCCCTGGCTCTGTAGCACTGCTGAGCTATCAGCAGCTGGGGATTTACAATGGCTAAAGCGCTCAGCCAATCACAATTAGAGCTACCAGCAGGCGGGGATTTTAAATCCCCCGCCTGCTGATAGCGGAGAGCTACAGAGCCAGGGACAGCTGAAGAAGCCGCAGCAGGTAAGCATGATTTTTTTTGTTGTTTTTCACACTGTCTTGAAAGGTTTTTCAGGGAAGGGCTTATAAAGCCCTTCCCTGAAAAGCCATTGACAGCTGCCAGGGCTCAGCGGCAGATGTGTGCTTCATGCCTGCGCGGGTCACGGCAGCGGCAGAGAGCTACGTTTTTGGTTTTTTTCTGCACTAAAATGTTTCTTTTTCAGGGAAGGGCTTATATGTAAAGCCCTTCCCTGAAAAAGAATGCAGGGGGCCAGCATAGCATTGTTTTCAATGGAGCTGCTGGCAGCAGCCGCGGCTCCATTGATAACAAGCACGTAGCTGTGTTCACGCGTGTTTTACGCACCTAAGTACGCACAAAAACACGCTCGTGTGAACGCACCCTAAGTTTGGTATTGTAGTAATTGTGTTTACCCATAGAATAAAGTTATCATGTCCTTTTTGTTGCAGTGCGTACGCCGTAGAAACAAGACGCACTGAAAGATTGTGGATTTATTTCTTTTTTCCATTTCACGGCACTTAGAATTTTTAAAGAGTTTTTCAATACATTATATGGTACCATTGAAAAACACAACTTGTCCCTCCAAAAACAACAACAAGCCCTCAGACATCTACGTTGATGGTTAAATGAAAGTTATTATTTTTTAAAAGAGGGGAAGAAAAACCAAAAATGGAAAGAAAAACAAAAGTTTCATCTTTAAGGCCTCATGCCCACAGCCGTGTCGGACTCCGCCAGCGAAATATCGCACCTACGCACCTCTCCAGATCCGCAGTGCGAGTCCTGTCTGACGCACCGGCGCACATGCGCAGTACAGCGCATGATGCGGCGGTGGTGACTACAATGGAAGATGGCCGAGAGTTTTTCAGCGGCAATTAGAACATGCCGCGATTTCTTTCATGCTGCAAAATTCCGCAGTGTGAACATTGAGCTATTAGGTTCAATAGAACCTAATAGCTGCGAGATAATGGCGCGGATTTCCGCCACGTGTGAAACGCGGCAGAAATCCATCCATGGGCATTAGCCCTAAGGTGCGGAATTCAAGCCTCATAGGAATAATATTGTGACACAGAAATGTCTGCACGGACTAATTTCTTCCGGTGTGAAAGGTCCCTGAAGGGTTTAAGCAAATGTGCACTAAAATGTGTGCTTCTGGCAGTCCTAGGCAGAGCGGGTATACAAATGATCCTTATATTGGGGGGTTTATAATTGGGATATATGAATGACGGGTGTAATGTGCGGAAGGGCTGCAGATGTTACTGCTTTGGTCAGGAAGGTTACCGACATCACAACATCATGTAAGACCAAGACTTCAGTACAGCCCCTCCCTATATGCTGCCACCCAACCCTCGTCCGTCCATAGAGGCCAACAAGTGCTGATCTGTCCAAGGTGCTGGATATACGGAGCAGTTGTGTCCAATAGTCTGTGAATATGTGTCTATATATGTGCCTGCATATATATTTCTATGTACACGTGTCTGTATATGCCCCTGTATTCCAAACCCTTGTCCTGACTACTGCTGACTATGATGTGTGGTCCTCCCATAGAGGGGAGACCCCACTGACTCTGCTATAATCATCACACTATAAGTTATAATTATATATCTCTTTTATCAGATACAATTTCACTTCTTTTTCTTGGCTTTATAAATCCTGCTACAATGATGAGAAACTGAAAATGGCCCCTGTATATCGAATATGGGAAGTGGTGGACAGAATACAGAAGAGGATGATGTCACGGCAATAGTCCCCGGACGATCCGCTGTAGCAATGTGATTACAGGGGATCTGATAAAACACGTCAGTGTTCTGGTTCAGGTGTTTACGACTCAGAGAAGAAGGGTATATGTTAGTTTTACAATCTCTGTGTAATGTATTATGCTAATTGGAAACTGTCAGTAAGCAGGATAACAGCTGTTGGCTTATCTTACTTGGTTTTACATGAACCCTCTGGGACAGATAGACCCTCTTGTAATAACTGGGGATTTTTAATTTCTCATTAGCATATGAGCCGCTAATAATTACATAGAGTTCATGTAGCACCTCCCCTTCCTTGAGCTGGTAACTTCCCCACCTCTAAAAGGGATGTGTACAATAACAGGGAATATGTGTAAGGTAGTCATTTAAGTTGAAAATAAAACAATCCATCTGGTCCATTCACGGTAGGAAACTATTATACATACAGTAAATTGAGGCATATAGTAAAAATAACGAACCTGTCAACAGCATCATGCTGATGGTTTCCATGTAGCAGTGGAAAATTGACAGCAATGGAAAACTGAAAATGAAAAGTGACAGCAGTAAGAGAAAAACAGCAACGATATATTAAAGTGTTCTTTGAAAAGTGACATACGCAGTTCCCACACACTTACCTCCTCCACATTTCTGGGTCTCAATCTCTTCCATTGGGAAGTAACTGTGCAGCCAACCATTACATCTGAGCAAAAGTGTGCAAGAGCTCTGGAAGAGTCACAATGTGTAATATATCACATATGCCAGGACAGACCCAACACTGTGGCGCATGCTGTGACCTACTCAAGTTGCTTCCCTTGATTCACATGGACAAATGATAAAATTCGTGTAACCTGAAGCCACCACTAGAGGGAGCTCATTGCATACAAAGTTATACAGCTTGCAATGGTTTCAACAAGAACAGCAGTTTGGATTTTGTCACCTTTGTCCATGTTTTTCTTAGGTATTTGGAAAAGTTAAGCTCCAACTGCTAGAAAGATTAGTGCCCTGAGTGAACACTGTGTGTGGGGAGGGGTAGCTCAGGGTAGTCCATTCCATCTTCTCCTCTCACTTCCACCACCTCATCCACATATGGAAGATATGGCCAACTTTCTTTGGTCAAATAGATCTTAGGGATACATTTCATAAGACTGGTATTTCACACACTGGTCTTAGTAATATACCCGCCAGAGTAAAAATCGACAAATTTGGTGAAGGTGGTGAAAAAAAGGCCCAAAAGCCACATATTTTTGCACAAGTGATCTTGCGAAAAAATGTACAATTTTCTTACAGCAGATATCTGGTGTGCAGGGTATGTTAAATTATCTCACAAATTAATGAAGACTGTAGCAATGCAAGGGCGACAATTGAGCCACCAAAGAGAAGGGCAAATATTAGCAGGGGCAAGTCATGTACACCTCACAAAACTGGGGAGAAGACGTCATGTCTACTGAAGCTCAAACCATGAGAACTGTAATACAGGTGGATTTGGAGATGACCGCTCTCCACGCTCCTCAACAACCAGTCTTAGATCTCTATAAATGTCAATGTGTGATACCTGGAAGCAAGCATGTCCACCGAATTTGTGCAAACCTGCTGATATGTGAAACGTTAATGCAAAACTGCTTATTTCTGCTTGAATACTATATATTGTGTTACAGGTGGTAGCTGATTACGCAGTTAGTACCCTGCAGCGACTAGAGGGTTAAACAGCTTAGCTTTACAGTTTGACATACAGCTCAGAGAATAGGCTGGGGCAGTGACAACGTTATACGAGTATATAGGACATCCGCCTGTAGTACAGTGGGGGAGGCCGATGGAGGCGCATTGATGAAGATGTCATTCTCCTGTTCTCCAGGCCAACTTCTGAGTGGGAGAACATAAAGGCTTACAATCCTGATTCTCAATACCTGTAATCCACACACGTTGGGGTGCAGAAGATATTAAGAGGGGTTTCACTGGTGTAAGGGTCCCTAAAAGAAGCTGGTGACTCCATGGCAGTGAGGACACTTACCCACAGACAGAGGGCAAGCCAGTTTACAGGAAACAGCCAGCAGCAGCGACTAAAACTGTTTGCAACCATTGTTCAAGGATTGTGCCTCCAACTTTTGGATGTTGTAACACCAAGCTTTTATGACACGTTAGTGCAGAAGGTGCGACCACACTCAGGCCCTGGGACCATAGTGAGTCCATAAGGTCTTTCTTCCCCACATAAAGGGACCAGTACTATGGTATAAATGAAGCATTATAGATTTTACATTAGGGCTCAGCAGCTTCTGAAACCATGAGTTCACCTGCCTCCCTGTTCTCTGGGTATTTATGCATTAGAGTTCACATGGCACCAACAACTTGCCAGGGCACAACTAGACCACCGTGTGACCGACTAGCCTACACTATAGTCGGCCACCATGGAGCCAGAAGTCAGCCGCCTGAAATATTGTCCCCATTCCTGATCATCACAGATGCCCGATTGTTCTTATACCCTATCTCCCACCAGAGCCACCGCTATCGCCAAACTAATTTAAGGGTAACCACCCTTGATAGATCTGCCTGAGCTTTTACATTCCAGCTTTTACATTCCAAGGTCCAGCTCTTTATCCTCCGGTCCTTGGTGCATACGTATTGACGATGAACCCATCCTTGCTTGTTACTAACTTTGAACCTCCTTTAACTCTGACCCCATCGTTTACAGCAATCAGTACTTGTCCTGTGACCTGTGGGGGTGGACATCCCTGATAGGTCTGTACCTTGGTTTTGCCAGTTCCATCCTCTATGTATAAGAGCTGGTGGTATTATTGTATCTTGACCCATAATACCGCTGAGATATACATCTCTAACACATTGGAAGCCTCACTATGCATTGTGTTATTATTCACACCCTGTGCAGACCGGCGTCATCATCTTCCCCCACAGAGCTTCGTGTGGTTCCTGTGTTTCCTCTTCTTCATGTGATGGACACAGTTACTTCTCCAGCACAGTTCTATTTATCTTGAGGTGTTAGTGCGGACCCCCAGCGCCTGCACTATGCCACAATGACTCCTAATCCAAGGCACTTGACCATGCCGATGATTTTTTTCCTGCTCCCCATCACAGGTGAGTCCCAATATTAACCCCTTTCACTCCAGCCCTTTTTCTTTTTCATTTTTATCTTTCCACTTTAAAAAAATCCACACTTTTTCATTATTCTGATGACATAGCTACATGAGGGCTTGTTTTTTGCAAGACAATTTGTACTTTTTAATTTACCTTATAATGTATTGAAAAACTTTAAAAGATTTCTAATTGTGACAAAATCGAAAAAAAACATGATTGTGCTTTTTTTTGGTGGGGTGGGGTATTTTCACGGTGTTCCCAGAGCAGTAAAAATGACGTTATCTTTATTCTGTGGGTCAGTATGATAGCGGGAATACCAAATGTATGTTTTTTTCTATGCTGTGCTACTTAAAAAAAAAATCATTTTAATAGAATTTTTCATACTGTCTCCATCTTTTGACCCGTAGATTTTATTAGTACCATTTTGGGGTATATATAACTTTTTCATTGTTTTTTTTAGGAGACTAGGTGATCAAAAAAGCACAATTCTGGCATTGCGGTTTTTTTCTGACGACATTTGCAGTGTGGAATTAATAATTTGACATTTAAAAAAATTGGACGGATGCAGCAATACTAATTTTTAATTTTATTTTGCGGTCACAACTTGGAAAAGTTTTTTTTTGTATCTTAATATTTCTCATTTTTTCTAATAATTAAAATTATTATTCTACTTATTTTTACATTCTTTTTAGTCTCCATTGGCAAGCTGAAGTGCAATAGTTTGATTGCTTATACAGTACCATAATATTGCATTATATTGAATTTGCACTGGCCTGGCCACAGGCACATCGTAATGGGCAACCAGTCATGGCTGCCCTGGGAGCTTTCAGAATTGCCCCAGGCTTCTATGACACCTATGGGTGGAGATATGCGAATTTTGATGCGTAAATGTACATTTTGGCTAATTTAAGCCATTTTCATTCCACATTAAAATCCCCACAGAGCCGTGTGGATTTTGATGTGGTACTTACCATGACTTGCGGTGCCAAATGCAAAAAATTCAGCCCGCGAGAAAGGGCCCAAAAGGGGTTAACAGCCACAATCTGAGGTATCTCCAATCTCAGCTGTTGCAGGTGCGAGACTGCAGTCAAAGATGGCCGACCTCTGTCATGTATGGAGCGGGCTTGGCTCCTGAGTCCGCACCATACAGCGACGCCTTACATGTATGCTGCACATTGAGAAGGGGTTAAAGGTGATTTATCTATATAGAGCTTATTCATTGTCTAATGAAACTTTCTACAACTTTTCTTATACTTTGTTTTTGAATTACTTCTTGTTTTCCAGTTCTCTGTTTGCCGAAAATTAATGTTCTTTAGGGCTCCTTCACACGGACGATGCAATTTCTGGCCACATGCGTCAAGGTCGCAACACGGTCAAAAGTCGCATGAACAGGAGGCAGCCACGACCAAGTCACAGCTGCATCTCCTGTTTAAACGCCGTTCACATGGGCCAGGTGCGGAGTATATACGCCGCAGCCCCGAATACCTCTCTGCTAAACTTTTTTCCCCTCTTCTCCCTTTGCCGGCAACCAGCAGACGGAGGGGGCGGGAGCTAGGATGTTAAACTCCCACCCCCTCATCGCCCCTTGCCGGCTGCCGGTAGGAGATGGGGTGGAATGGCAGCCGGCAAGAGGCGGAGAGGGGGAGTGAAGGGAGAAAGAGTGTTGCAGAGCTGCTGCTAAACTCCCTTCCACCTCCTTTTTCCGGCAGCTCCCAACGTATTCCGGCCAAAAGATAGGACCAGACCTATTTTTTTCCAGCCGGCATAAAAGAAAAAAAAAATCAGCCTGGCCGGAATGCGCACCATGAGCGCTATCTTTTACGGCTGGCCAACTTTACGTCCCAAAAATCGCCCATCTGAACAAATGCATTGGAATCCAATGTATCAGACGTGGCAAAATCGCTACGATAAAACACCCATGTGAATAAAGCCTTTTATTCAGAGGCTGAAAATCTCTACAGACCTAATGGTTCTCACAGCTGAGGGTTTGTTACAATTGTATCAAGCCTAGACAAATCTCTGTAAGCTCCTGGACTCCTGACTGATACGTTCGTTACCTGCACTGATACATTGTAACAAAGTAAAAGCACATTAGAGAGACTTGTGCTGCTGAGTTTGCCTGAAAAAAACATTGCCTAGACTGGATACAATTGTAACAAACCCTAAACTGTGAGAGGTTAGTGGTTTTTAACATCTGGATAAATGTTTCTAGTCACTTTCAGTAAGCAGAGATCCTATAAATGCTGAAGTAAAGCCAAGTATGTTAAGACATTGCAGAATGCTTCTGTATACCAGGACTGAACTTATATACATTAAACTGGACAATGAAACCTTTCCTTCTATGTGCATTCTGGAATATTGGAGGCGACTGAGATTATTTTCTCTACCTTAGGTTAACGATTGGTCATTATGCACCCACATTTGTAAAACACAACCAACATCTGTTACAACCTGCGAACAATAATAATTGTGTCTGTAATACTGATGTAAGGGGGGTTTCACATCTGCGCTGGGGATGCTGCTCAATGTGGGGAGCAGCAAAGGGGAATCCCCGTAGCGTAACCGTTCTATCTCTGGACAGAAACGAACAGGGGTCCACCAGCTTTCCACCCAGCTGGCAGGCGCTTGCCACGCTTTTTCTCCCAGTGTTTTTAGCCGAATCTACAAAGAAATCTCCAGTGGGAGGTTGCGAGGGGACTCAGATGGGTTCAAGGATGAGGGGCTGGGAGAGGGCTTGGGGTCTACTGGTGGGCTGGAGGCAGACACTGTGCTGGTGCTGTAAGGCCCTGCCATCATCGAGTATTGCCCATAATGCTCTCGGTCACTTTGGCGGTGGCCAGGTCGGTCCAGGAAAGCAGACATGTTTGTATGCTGAGAAACAGGAACTTTAATGTTCAAGAAGCAAAAGTGATCAGTCACTCAGGACCGCTTCAGGCACCGCTAGTTCCCTGCCCTGATTTTAATGGCTAGTAAGCCAAAGGAGGTGCCGGTGTGAGTGGGTTTGTGCAGTCTATTGCGCATATTTGCATATGCATATGTTTGCATTTGCATACCCCCCATAGACCTCTATGGGGTTCTAGAGCTGGTCCTATTGTTTTGACCACATACAAAAAAGACATGAGAATAAACGCATTTAAATTTATGGGTTCTATTCGCCACGTAATGTGCGCGCAAACACAGCCATGTGAAGTTTTATACAGTCCACTAGGAGGCAGCAAACATCAAAAGAAACACTTGTACTATATTCATACAGGCAAGCAAATGAAATGATCCAGTGATTAACAAAAGTCCTCAAACCCTTGTAGGAAGGGGGATTTGGGGGATCCCCCCTGCACTGAGATAATCTGATGCAATAAACCAAAGTCTTCAGAATTGTGACACAACTTCTGAAATGGGTCAACCTGACGATAATTCACTGCAGGACATGCAGAATGCACTGAAATCCTCTATATGCCTCCCTTCAAATGTGTGATTTCATGTTGTGATATCAAGGAAAGGGAACAGAGACTTACAAGATTTCCCTATGAGTCGGAGGAGGAAGCAGAACTCGCAGACTTTCCCTATGAGTGAGCCAGGGAAGCAGGAGTCAAGTCCTAGTTGATGCCAAGTTGTGAGAGAACTTGTAGTAATAGTTGGTTTGGGCCTCCCCTCTCTTTCGAATGGCCTGGCTGCAGTTATAGTTACGAGAGGGGCTTCTCTACTATTTAGAAAATAGTTAATGTCTCCTTCTTTCTCCTTTCTTTTTTTGACGGATCGGGGGTTTGGGTTTAATTCTATATCGTCATGGTGCCACCAGGAGCCAGGCATGTATGTGAGTCCGTGATGATGACACAGTGTCAGTGCTGGGCCATGTGGTGCGCTTCCTGGCACATGTGTAATGTCATTTGGCACTGGAGACCAAGGGAGAAACGTCTTCCTTCTTTTGTAACGCTGACAGGCTGGCTGAGTTGTCCATTGTCTCAGTCAGCCTATCAATATCTTTCACAGAAGAGTATGCATATTTACACGTGCCTGAGCGCAGCATATTTGCAGACTGAACAGTTTTTTTTGCACCCCCAATGCCTGTTTATTTGTGCGCACCAAATAAACGCACCCATTTAAATGGCTAATTAGTCTGAGTTACAGGTGTGTTCTTTTCCCTGCGCAATTATGCAGCATTTCACGCATCTCCTAGCGTATTGCACACGCATTTGACTTCTATGGGGACTTTTGGTGTAGAAATGCACAGAAAAATAAAGCATGCACCATTTTTTTTTTTGCACAACCGAAATGAGCAGGAAAAATCAGTGGGTTCTATTCTCTGTGTATTTTGCGTGGGCAAATACACCCGTATGAAGGGGGCCTTAGGGTATTGATTCCAGCTTCTCCTTGCAGCGGATGGCACTGGACCCTGCTAGTCGTTAGCTGTGTTAGCCTTGTGCTTCTGAGTGTTGCTTTGTGCCTTCCATTCATGGACTTCAGACTACGACTATCTGCTTCTCTCTCTAGAACAAACTATTGTCCCTCTTGTAGTCTGTCCTTGGTTTGTTTACTCGTATATTCTGTCTCGCGTCGTCCTCACACATTCCTTCTCCTCCGTATTACATCTAGGGACGCTTAGGGAATCTTTGATTGGAATAATTCAGTTTTGGAGTCCTTTATGATTTTTGTTAGAGTGGGAGGAAAATAAACGCAAATTGTTTTTTATGGGCTTTGCATATTTTGTCTCCAGGTTACAGTATGTAAAATGTGTTTGTTGGTTTGAAAGGGTGTAATTTGACCAATTTGTGCCCTAAATTGAGTGTTAAAAATGAACATCTCTGATTTTCACATATTTATGTTGAAGTTAGAAATATCACTGAAAGTTTCCAGTTCAGTCAAAAATGCGGAAATCAGGTTGGGTCCGTTAGTAATTATAAAGCTGATGTTGATCTGGTGGTGATTTGATGGACTAGACCCTGGTAGAGGTTGACTATGTTCCCAAGGCAGTGGAGCCTCGTCCTGGCTGTAGATGCTGGAGGCTTATGACAAGTCTGTGCATTACAGGGAGGCAGTCCGTAGTGCAGCAGCTAGAATGTCCTGTGGATGCTTCTGTATCTGGAGTTGATGGTCATCCAGACTGGAAGTTGTGTGTTGGCTTCACTTCATTTAATTAAACAGTAGGGTGCAATTCTGTTGGTGAAAGGACAGGGAAGGACAGGGTGTGCTGTCATGGCTTACCAGCCATGTCGGAACAGGATCGGGGTGACGTCATGGCATCAGCCCTGGCCCACATGATCCATATGCCAGTGCATGCTCAGCGTCCTTCTGGCATTGGACGATGACATGAGCACTTCATGTGGATGGATTGGTTGGCTAGGAGGCGTGTATCCCAGCTGGCCAATCAGTGCCTGTCTGTATATAGTTACTCTGGCTCCTCCTCATGGAGGACGCCGTTATACTTCTAGTCCAAGGGGGTTTTTGGTCAAGTCAACGGCTTCTATTGTGTTCCACTGTCAGATAAATCTGTTTTGTGTTAAGGATATTTAGGGCATAGTAACATCTATCTCCTCACTTATTGCTATTCCTGCATTTGTAATTCACCTGCTTCATTGTGTGCTTCTTTAAGATCTACTCAGTATATGTTGTTTATTATAGCAAATATCCCTGTTTTCCAACTAAGGAGAGTCAGGGTCGCCCTGGGTTCCTGAGATGGGGTCGCCCTCATCAGGGCAAGTGCTCCGCTTTTCAGTAAGGTCTCTTTGCATTAGTAGGTTACAATCAGATTTCCCTTTCCTCTACTTTTTGTTTTGTTGTAAATATTTTACGCTCTCTGCATTAATAATAATAATAATAATAATCTTTATTTGTATAGCGCCAACTTATTCCGCAGTTGTATGTATATCAGTCAAAAATACTAACGACCACCTGTCTGTGAGTGATGATTGACTGAGTGACTATGTGAGTTACTGTCATGTGATCCATCACCGGGGCTATGAGCTCTGCCCCGATCACATGACGGTGACGTTATCACAGGTCCTTCATCCCAGTGCACCGAATGAGGGATTATGGGTGGACTACATTACCTACAAACCCCCACGGGCTCGGTTGCTATGGATACAGCAGTACTCACTATTTTATATTACTAAGTGCCACGTTGCACCACCAGATACACTGGTACTGTTCATTTTAGGGCAACAAATTACGTCCGATCCGGCTGAGGTGTTTTGCACGTCATTCTGGAATATTCTACGTTCATGATAGAAGTCAATGAATGTCTCTTGTTATCTGTCTAGGGGCTGTGGCAGAAACCTTCCTCCGAGCTGAGAATATTACAGCAACAGATGGCGACACGGTTACCCTGAGGTGTCAGCTACTCAAACAGGACACCAAAGTCACTCAGGTCAACTGGGACTTCTGCAACAACATGTACATCGCGTTTCATGTGAATTACAGCGACACAAAAGGAACGGTGGTGAAGGAGTTCTCAGACCGTGTGTCCTTGGCAAAGGATTATGGGATTACAATAACAGGGGTCAACAGAAATGATACCGGGCAATACTGCTGCATCTTCATCACCTTCCCATATGGCAAGTTTACTGGGAAGATTTTCCTACAGGTTTTATGTAAGTAGCACTCATGATGGGCTTAGATACACAGCTCAGTGACAGTATCTCACTTAATAGGATTAGATACAGCAGCTCAGCAGGCACACAGCCTGTCACATTTACTATAATCTACACCAGAAAGTGGCGTAGATTGTAGTACAGCTCCGGCTCACAGTGCTGGCAGACGAGATAAATGTATTATGAGATTTTCATCTATTAAGGGGTAATCAGTTGTAAAATATGGATGGCCTATCAGCAGCATAGATCATCCATAGAAGATTGACAGGGGTCCATTGTCAGGGACCCTCATCAATTAGCTGTTTTCTGGACCTGTTTGCTAGTGCACTGAGTTGAATTTCTGCAGGAAGCAGACGGCTCCGTTCTCACTGCAGTGACTAATTATGGTATTGCAGGCCCAGCTCACATTAAAGTGAATGGAAACTTTGCCCTATGATTCAGATGAAAACAAAATTATTATATGTTTTGGTTTTTGCACAGTGAAAACTGGTTTTTCGAAATTATTTTTTCTTTGCTGTATTCAAATCAAGCTTTCTTTTTTTCCATAGACGGAGCTCCGTGAGCTTGTTTTTTTAGCATGATGAGCTGTAGTTTTAAGGCAAGCGTTTTTTTCCACAGCGCTTTTTACTTTTTGCTTTTTCGTATTTTAGTGCGGGGCTGCTGCGTCCATGGAGATCTACGGACAAAAAAGCACTGCGAAAAAGTACAAAGAATTGACATGCTGCGTCTTCAAAAACCGCGCTCAGCAGCATTTCTGTACTGTAGCAGTGCGGAAAAATTCTGTCCTGTAAGAACAGCATTTTTCCAAACACATTGACTTTGCCTTGTACTGTAAATGCTGCGGTTTTTCGCAGCTGCGGATATACAATGGCAAACTGCAGCAAAACCATAGCAAATCCACCCCGTGTGAACCCAGCCTTATTGGTGCCATTTTGGTGTACATATGGGATTTTTTTGGGTGGGTAAAACGAACAAAAGAAGCATTTTGCCTCCGTTCTTTAGGGTGTTTTTATTTTTTTTACAGTTTTTGCCATACAGGATAAGTAGTGTGCTCAACTTATTGTACGGGTTATTACGGATAAAAATGTGGGTTTTTTTTAAATTAAATTTTTCTTTTATACAAATAGAGGAAAGTGTGCAAAAAAGGTTTTTGTTCTTATATTTTTTATGTCCCTGTAGCACAGGGACAGTGCTAGATTTTTCCCTTTCCTGTGATTTATAACAGCTATGATAATGCATTGCAGGACTTCTGTCCTGCAGTGCTTTATCTCTTACAATAGCGATCATAGGCAATGGCAAGTCGGCTATGCCAGTATCTGGCATCCTGTTGTCATGGCATCCCATCAACCCTCTGCAACTACAAGGAATCTGGCCCTGGGAGCAGCGGCGTACGCACGTACCAGGTTACTTTCATTTTCATTTATACTGAGGGGGGTCCACATGGCTTGTCGCTGGGCTGCGCAGTACAGATTTTTTTTTTTAAACACCTGCTTTTTCTGCGTCATCACCTAGAAATGACGCGGAATCCGCAACTTTTCCACAATGTCAATTGCATAAGGGAAGCAGATCGGACAGCTTCCATTGACTTCAATGAAAGCCGTACGCGTGGCATCCGCACAAAAAAGGAGCATACTGCGATTTTTCCTCTGCTTGTGGAAGCCGCAATTGGTTTCCGCAAGTGTGGAGGAAGAATCGATTTCCCATAGCATGCTATAGGTAGAATTTGCTGCAGATCCGCGGTGCCTGACGTGGATTCCACAGCAAATATCAGCCCGTGAGCAGGAGGCCTTAGGCCCAATATGATTTGCTCATAGGGAAGCATGGGCGCCCGCACTTCAATTTACACATGCGGATTTGTTTTCTGGATTATGCATGCGCAAAACAAATTGAAGCATGCTCCATTTTATTGCGGATTCCGTAAGGACGGCTTCCGTTAATGTCAATGGGAGCCGTCTGATGCACGGATTCCGCGAGGAAGCAGGAGTTTTAAAAAAACATACTGTACTCCGGCCGGCGCTTCTGCACACATCAGCAGTATAGAAAAAAGAAGATATGCAGCGGAATCCGCCCGGCCCGTGGACATTGGCCCTTAGGGTTAGATGGAGTGGTACGTAGTTTGCATTCTGCTGTATGTTTTATGCTGTTTTCTCCTTCACCAGCTAAGGCCACTTGGACGCATGGAGATTATTTCTGGATCTGGCTTGGACTGGGGATTCTCATTGTGTTCGCTGTTGTAGTCGCTGGGAGTTTCTATTACAAGGTAAAGCATGATGATCATAGTGATGCATACACAGCGACATGTTGGGCCGTCGGCGGGAATACATGCACGTAGGCGGGTGCAAATATACCTTTATTCAATAGGATCCTAGCGATCTACATAAATCCAAAGACTGCAAAGACTCAGGCTAGCCCTGGCTCGGAATAAGGGCGGTCTCACACAAACGGATTCCAATTACGGAATCAGTGATGGCCATCCGCGCGGACTTTCTGCGGCAAAACTTAAACATTAAAAGTAGTTTTGATTTTTCCTTCACATTCATGGGTATGAATTGCGTATTCCGCGAGCAGAAGAAAAATCGCAGTATGCTATATTTTGCCGCGCGGATGGCCTTCATTGAAGTCAATGGAGGCGTCTGACTCGCAGCCTTACCAATGTTAATGTTATGGGCTGCGGGTACCTGCCTCATCGCTAAGTGACGGTGCGGAAAATACAAACATAGAGAAAAAAAACTGTACTGCACATGACCGCCTGCAAGCCGCTGCGGTCATTCGCAATACAGTTTAATCAGGTCACCGGCTGGAATCTGCTACAGGCCTAGATTTAATTTTTTATGTATTTTTTTCTTTTTAGAAGAGGAAATCCCAGGCGTTCTACAGCAACATCCATCCAAAAACATCAGGAGCAAAACCCGTAGGATCACATACAGCGGATTCAGCCCTGATCATATCAACAAGTGAAGACAAAAAGGAGGAAGACAGCGAATACTTTTATATCTTCCGGAAGGGCGTGTAAGATGCTGGATGGGAGAAGAACCCTTTGCATCTCAGTGTCAGGAGGCTGCTTGGGTGTTGTACTTAAAATATGTTAATTCCAAAATAATAAACGTTTCATGATTTTTCATGTTTCATGAGTACAGTATTAAATTAGGGTGGTTTTACATCTGCGTCGGACCTTCCAGATGGAGGTTCTGTCACAGATCCAGCCAGAGGCGTAACGTGAAGCTCCTGGGCCCCAATGCAAAACCTGTAACAGGGCCCCCAACTATAGTGCTTTATTCATAGTACTGGGCTCCCTATATGGAGAAGAGAGGCCTTACGGCCCGCTAAGGCTCCTGGGCCCGGGTGCAACCGCATCCCCTGCTTCCCCTATAGTTAAGCCAGTGGATGCAGCTGAAAATACCGGAAGGAAAAGCGCTGCATGTAGCACTCTCTCTCCTGTCCAAAAGCCAGCCAGCTGGGTGGAAAGCGGCGGACCCCATTATAGTCAATGGGGTCCGTACAGCACTGTTCGGTTCTGTCCTGTGATGGAACCATTCAGCCACGGGGATTCCCCTTTTCTGCTCCCCAAATGGATGAGGCAAGCAGAATCCCCATCACAGATGTGACCCCCCCCCCCCCTTAGCGTTACAAACTCGTGTTCCAGAATTGTGTGCAGTGTGATTTGAAGGGCATCTCTGCTCCTAGGATGTTGCTTCCTGCGGTCAGTGACTACTGCTGACTGACTTTGGCACTATGTGCATTGGGGTAGTCACATAATTCTGGAGCTCTACAAGCAAGCTTCCTACTAGCCAGCGCTCCGTGTGACTACAAGTGTAGAGACCCAGAGGGTACGACAAGTCTCTATGAAAAACTGAGGTAGTTTGGGCGTTACCCCAGGTCCAGGAAGGGGTTAAAGCAGTGCCCTGATGAGTAAGGAAGTCTGCCTAGCAACAGGGTATGATAGACCCTGAGATATACAATGTGGGCCACAAACATGAGCCGGGCACCCCCAGCACCCACTCTTATGAAAGCTGTCGCAAAGAAAATCTGTGTTGCCCATAGCAACCAATCACAGCGCAGCTTTTATTTTACCTCAGCAGTAGAAGAAATTAAAGCTGAGCTGTAAGTGGTTGCTATTAGCAACAAAAATTACAGGGAAAGTCAGTGAGTTTTTTTAATTACGCCAGTACTCGTTGCCGGGTGCTGAAGAACACTCATGCTAAATTTCACTCAAATCGGACCAGAACTGTGGATGTGTATACGACACAAACAAAATGATTTTGCATTTTATATATACGATTCCCCAAAGTGGGTGTTTTTGTGAGATCCTTGGACAGACGGGGGGCCGTAGCTTAAAGTATACCGCAGTGTGGCATAACTATAAGGGCTCCTGCACTCTGGCGATCCCGATATCGCTGCGTTTTTCTATTTATTTATTTTTTAAATCATCTTTTTATTGGAGATTTTGTATAGGAACTAGGGATGAGCGAGCACACTCATTTAAGGCTGCTACTCAATCGAGTAGCAGTCTTATCGAGTAACTGTGTACCGAGTAACTGTGTACCGAGTAACTGTGTACTCGCCCGAGCAGCATCCGGGGGGGCGGCGGGGGGGGAGTGAGAGATCTCTCTCCCCCCCCCCCCCCATCCCGATTTCCAGCAGTCCCAGATGTGTATGAACTTCTCATGCATTCCTCCAGCTGGCGTGCTCTTCCAGGTTGTACGTAAGGTCATCGCTGAGTTTTTTTAACGCGAATGTCAATAGGAGTTTTTGATCTTAAAAATGCATCACACAAAAATCGCAAGTTTGTGTTTTGCAATTTTTGTGCGATGCGTTCTAAACATTAGAAAGTCCTATTGACATTGGGGTATTTGGGGTATCTATGTTTTTTTTAAGCACTTTGGAGAAACTCACACAAGCTTTGTGCGTTGCGAGACTTCACAAATCTCACGCTTATGTGAACCCCAATATGTTGAATGGAGTCCTATTCAAATCGCTGCTTGTCCTATGTTTTCGTGTTCCTCGGACCGCATCACCTATTGGTTGTAGTGGGACAGTAAAACACATCACACTGTTAGCGATGTGCATGCAGGTGCGATGAGAGGCTTCCCATTGAAAACAATTGTCAATCCTCTAATGCGCCAGAAAGCCGCACTGGAGGAGCGCTGCTAAAGAGACGTAAGGGGAGGCGTTTTTGCCAAAAAACCGCTTTGCATGAGCATGAAAACACACGTCGGCAAGTGCAATATTTTGCCGAGTTTCTCGGCCCGATACAGCACTCGCCTGGTAGCCCTTTACTGTGACTTTTCTGAGGTGGTATGATCAAAAAAAGCTGTTTGACTTTGCTTTTTCGTCTTTTTTTTGTGCTTTGCATGCAGAGCAAAAAATCTGTTCAATGTATTGTACAGGCTGTTATGGATGTGGCGATACCAAACGTATTTATTTTTTTGGATTGTTTTTTACTATTCTTTTTTTTAAAAACCTTTTCTTTGTCCCCCAAGGGGACCTAAACCTGCAATCCAAAGCAGCCGGAGACCTGACAAGGCCTCAATGAGTATAATAGACTGCTGTCATAGGCATAGTAGAATGCACTACATAAGTAATGCAGTGTACTAGCCTAGTGATCGAACAAATTGTATCATAAGGTCTTCTTCAGGGACTAAAAAATAGTGTAAATAAAGTTTGATTTAAAGAAAAATAGTCCAGTTAAAAATGTTCATTTTTCCTCACAGAAACTCATTTTAAAAGGATAAAAAAAATTTTTTTAAAGCAGTTAACAATTGGCATTACTGTGTTTGTACCGAGACAAACAATGAAAATATTTTGTGTAATTATGTCGCATGGTGAATGCCATAAAAATAATTTTTTAAAATAATGCCAGGATTACCATTTTTCTTTTGTCTGCCTCCCCTCAAAAATATAAATGTTATAGACCTTAGAATACCACACTGCAGAGTCAATGGTTTTTCTTTAAAAACGTGTTTTTAAAATGCTAAAGTAGTACAAAAAAACCCCAAAACACTATAAACTTTGTATCACAATAATTGTGCTGATCCAGATAAGACAGTAAGGCCTCATGTCCACGGGGGATGAGGGGTTGGAGGGGAGGTAAGGGTTCTGTGGGCAGCAGCACCCGGAGTGACAGTTCCAGGTGTGCCGTAGATCAGACAGCTTCCATTGACTTCAATGGAAGCCGTCCCTGTGGGATCTGCAGAAAAACGTAGCATGCTGCGATTTGTTTTCTGGACCGCAAGGTCCGGAAAACAAATCCGCATGCTTTAATTAAGCTGCGGACGCCCATGATTGTCTATGGGTGGCTTGAACTCTGGATCATCCGTGCCGGTGTCCCACGTGGATTCCGGAATTCAAGCCCACCCGGGGACATGAGCTCTTATAATGTTATTCTTACTGAATGGTGAACGCTGAAACCCGAAGATAGTAGTGGAATTTCTGGACATTTTTCTATCTCCCTCAAAAAACATCTAATAAAAGTTCTACAACACATTATATGTACCCCAGATTGGTGCTATTAAAATATGCAACTCCTCCCAAAACAACAAGCCCTCATATGGCTATGCCAATGAGTTATGACTCTTACAATGTAAATCGCTGGATTCTTATGGCACAAAATAGACTGGTCACTAAGGGGTTAATATTACAACGTGCAAAAAGGAAGAAAAACTTCTCCCCAGATAAGTTGTGTTTGTCGTAACCATCTGAAGCCTCCCCAATGCACGGACCGGCTGCGAGGCCAACTCATTCCGTGATGGAATTCTGCACCGTGAGCACTGTGCTATTAGGTTCAATAGAACCTAATAGCTGCGGGCAACGGGGCGGATTTTCGCCGCATATTACATGGCGGAAATCCGTCCGTGGGAAGGAACCCTTAGGCCTCATGTCCACGGGGAAAATCGGGCCCGCTACGGATTCTCCATGGAGAATCTGCAGCGGGTCCCTCCTGCCCCGCGGACATGAGCGCCGAAAAGGAGAATAAATGAGAATAAACTTACCTCCGATCCGCTCCGTTTCTGCTCTTCGCGGCGGCGTCATCTTCTCTCGTCGCGGCCGGATCTTCATTCTTCGGCCCGGCGGATGTGCACGATGACGTCGGTGACGTGCCCCGCGCATGCGCCGGTCCGAAGCAAAATTATCCGGCCGCGGCTGAGAGAAGATGGTGCGGCGCCGAAGAGAAGAAACGGAGCGGGTAAGTAAAATATGATTTTTGTGTCCCGCGGATCCGGACGGCTTCCATAGGCTTCAATAGAAGCCCGCGGGAGCCGTCCCCGCGGGAGACCCGCATGAAAATGGAGCATGGTCCAGATTTTTTCATGCTCCATTTTTTTTTAAATCACTTTTATTGACGATCCGCGGGTATTTATGTACCCGCGGGTGGTCAATGCATCCCTATGGGGTGCGGATCCGCATGCAGGAAATCCGCGGCGGATCCTAAATCCTATTTTCCCCGTGGACATGAGCCCTAAGCGTGATAATGAAATTTATAAAACGCTTACATTCCACAAAACAATTGTCCTCGTTGATAGAAAATTAGCCTCTGATCCTGAGGGATAAAGCGGATAAAGGGATAACACTATCCCAGTCCTTCCTGGATGCCGCAGATTCTCCGTGCTAGCTATATGTCCTTTGCAAAGTGAGTGACCCTCTTGGCATGTCAACCGCAGAGTTGGGCATCTCCAAAGAGCCGCACGAGGAAGTCCTCAGCCGCCTCTTGCTCTGCCAGAGAAATGGTACACCACGGGTAAAATCCATACAGACTTCTCTCACCAGCCTGGCAAACGGAGCTTCTTGATTAGCAGTTCCGTTCATTTTTGGCACTTTATTTCCATCAGTGCTCGGGCTCCTGAGCGGTAGCGTCTTCTTCATGGCGGGTTCTCACTGCACCTCGTTTCCTGTCTTTTTGGTGGGGATTGAAGAAAAGATTGTGAAGAAGCTGCAGGAATCCTCTGTGGCGGACTCAACTTCCTACGATTTTTTAAGAAAACCCACAGAGGAATTGGTGACCAGGTCAGCGGTAGTAATGAATCCAATGCTCCCCTCCCGACCGCGGCGGCAACTCACAAGTAAATAAAATGGGGAAAATAAAACGCCAGCCTGAACACGGATCGAAATCTGCTCAAGCCAAAAACAAAAAGAGAAATGGTTAAATGAAAATAAAAAAATAGGGGTGGCAGTCCTTCCCCCTGGAGAGTAGTGTGGTACCTGTGTGCAGATGGTGACATGAGGAGAAGGGACTCCAGCAGTCAGGATAACCGTGACACAAGTAAACTCTCTTTTTGTGAGAAGAAACTTCAATAGCAGAACATAATACAAAGGGCCTTGTCCTGTTTCCTGAGATGGAGTGATCCGACAGGCACAGCGGTTACGTCTGTACGCTCAGAGAAACTAGTCCACAAACCACAATGGCACATTTGGATTTTTCATAGTGTGAAGTCCAGGTAGCTCTTCTGCACCCTGCGCTTTACTTCTATTTCTTTGCTCTGTATTTCTTCTTCTTGCTATCTTTTACTCTCTTTACTGGATTTCTTTCTGCATACAAAACTCTCTTTCTCTTCCCTGTCTCCTGCTATGCAGACTATTTCAAAATTGGGTTTTTCTTCTTTCTGTTCCTGCCTGTATAAACTTTTTCTCTCTGTCTCTTCCATGCAAACTTTGCTTTTTGGTACTCACACGTCTGCCTCTCACCGCACGGTAACCAGCATTAGCTCTGGTCTTCGATTCTGCTCAGTTCACTAGCTTTTCTCTAACTCTCAACTTCCACTTCCTCTATTCTCTCAACCAATCAGTGAGGAGGGGTTATTCTCCTATCACAGAACAGCTATCTCCTGCCATCTAACTAGCCAATAGGGTACAGTGTGAGCTACTAGACAGATTAGGCATGAAGCATAAACATTTAACACTTTTAAAGTAGTACACAGATATTTTAGTAAAACCACTACATTGACTTCTGTAGCGGGACACTACAACTGGAACGGCTGGGAAGGTTTTTCATGATGAAGGAAAACGCTGCTTTGCAAACACTTCCAGTTTTCTTGTGCAGAAGTGAAAAAAACTCAAGTTTCCGAATGTCCGCGTTTATGGTAAAAATGGACAAAGCCGAGTGAGAAAAACATGCAGAGCAGTAGTTACATGCGGGAGATGCTGAGGGCTGTAGTCCCAACTAGGAAACTCAACTGTCACTTTTTAATGCCTTTTATTGAAGTTTGAGTAAAGAAGATTCCTTTAGGGTGAACAACCGTTTTTTAATGCTGCGATATTACTGCGTTTTTTTAATGCGATTGTCAATGGGACTTTCTAATATTAAAAATGCATCGCAAGTCTGTGCTTTACAATTTTTGTGCAATGCGTTTTTAACATTAGAAAGTCCCATTGACAGTCGCGTTAAAAAAACACAGCGATATCACAGCATTAAAAAAACGCAAGTGTGTGTTCACCCTTAAGCTGAGGTCACACGGGACGTATTCCCTGCGGAAATCTTGTAGTTTTGCCACATCGAAGAACCACGAGATTTCCTCCGGGAAAGCGCAGTTTCAAAAGCCGCTGCATTTAGCCATGGGTTTTGGAGCAGGTTAGCCGCATGCTTTTCTTTTGCAGCCGACTCCTCCATAGGGAGGAGCGCAGCCTCAATGGGAAAAAAAAAAAGAATAGACATGCTGCGGCGGGGGAATCCACGCAGCAGCGCTGGCTAATGCCGGATTTGCCGCAACGGATTGGCCATCCCATGTGGACAAGATTTTTGACAAATCTCGACCACATGGCTGGTTAATCGAGGGATTAGCGGCTGCAGGTGGATCTGCCACAGCGAAATTCCGCACAGAATTTGCACAGCAAATCCGCCCTGTGTGAACCCAGCCTTAAGGAGCCGAAGTTTTCACCACCTGTTTGTAATATGAATGTTAATTGTGTTCGCAATCCCATCCATTCAGCATCACAGAACCCGCCCAAAGGCCGACAGCGACCAATCACAGTGCAGATTTCATTTTCCTTCAGCAGTTTAGGATTTGAAAGCTGAACTCTGATTTGTTGATGTAGGAAACCAGGCAGTTTTTTTAGTTACATATTAACCTCCTAATGACCCGGCCCTTTTTTACCCCCATTTTCGTTTTTTCCTCCCCCTTTAAAAAAATCGTAACTCCTTTATTTATCCATTGACGTAGCTGTATTAAGGCTTGTTTTTTGCGGGACAAGTTGTATTTTTCAATAATGCTATTTAATGTACCATATAATGTACTGGAAAACATTTAAAAAGTTCTGCTCTTGTAGAGGTGACTCAGGATTAGGGCTCATTCACTCAGGAGCATACAATTTTAGTCCATATTCGACTGTGTGTATTTGTGCGTGTTGGATGCGTTTTTGTTGTGTATGTGCAGTTTTTTATACATCGATGTGCTGTTTTTCACGTGCGTAAAGAAAAACACAAGAAGGCCTGATAGATGTCATTTTTTTTTTCTGCCTCCAAGCAACATGCAAACAAAATGCAGCGTACAAGCATGTAACATCCGTGTTCGCTGAAGTTTTTATGCTCCCATAGACTTTCATAGGTGAATTTAGTCTTTGCATACGGACAAAATCGGTCTGCATAAACCTCCCCCCACACACACATCTGAGTGCATCAAGTTACTTTAATGGGCCCATGTGCTGTCCTATATACAGACAGCACATGGACAGAAGATACACACGTGTGAATGGGTCCTAATTAGAGATGAGCGAGCATACTCGCTAAGGGTAATTGCTCGAGCGAGTATTGTCCTTAGTGAGTACCTGCCCGCTCGGGAGAAAAGATTCGGGTGGCGGCGCAGGTGAGCGGTGAGTTGCGGGAGTGAGCAGGGGTGAGCGGGGGGGAAAGAAGGATCTCCCCTCCGTTCCCCCCCGATCCCCGTTCCCCGCCGGCACCCAAATCTTTTTTTCCGAGCCGGCAGGTACTCGTTAAGGACAATGCTCGCTCGAGTAATTGCCCTTAGCAAGTATGCTCGCTCATCTCTAGTCTTAATCCTTATGGAGAGAATCTGGTCAGCAAATTCAGATTCAGACAGCAATTGCCGCCATATGATGGAAGCAAAAAAACTAAACAAAACAGGTAATAGAAGGAGACCTGAAACTCCTTAGTAGGGCATAAAAAGCCGAACTCCGAACATCTCAATTCTCAGTGATGAGACATGTGAAGCTGCACCCCAATCCGTCTGGAGCGCCCACAAAACTGAATATTTGGACTACGGTGCAAAATGTGTTGTCTGGGGAGGGATGGATGACTTAGTTTTGAGCCGTTTCCCTTTAACTTTTTTCTGTGAAAAATGTATGTAATACGTTATGACTTTAAATGCTTGTCATTGTGAGGATAAACTGATAAGATCTTGACATCATATTAAAGTTTAGAATCAACCTGATATCAATGATATAAGGTACAATATTTGGGGTGCAGCACATATTTCAAGTCAGGGAGTAGAAAGGTTTTCTCCCAGGTTCTGTGTCTGAGTAGGGGAGAGAGAGCTGCAAGTGAGAAAAAAATGATAGCTCTCAGCCTATCCTCTCTCCCTTGTACGGCCTCCAGTGACTCCAGGGGGAACTTTTCTTCATGTTATCACCCCTATTACCAATTATAGGGAATATGTGGCCTTGAACTGTCACTTTTAGGGGGTCTTTTTTCTACTACAGGGTAACTCCCAGCCCTCGGGAGCCAGCAGAAAAAATTCCAGATTGTGGGCTCTGTCCCAGGAAGCCTTATGTCCCGATGTTAAGCAGAGTTAGGCCTCCCTCACACAGGGCGTTTTCAGCAGCGTTTTCAGCCCTGTGCTAAACGCTGTACAACACTCCCATTCATTTCAATGGGGCTGTTCACACAGGGCTGAAAATGCTGCTTTGAAAAACGCTGCGTTTTGAAAACGCTGCATGTTCTATTCTTGGGCGTTTTCAGCTGAGTCTCCCATTGAAATGAATGGGCAGCCTCTTCAGCTGGGCTGAAAAGGCAGCTGAAAGCTCAGCTGAAAGCTCGGCTGAAAACTCGTCTGAAAAGGCAGCGTTTTGCAAACGCCCTGTGTGAGGGAGGCCTTACGGTCTTACGTTTTCCCCTTTTATTTCCACACATCTTTCCTCAATCAGGCATATCCATAAGGCTAATTCCAAGAAAAGGGCTTTCACCTTCACCGAGCAATGGCTATTCCCTGACCTGGACTTGTCTTCACCCCATTCCCCAATCCAGTGTCCATCAGGGTTGAGGACAGCTCTCATAATCGTGTGGTACAGCGTTGCAAATTGTCATTGGATAAACATTGCTGATAGGGGCGTTGTTTAAAGTTTAATACCCTGGTAACTGTCTTAGTTGCTTTTTTGCACGCCTTAGACTGGATTCGCGAATACATATTTGAGCGTGCATTTGCGCTGTGTCTTTGCACATCGGGCGTTGCGTATTTGCATGCACAACAGTGGTTTTTACTGTACTTTTTTGCGCACCAGTCATGTGCAATTGCTTCTCCAAAAAAGATGCACCAATGCTCTCAGCCATTGAAATGGCCAATTAGTTTAATGAGTTCAAGATGTGTTCTCTTCCCTCACAAAGGTGCAGGAAAATAGAGCATGCTGTGTTTTTTTTAATCATGACACTAAATATGTGCATGTGACTGACCCTGCTAAAATCAATTGGTTCTATTATCTGCTTATTGAGTGCGCAAATACGTCCATGTTAATCGGGCTTAAATAGATATGGCATGCAGCATTTAAGCAATTTGAAAACAACATAGAGAGCTAAACACAGCAGCAATATTTGGAATATAGTCTGCGTTTTGATTTACTAGTTCCAATGCTGCGCATATTTGGTCATCTAGATAAGCAGTGGTCACTAACAGCTTCTCTCACATTTGCATGGGATAGAAGAAAGAACTAAACATCTCATTGGCTTACCACTGGGCCTTGGGACTTTCTCTGCTGTGTGTTTAGGGATACTCATATAGGAGAGACCATCATGTAGAAGTACAAAGGTGGCAGGTGTACGCCAAGCAATGGTACATAACCCAGTCATGTTCAACGGAAGCTCTTCATAGGCCTCATGATCGTACACAATGTAGATAAGTTCTAGGACAGCATGGTTGAAGACAACAGCTAACTACTGGGCCAACGCATATCTACTGTCATATTATTTGGATGTCATTGTAATGACTACACGACAGATTCACCGACCTACAGTAATTACAAGTGTAATCGCTTGTAATTATGGTTCTCCTATTGTGAGGATATATGTATATATTGCCATATGTTTTTTTATGCTTTATACCTATATGCAAGTTCTATTCAATTCCAAATGAGAAAAAAACTTAATCTGTCGCCTTACATCAGATATTCCAAAGGCCTTGCGAGACAAAGACAAAATGTATCTTAAAACCCAGCAAAGGAAGAACCAGACACAAGGACGCGTACTTGGCTGTTTTTCCAGAGGCGCCGTAGCAAGATAACGACCGTTCAACTATGCATCTGAACTTTCACTGTCTCAGGCCGGAAATCCGGACTTCCCATATATGGTTATGCTGTGAATTTTAGCCAATGAGCCCATCACCCATTCCTGGTGATGAGACAAAAGGGTATAAGATCTCATGCAATCTGTAATAAAAAAAGCGCTGTTATGTCCCTGTGTGAGGAACGATACCAGACCTCCGTGTGGTGTTTTCTCCTTTACCGCCGGCAACGGGGCAAGTGGGGTGGGCCTGATTGGTGTTGTACTTAGAATTTTACCCTGACATTTTGGCGCAACCAACTGGGGTGACAAAACCGGAGCCGTACAACGCATTCCACCCGGATCCACCCCACAGAGAAGCCGTCCTGCTGCAAACCGAGCCTGATCAACTCACAGAACTCCAGGTAAGACCAGCATATATTTATGTTGTGTTTTACACTGCGAGTCTTGCAGCAGGAGGGACTATCTGTGTTTTGTGACCGGACGGGTTGGGTTAAGAGTTCTACACGGTAACTCGTGTGGGCTTCGGGTTTGCCGTTATGGACCACTGACCGTGATATGCGCACCAATCGCTCACCCAGAAACTAGTCTGTAGTCTATTTGTTGTTGAAGTCCGTAGCGTTTTAGCAATAGTGGAGGTTGTTTGTTGTATCTGCAGAATTTTTTATTTTTTTTTTCTCTTACTTTTCATTTGGTCTCACAGAAGAAGGAACCCTCGGTTGTTTTAGTTGTTAATGGTTTAGCTAAGGAGAGGGATGCACCCTGTGAGACAGGTCCCATAGAAGAAGGAACCCTCGGTTTTTTTAGTTGTTAATGGCTTAGCAGAGAGGGATACACTCTATGAGTTAGGTCTCATAGAAGAAGAGACCCTCGGTTTTAGTTTAGTTAAGTTGTTGATGGTGGAGAGGGATGCACTCTTTGTGACTGGTTCCATAGAAGAAGATGCCTTCAGTTGTTTTGCCATATATAAGGGGCTGACAATTCGGGTCAGAAGGATGCACTCTATGGAGCGTGTTATTATTATTATTGTTGTTGATGTTCTAATATGCGTAAGACCTTATTAAAGAAGACAGAGCGCCTCAAGGGCTGCCGCCGTGCGGATCAATTGATGGCGGAGAGACAAGGGTCACAATTTGTAGAATGTAAGAAAACTTATGAAAATGTGTAACAAGGACCCGCACGGTAGATTACAGTATGGTGACTAGGAGGTCTTTAGGACCAAGAAGCGTTCCTTAAAAGATCAAGGTTTGCTAGAAAGTGCTGGAGTGAGAAGCAGAGAGATAGTCAGAGAAAGTTAAGTATGTACACATTATTTGTTTAAGGGCGCCCACCCACTGGCGATTTTTTTTCCCTGCGAAATTCGCAGCATTTTTTTCTCTGCAGGGGTCTATGGGACTTGTAATGTTAAAATCGCGATCGCGCAAAATCGCGATTTCGCGGCAAATTGCGATTTTGCGCGATCGCGATTTTAACATTACAAGTCCCATAGACCCCTGCAGAGAAAAAAATGCTGTGAATTTCGCAGGGAAAAAAAATCGCCAGTGGGTGGGCGCCCTAAAGGTGTATAATTGTTTAAAGGTGTATAATACTAGATAGATATAGATAGATATATATGTGTGTATAGATGTATATACTGTATGTGAAAATAGTTAACTGAGCTTGCTTTTAGATGAGAAAGATTGTTTACATGAAGCTGTAGAGCTTGTGTTTAGTTTTCTAGGTCAAGCGATAACAAAGCAGAGAAAATGAAATACTGACCCTGGATAATATCTTTGCTTGCTTAAATGGAATGGAGGCTTGAAATGAATTTAATTAATTATACTGTCTTAGTAGGCAGGAAATATAGCAATTTCTAAGATATATTCTTACTTATACTGGGGTTGAAAATGAATGTTGCAAGGTCCCAGGATATGTGTTATTTATGAGTTCAAATGCAGGGAATAGTTAAACTAAAACAACTTATTCAGTCTGTGTTTCATATTCGTAGAGAGATAACAGTTGGTTTTACAAAGGTGGGGGCTTTCAGATTCACTCTAAGCTCAGGGTCACGCATTCTAAAATACTTCAGCGTTTAATACAGCATATAATAGTTTCAGTAAATAAGAAAAATAGAATGTCTCAGTCACTCAGCAGATTTTTTCACATAATTTGTCAAAGATAGCGCTCATTCACAATCTCATCTCAATAGAATCATGTACTTTATAACATTATAGCACTCACCTCAATGTTTTTCAACTGATGTATGTTTGTTTGTCAAACTTTTTTTGTCTGTGCATCTGCATGTACTGGGACACCTTCAATGGGGGGTGACGGAGCAGACTTGAGAGCATGGATGGATGAGAGTTAGTGACCCGTGTTCAGGCTGTGGTGAGTGTGTGATGCAGGTAATGACTGGGGATAAAAGTCCCCCCCATGCATGGGACTTTGCTTGGTTGAGATGTGGACGTGTAGACTGTTACGCTGAAATGAAGGTTTGAAAAAAGACGCACGCAGCCAGTATCAAAGGGGTGGAGCTAGATGATGTAAAATTACGTAATGTGTTTCATCCCTCTTGTCCACAAGGGAGGGGGTGAGAATCTTGAGCAGCTAGTAAAAGTTTTTGTTTTGTTTTTTCTCCTGTTTCAAATTTGATAAGACGTTGCAGGCAGGATCAGACTAATAATGAATTTGCTTAAAACATATCACATTTCAAATATTAATAGATGTTTGTAGATTATTCTGCCCTGATGTAACTCATGTCTCTGTTATTGGTGCTAACATTTTACAGGCCTTATCTGCATCCATCAAATCTTTTTACAATGTTGTACTAACTTGAACCCAGCTACTATTTCTTCCAATTGAGTACCCTGGTTCAAAGGGGGGGAGGAGAAGGCATAGGTGATCTAGGTATTGCAAGTCAGCCATTTTTAAATTTTTTGCAAGCCATTTTTAAATTTTTTAATTTTTTGCAACAAGATTCTGATCTTTTTCAAATAGAATATCAGCCTGATTGTCTAGCATTGATGCAACAAGAAAATTTAAGTTTTAAAAAAGTTACTGAAAGCCCTTGTTAACAATGCATATTTTGAGTTGTTTTTTATAGATGGTACCAGGGGTGATTGACGACTCCAAACTGGATATACAGTGGTCGCACAACAAGATGTCCTAAAAGCAGAATGCCTCCGCATGTCGCAGCACAAGAAGCGGAACTAAAAAGGCCCTCACTGAGGCGTGTAGAGTGGAGGAAGGTAAGACGGCAAACATTTACACTGACTCCCGGTATGCATTTGGCATAGCTCATGATTACGGCCCAACATGGAAGGCCAGACAGTTTTTTACCTCAGCAGGACAGCCAATTAAGAATGATGCAGCGGTGCAGAGCCTCACGGAGGCTCTACTTCTACCTGACAAAGTAGAGAGCTCACACCAATTCCTACAGCGGAGAAGCAAGAGGCAACGCCATCACAGACTACACAGCAAAGGCAGCGGCCCTCAAGCCGTGGAAGAAAGAAGAAAAGAAGAATTTAACAATAACTTTGGACTTTGACTAAACCTTGGACTTTGATATAAACTTGGACTTTGATAAAAACTTGGACTTCGATATGAACTTGGACTTTGATATGAATTTGGACTTTGATATGCTAAAGACTTTACAGTTACAAGCCAGCAAGGAAGAAAAAGACAAATGGACTAAAAAGAGACGGCATATGGTGAACAGTCAACAGCACTTGCCCACCACGATCCCTGTGCCCCATGATGGCCCAGCTGACGCATGGAAAGACGCACCTCTCAAAGCAGCAATGATGTCGACGCTTGAACGAGGACGGGTGGCTCCTGGGTTTTCTGTAGCTGCTGCATCATTTGTCCAATTTTGCATGATCTTTGCCGTAAGCAACAGGGCAGAAGTAAATTTGCCACATCACACTTGCCTGGGCCACTCTACCCATTTCAGAGATTGCAAATTGCCTACACTCAGCTCCCACTTGTTGGGAAGTATGAATATGTGCTTGTTGTTGTTGATTTCTTTTCAGGTTGGAAAGACCTACTCTGTTACCAAAGTAAATAAGCAGGTAACCGCACAGAAGCTCATGAATGAGGTAATCTGCAGATATGGGGTACCGGAAGTGATTGAGTCAAACAAAGGTACACACTTCACAGGTATAATAATGCAACACATCATGTCTGTTTTGGGTATATTCCAAGCTTTTCACACACCCTACCATCCGCGGAGTTGTGGGAAAGTAGATCCAAAAGACAATAAAGAAAATGGGCAAATTTTGAATTGAGTGTCCATTAGTTTTTCTTTTTCTCCGGAGGGTACATGCCACAGTATCAGAGTTTGGGGAATGATTCTCTTGTTAAGTTTGTCATAGGCCTCTCTAAGGAATTGTTAGTAATCCATTCTGCAGTCTCTGCTTTTCTCCCAGGTCCTACAGATGAGTGTCACAATCTGAAACCAGGTGACAGGGTCTATGTGAAAAAGTTTGAGAGAGAAACCCGGTTTGAATGTCCCTACCAGATGTTGCTCACCACCCCAACTGCAGTCAAGCTCGAAGGAAAGCCCACTTGGATCCACACTTCGCACTGAAAAAACTAATGATCCTGCATATCTTTTACATGCTATAATGTGGTACAATTCCTCTAACACACACCTTTGACTACTATACACTAGCCCCTTGTTTCAGGGATCAGAACAAATTAATACAATCAAATGTGCAATATGAAGACTACACTGAGGGTAACTTTGACCCACATGTATACATAGATGCAATAGGAGTGCCAAGGGGGGTGCGAGATGAATTTAATTCTAGAGATCAGGTTAAAGCAGGTTTTGAGTCCTTATTTGCTATTGTCACTGTTAATAATAATGTAGATTGGATAAATTATATCTATTACAATCAGCAGAGGTTTGTAAACTACATCAGGGATGCTTTATAAGGGTTAGCGGACCAGTAAGGGCCCACTGCATCCATGGCGTTCTAAAATAGAGTGGCCCTGGATATGATTTTAGCAGAAAGAGGTGGGGTATGTAATTTCCTGTTTGTGTATTATCCCTTTGATCAAAAAGAGTATGAGTAAGGGACTGGACAATGTGACACCAACATTTCCCTTGTTTGAAAAAGATGAAGAGCCAGTGCCGATAATGCCAACCACGTACGTTACCAGAAGAATGGAGAAATGTACTAGTACTATGCCTTCCCCGATCTTCTAAGATGGATTGTCAGTGGAATTCCCATTTGCCTAGGGATAGTGCAGAAGACCTTAGGTTCCGGCGAGGGCACACCCTGTGGGGTGTTAACTTGTACAGATAGAGGGTATGGATGCCCGGAAATGAGCCCAGGGAATCCATGGCCTCCTTCTGAGGTGAGGTAGGGATCCCCCCTCCTAGGAGTAGGGACTTACGGGCAGTGGAGAAACCCTGATGCAAGGGAGAGGCGACCGAGGAAGAGTGCAAGGTCTGGTACTTGATCTCCATATTAAGTTTTTTAGGGGGGTTTGTGAGGATATATGTATATATTGCCATATGTTTTTTATGCTTTATACCTATATGCAAGTTCTATTCAATTCCAAATGAGAAAAAAACTTAATCTGTCGCCTTACATCAGATATTCCAAAGGCCTTGCGAGACAAAGACAAAATGTATCTTAAAACCCAGCAAAGGAAGAACCAGACACAAGGACGCGTACTTGGCTGTTTTTCCAGAGGCGCCGTAGCAAGATAACGACCGTTCAACTATGCATCTGAACTTTCACTGTCTCAGGCCGGAAATCCGGACTTCCCATATATGGTTATGCTGTGAATTTTAGCCAATGAGCCCATCACCCATTCCTGGTGATGAGACAAAAGGGTATAAGATCTCATGTAATCTGTAATTAAAAAAAGCGCTGTTATGTCCCCGTGTGAGGAACGATACCAGACCTCCGTGTGGTGTTTTCTCCTTTACCGCCGGCAACGGGGCAAGTGGGGTGGGCCTGATTGGTGTTGTACTTAGAATTTTACCCTGACACTATAACACCGGGTGCTGTGTGATGAGTTTCCCCGACAAATGTCCGGAAACAATGTGTCTACTGCACTGCTGCGTGTGATCTGGGCACAAAAGCAATTTATCCCGGAGGGAAAGCATGTCTCTGTGGTCATTTTCTAAGGGCTGAAGTGCGAATACACATTTCTATCTTACTTGGTTGATAACAGTTGGTTAAAGACCCACCAAGCGTTCCTATACCATCCGGACAGTAGAAGCAGCCTTCCAAGCGTTCCTCAGGCTCTGGAGCCAAAACCTTTTTGCAATGACTAGCTTGCATTGAGGTCTTCTCTCCTTCCAATTTGACGGAAGTGTCAGTTGTCAACTGGATTTGTTATGGATGATCAAATCGTAAGTTTTTCTGACAAATCTTTTGTGGACAACCTAGTCTCCTGGAAGCAAATGATGCGACTCTTTTGAGTCTGTATCTGGAATTGGGGAAAATACACATTTTATGACTGGCAGACAATTTCTGGTGTAGAGCACTTACACAAGAAGTAAGGTCCCCATGCTCGGCCTGGAGTTGTTGGGGAAAATATAGGCCTGTCACAGGTGGCCTACCAAACATTACTTTTTATAAGGGTAGCTTAGTATTTCTATTAGGTATGGCTTTTACTGAGTAGAGGGCTAATAAAAATGTGTACCTCTATTAATTTCTACAGCTTCTGGCACATCATATCTACAAATTACTTTGTTGAGCAATTTCTTAGCTATAGTCTTGACGCTGGCATTTTTCACCGGGCACGCCTCTAAACCAGAGAAGAGGTCTATGCAAACCAACACAAACTTCCACACTTACCTTAGGCAGTTGTATGTAGTCAATCTGCAATCACTAGTAGTAGTAGTCTGGCCTTGGAGTACAGCAAGGAGATACTTTGGCAAATTTGCCTGGGTTGTGTCATGTCATGCTTTCCTGCACAAACCTGGTCATAGCTTTGTTGAACCCTGGGGCAATCCAAGCAGAAGACACTACACCACATATTACCTTCTTTGACTGATGTATTGGTCCATTGCTCAAATGTGGCAACATAGAATAGAGCATGCGGGGGAGGCACAGGTGTTCACTTTTTTTACCCTGAATCTCTTATCATTTGGTTCTGCCCTCTTCCTTTTACACTCCTTCTTTTCTTCCTTAGGAGGCTTGGTCCTGCAAAGAAATATCCATTCCTGGTTCAGATTCAATAATGACCATTACCTTATTCAGGGGGGAGTCGGGCTGCTGCATCTGCTCTTTGGTTCGCTAGGGCCTCAGGAATCGTTTCTTTAGTGATGAGCCTGGACCTTGAGGATGGCTACCTGTTTGGAAAGAGCTAAATCCTTTTACAATAGAGACACTGCTTCTGTGTTCCAGAGTGGTTTATCTGATGATCCAAAAAAATTTCTACTGCACCACAAAGGTGCAAGATCGAACATTATTCCAAAGGCGTACCTTGAGTTGATGTAGACATTAATAGTCTTACCTTCAGCCAGTTCACACACTTCGGCAAGTGATATCAGCTCGGCCTTCTGAGCAGACTTCCCAAGAGGGAATGATTTAATTAAATTACCTCATTCGTGGTTACTAGAGATGAGCGAACGTACTCGTTTCGAGTACTTACGCACCCGAGTACCGCCATTTTCGAGTACTTCAGTACTCGGGTGAAAAGATTCGGGGGGCGCCGGGGGGCGGGGAGAGGTGTGGCGGTGCGGGGGTAGCAGCGGGGAACAGGGGGGAGCCCTCTCTCTCTCCCTCTCCCCCCCACTCCCCACTGCTACCCCCCGTGCCACCACGGCGCCCCCCGAATTTTTTCGCCCGAGTACGGAAGTACTCGGAAATCGCGGTATTCGGGCGAAAAAGGGGCGTGGCCGAGCACGTTCGCTCATCTCTAGTGGTTACCACTGCATAGCCAGTTTTGCTTGCCCATTTTCTTGGTACCTGGAGCCATCTATGAAAAACTCTTAATCTAAATTAGCAATGAGAGTTTCCACAACATTTTCAAGACCACTAATTTGCAGTATCTCCAGACTGCAATGGGCAGCAGACCCTGGCTGCACCAGAAGCGCTTCACCTGCATCGCGGACTGTGATTACATCCTCCACAATGACTGTTCCTTCTCCCCCAATGTCTGCTTCACCTTCTTCTCAAGCAACCTCATCTCAGCAGACCACCACTGGTGATGTGTAACACTGTTTCCTGTATGTCAGTATCTTGTTTGACTCTTTCCCCTTGGTGTGAGAACACTTGCACTAGCAATGGTTTATCTGTATGCATGTGAGCTCTGAGTGGGGTTTCTGTGTCACCTTAGGGTTTTGCTTTTATGCATGATGAGTGGTGTGTTTCTGTGTAGGTGGCCAGACATTTGTGCGAACAGTGTTGTGTTCATTGGGTCTGTGCAGGTGCCAGACAAGGGGTATGAACAGTCCTGTTCTATCTTGCGTTCAAGCCCCTGGGGTGTTCAGTGTCTGTGTAGGTTTTCAGACACCAAGTGTAAACAGTCCTGTTCTGTGAGTTGGTGTGAGCTGCATCCTGTCTTGCTGTGGATCATTCACCATCCAGGGATAGATAGGTCCCTAGGTTCCAGTGCAGGGTCGTCCTTATCAGGACGATCGCCCTGCTTGCAGGCTGGTTTTCATGTGGTGGTTGCCCCGTTAGAGTAGGGATATTTTATGTCTACTAGTGAGACCAGTACACAGTTCACTGTCCTTTTGGTGTTCAGCATGCATTTTGTGTGTGCTTATGACGTTTGTGTGAATGTGTCTCGCATCTGCGCTGAGGCTTGTTAACCTGGTGTTACCCGGATGTAACAAATAATAAAACAAATTCTTCTCTATAGCTCCATGTACCTTTTAGGACATGGCGAAACATGTTGGGGGAACTCCAGTGCTATGTTTTTAGCTTCACATTTATGCTGTAGGCATTTATCTCCTCACTACTGATTGTGGAGCTTTCAGTACATTAGCACCACTGATACCAGTCAATGAGTAGTGTTATCTATGCACTAGTCTAGATGGTTATATTGGTTTCTATGGCTCCATGTGGATAAGCCATTGTGCTGGAGTCAGTGGTGTTAGCGCTAGTTCCACTGTTCCAAATAAAGTGTAATGAAAAAATATGATACCATGTTAGCAAAATATAATTGTTACCAGCAAGAGAAACCAAGTAATCTTGTAGATATGATACCTTTTAATGGCGAACAAAAATACGCAATGTTAATGTGGGCTTCTGAACCAACGCAAGGCTCTTCTTCAGGCTAAAATAAATAAATCCGAAGAGGCATGCATATATATACACACATACTTATGACAAGGCACAGACATGGATGTGATTAATTTTCACTTAAAAAAATACTACAAGAAATACAAGCATCTGTAAATAGACGCTGATAAGGGAGTGAAGGTTTTATGGTCCCTGAATTACTGGTGGAGGGGGGAGGGTTCACCAGGCCAGCAGTGTTATCTGTGCTATAGTACTTCACATTCACACATAAATTCTTGTGAAGAATTTAACCCTCTATTGAAAGTGTCAAAAGCTGTTATAAATGTATGTTCCCAAATTCTTCAAGTGTCTTTTCAGAACACTGATATAAACTACAACTCCCAGAGACTCACACAATTGAAAGTTCCAGCCAATCAGCGGCATTATGGAATACAGTGGGTTAGGTTGTTCTTTAGGTTATCCAGTGTGATTGATCTCTAGAGGAGTCATGGAGTTATAAAAGTCATATTTCATTATATGATAGAGCAACATAAGCAGTGCATTCTTGAAGCATACTTTATAGGAATGGCTGAGAGGAAGAAATGACATCAATATTCAAATGAATACTTGAAATATGGATTCATCCCATCTCGTACAAATGGACAGCTTCCCTTGTGCCTCGTTTGTGAAAAGGCATTTTCGAATGAAGCTATGAAGTCTTTGAGACTGAGTGATCACCTTGCAAAAATGCATTCAGACAAAGAGGATAAGCCTATTTAATTTTTCCAAGGTTTAAAGTCAAAGTTTGAGAACCGCAGCACCGTAGGCAAGCTATTTTGAAAATCTTTTCTCAATGCTGACAAAGACCTCCTTGCTTCCCATAAAGTCTCTCTATTATTAGCGTAATGTGGCAAATCACATACTATTGGGGAAACATTTGTGTTACCCACAGTTAAAGAGATTGTCAGTACTATGTTGGGGCCTGATGCGTGTGCCATGATAAAATTGATTTCTTTGAGTAATGACATAGTTTCCAAAAGAATTTAAGAGAGGGCTGCTGATGTGGAAGAAATGCTTTTGGACATGTTAAAAAACACAGAATTTGTAATGCAAATTTACGAGTCAATGGTTAGAGACAATGAAGCATTGCTGCTAGCTTACGTTCATTTCATTAATCGGAATGAAGAGGTAGTGGGGGAACTGTTGTTTACCAGAAATTTACCACCGATACGAAAGGCTCCACTATATAAAAAGAGTGGAATAATTTTTCCATCCCTTTAACAAATGTACTTGCTTGTGATACCGACAGAGCTGCATCCATAATTGGTCGATATCGCGGATGTATAGCCCATTTAAAATCTGCTATACTTGGCATATTGGCAGACCACTGTGTGATCCATCGGCAGCACCTTGTTACTAAACATTTATGTGAGAGATTGCATGATTCTCTGCTATGTAATGAATGCTGTTAACAAGATAAAAGCGCACTCTTTGAATGAGTGTCTTTTCCACAAGCTCTGTCAAGACCATGACGAAGAATTCGAAGTCTACTCTTACACACCTAAGTGAGGTGGCTGTCAGAGGAAAGTGCTTATGATGCTTCTAAAAACTTCTTGACATAGTAGTCGAGTTTCTTCGGCCAATTGACCCAAGCCCTTGTGATGCAATCAAACTACAATGTCTTGACATTGCCTATCTCGCAGACATATTTGACAAACTCAATGAGGTCAACAGAAAGCTACAAGGTGACAAAATGAGTTTCATTAAGGCTCAAGGTATAATCTCTTCCTTCATTGCCAAACTGGACCTTCATACCAATAACCTGAATCAACGCATGCTTTGTCAGTTTCCGAGTCTTCAAGAAATTGCACGTGAAGATGAAGACAAACTTCAAGATGCAGACTTAGACGTTTTTGCTCACACCTCAAACAAGCCAAAGAAGACACGCAAACTAGGTATCATGATCTATGTTTCCTTAAATACCAAGGTGGGTCCTTAATCCATTTTCAGCAGACGCAGGAGAATTTCATCCCAGATTACAAGAGCAGTTGATCGACTAGAAACACAATAGTGAAGCCCAAGCACTTTTCCAACAGTGTGGCTATGAATGTTTTTTGGGTGAAAGTGAAAAATTCCTATACTATCCTGTGGCAGGAGGGTAAGTTGCTCGTGTTAGCTTTTCCATCTACGTACTTAGTGGAGAGGGGCTTCAGCGTGGTTCAGCAGCTCCTGACAAAAGTGAGAAACAAACTTCAGATATGTGTAAGGGGCAACTTGAGACTGCAGTTGACGAAGATAGAACCAGATATCAGGAAATTGACGTCGGCTCATCAGACCCAAGGCAGCCATTATTAACACAGATTGATTGTGTCAAACATTATTATTATTAGTCAAATTTCATTGTTCTTGCATTTTAATTAGACTTCTGACCATTAAGAAGTAAGGTGTATCTTGCATTTTCTTTATACTTTGTACGTTTCTATGGAATGATAATTAAAGATGGTATTATTGCTTGCTTCCCCCCAAAAATTATCTTTTGTAATAAAACCTATTTATTATTGTATCCACAATTAACCTATTTTTAATTATTTAGCACCTACATTTAGCTGACTAAAATACTTTCTTGGTAATTTTTAGAGACATGTTTTCACAATTAATGCTAACCTGTTAAACACTATCAAACTTTCCAAAAGAAGTATTTGGTATTTTAATTGGTACTTTTAACTGTAAATAAGATAAACGTTGACTGGGTTTAAACTAGTAAGGCTTGGGGGGTCCTGGCCACCATCCCAATACCAAAAGGGAGTGCTGGGCTGAAAAAGGTTGAGAACCACTGATCTACATCTCAGTGTTATAGTCTCACTCTTCTCCTGCTGCACAGGGTGCTATAGGCTCTGAGGCTCTTCTTAGCATCCAGCAGCATATAAGGACCATCCCCAATAGAGAAGATAGCTGCAATTGAGATGATAAGCCAAGTATAAAACCTCTCTTCTTTTCCTATAAATGTTACCTAATTCTAGTCAAACAAAGCTCAAAGTAGAGTAAAGGTTATGGAGAACCAAGTCAATATTATTATATATATTTATTATATATATTATGTATTTTAAAGACAACTTGTCTCCACTATTATTTCCCTTCTTTTCATCATCTCTGAAACCTAGGAGCTTGAGCTTCTCCACGGCCAAGGAGGATGCCTGCTCTCTCCCTGCTTATCCCAAGGTCTGCCACCAAGATAAACCCACATTGTGAAGTACAAGGCTATCCATTGTAGATTACAAGATCCAAGCACTGGATCTGCTCAGAATATCTTCCCGGTTCAGGCCTTGCTATTCCTATTATAAATGTGCTATACTAAAATAGTATATAGCAACAGTACAATTACATAGTATTACATAAATTCTTTTAACATATATCAGTAGTGTTAATACAGAAAAAGTAATAGTTCATTATATGTAAATGTTTAAGATGTCTTCAGGGGATTCTTCCCCACACAATGTACATTGATTGCTGTTTGGATGAAGTGGTGATTGTCATAGTATGAGTTTCAGATTCTGACTGTGATGTAGGTTCGTTCAATGGAGGCTTTTCCTGAAAAGCATTTGCAGTTTGATTGTAGAATTCTTTTAAAGATCACAAGCAAAATCTTGATCACTACACAAAGATCAGAAGGACAAGTTGTAGGAAAATATGAAAAATTGCTGATCTCATTCCACCCAAACCTTTAAACCAATTAAGGGGATTCAAAAAGGACAGCCATTCTGGCCATGCTGAATCTAATTTGGAATTCCTTTTACCGTACTGTTCTTTCACTTTTCCAGCCTGTTGTATGTCATGGGTAACTTGTAACATTCTTGAAGGGTCAGTATAATGATAACATGGTTACATGATAACATGGTAATGATAACATCATAGCTTGACAAAGCTCACCAGTTCGAAACGTTGCTGTCTGTTTTACTGTCATGGGAGAATAAAGGATATATTCTACTTTGCAAACCTGGATGCTGCCGCTTTTCTTTATTTCTGGACTTCACTCGGTGAATATGCTCAGATTCCCAGCGGCTGTTGCAACCAGAAGGTCCTGCCACTGATGTGGAGAAGAGTGGTGCTGTGGGTGATCTACTATACTATACTATAATGATAACATGATCAGCCTACAATTTGGCAAAGAACACCTTGTGATACTGTAATATAATCCAGTATTGCATTGGGCTGATTAGTTACCAATATTAATTGTTTAGTGTATGTACTCTGTATGCCAATAGCATCAAACACAAAAACTGCAGTATTATCAAAAGCATCTCCTAGTGCTTCTATGAGCTGAGTGTTCCTAATTGAGTTAAACAAACCCATCCAAGCGGCCCACCCAGTGCCATCCCTGTTTTCCATGCCCAGTGTGTGTGCAAAAACTGTACTCTTTTCTTCTCTGACTCCTGTTTATATAACACATATTTTGATATGGGAAATCGTCATCTTCCCATGCCCATGTGGCTGGTTCTAACGTCACTAATGTACATGTTCCTCCTACATCCTCTGGTGTCCACCTATAAGCTTTGTTTCCGCACACATAGATTTCTTCAGGTAGTTTAAACTATTTCTCATGGATGAAAGCCTTTACTACAGAAATTAAGTCTGGTGTCATAAAAGATAGACCAGGAGTTCTCAGTGTCAGTAGTATTTGTTTCAGAATACTTTGAAGGATCTCATGGATGTAAAGGCTTACATCTACTTGGGTCTGCGGACATACAGCATGTTCACAACTTAACATTAGCGGGCTGAAGACCCACTTTGGTTAAACTTTAACCAGTATGATACCATATGCCAGAGGCAATAAACGCTAAAGGGGCTCCTCAAAATATACATTTTATTATTATATACCAAAAACGATCACAATATATACATTTTAAAATTCCATATCAACCACTGTTGACAGTATGGGTGAGGTGTGACAAACATTCGCCTGCATTTGTCCACAAATAAATAAGGACAAGTGTAAGGAACCAAAACTGTCCTCCCTATAAAGTACAAGGCTGCATATAATTAGTCAGGCCCATTGGTGAAAACTCTCTGGTCAGTGGCGGACAAAGCAGGACGCTGACACTCCCGACTTAGTTAACTTATAGTGACCCACGTCACCAATAAGTCCCTATTGTGGACACATGAAAGTAGCCAAGTGTCTACAATTTCAGTTGCTCAGTGAGTGGGAGATATGGATTATCCCCTAACATAGTAAGTAAGCAGTTTAATAAGACACTGTGCTAAGCTGAACTGCAGTGATGGATATGAGTTTAAAAGATAACCCCCTTCCACCTCCCCGGTATGTTTTGCCAGACAGACTGGCGTCCTCAGGGGTAACAACGGGGTTATAGACAAACTGACAACTCATATAATACAAAAGGGTGGTCCCTGCATGATCCTTGTAACCAACCCTGACAGACCTAGTCTATGATTGAAAGGAGTAACTACCAATCCTCTCGGTGAAGGCAACATGTCATCACACATCAATAACCCAATAGTTTGTCATATGCAGACAAACCTCTCATTGTATGATGGGTTCTTACTCATGTCTCCCCCGTTTGATGATGTCGTCCAAGTTCATAATGTGATTGCAACCATAAAAAATAAATATGAAAAAGGATTTCTTCCTGATTTTTCACCTTTTATGTTTCAATCTTACATGGATCACATGGACTCTTAATGGAGGTGCAGGCCTAACTAATGTTGATGTGGGGAAAAGTCTGCTATTCTAACTCTTCTTGAAAAGAGTCAAGAGGTTAGTGAGCAGCACAGTGGCTCAACAGCACTGAGGTCTCTGGTTCAAACCCCGCCAGGGACGCCACTCGCATGCATGGTGGGAAAGAAAGGAAGTAAAACATGGATTTGCACACACGCAGTACAGTACAATTTATTTCTTATGTTATTTTGTAGATAATTTAAAATTGTCAGAAAAGGATCATATATAATCAAAAGGAAGTGACCTCAGGCAACCAGTAGTAGAAAATAGAAACGTGTGAAGTATAAATAAAATTAAATATAATAATAATGACCTACCCCTTTTTTGCAGAAATTAAACTTACTATAGGTATTATTTGCGGAAAGGCTGCAAATGAAAAGCCCCCATTTAATCCCTCTGGTGCTTTATTTTTAGGGTGCTTTATTTTTAGATGGAAAATCCACCTTGACTCTTCCTTTAACAGTTTAGCATCCAAATTCCCTTGACTTGGGCCAAGCGAGAGAAGTGTCAGCCCCCAAAATGTAAGCAATTTTACCTCCATGGATGGTACTCACATCTGGCAATGGGTGTATCTGCATTAGTGCAAATAGTACTCTGGTACCTAATCCTTTTCTAAATTCTTGAATCATTTTGCCCACAAACTTTGGGGCAAGGACAGACCGCCACCTATATTACTGCCCTAGTCCCACAGATGATACATTTCCTGATCTCATAGATTTTATAATCAAGGGGGTTCAAGAAATGGGAGACATTCATAACTACTGAGCAAAATGTACACATGGATGGCAGCCTAAGGCCTTAGTCAGACGGGCGTTTCTTGCCGCGATTTGCGCATGCGCATGCGTCCGGCGATTTTATAAAACCATTGCTTTGCAATGGTATCGGACACATGAGCGCTTTTTATGCGCTCGTCACACCCCCTTCACACCCACTGCAGTACGGCCGCACGGAACTCCGGCTGCCGGCAGAAGGTGAGTATATATATATTTTTTATTTTAACACTTTTGTGGATGAATTGCAGGGAAGGGCTTATATATTTAAGCCCTTCCCGACAATTCATCCCACACTCGCCCGCAGCGCATTGCTTTCAATGGAGCGGGCTGTATTGCCGTCTCCATTGAATGCAATGCGCTGGACAGCTCCGGCCCGTTTCTAATGAAACGCGGCTAGGAGCAGATTTTTGGGCGATTTTCGGGCACCGGTCACGCGATTTGTGGATGCGCATCCGTCATGCGATCCGCAAATCGCGCGAAAAAACGCCCGTCTGACTAAGGCCTAAAGGAGAAGTAGATGAGCTAGGGAGACTGTTTATCGTGGGCCAAGTAAAATGACTATAGACTAAAATGCCCTTAAGATTCTGACCTGATCTAAATGAGATATTTGAGCGATTTTTATAATAACTTTGCCTAGATGAGGATCAGATTTCAGCATTGGCCAGTATTTGTTTAATATCTTGTAAATTTGATTTGTGTACCCCCTCATATGTCTCAATGCATCTGATGGTTTTGACGTTTTGTGTGTCTTTTGAAATTTTTGGAAACAATAAAGTGCCTTGTTCAGTTTTTTTGGGGAAGAGCCGCGTTGGCTAAATCTTTGGTGTAGGGTCACCTATTCAGACTCAAAGGTATATATATCAGAGCAGTTTCCTCTCGCTCTAAGATATTGGCCCATTGGTATGCCTCTTTTAAGTGCTTCTGGGTGCCGGCTATTCCAATGTAAGAAGTTATTAGTCGATGCTTCCTTACGATAAATTTTAGTTTGTATTTTACCTCCATACCTAATCAGATGTTCAAATCCAGAAATTGGACAGATGATTCATTATATTCGTAGGAGAATTTTATACTGATGTTATTCTTGTTGAGTTGCCATGAAACAATCGGAGGGGCCATCACCCTGGGATCAAAGGAGGGACCCACCAGAATGTCATCTATATATCCTGCCCAGAGTAGTATCTAGCTCTTGCATTTTTCAATTTCTTCCGTGAATACCATTGTGGCCTCTCACCACCCCATAAAAAGGTTTGCATAGGTGGGAACACATGCTGTGCCCATTGCAGTCTGAATTTGCTGTAAATAAAAGGTATTGTCAATTTAAAAAAATTGTGATACAAATTAAATGACAATAATTTCAAAAGGAAAACATTATGTGCATAAAAGTGGGCACCTCGTGTTTTAAGACAATAATCAGTGGCTCAAAGTTCTAAATCATGGTGGATGTTGCTGTATAAGCTCTCAACGTCTATGGCAGCCAATAGGATCTTATCAATAATAACAATGCCATGTATGGTCTTATTGTATCTCTGGTGTCTTGTAAATAAGAGGGCAGGGCCTCTACAAATGAGAGTAATATTTGGTCAACATATTGTCTCCCAAGTTATTGTTTCCAGACACAATTGGGCGACCCGGCAGGGGTAATGTTTTTTATGGAGTTTGTGGAAGTGCATAGAAGGCAGCTGTTGTAGGGACTGGATTAAAGATAAAAGCAAATTCTTCACTGGAGAGTAATTCCTTCACAAATACTGTTGTGGGGTTTTGGCAGAGAATTTTAGATGTGTTCCTATTACCCAAAATTCTTTCTACCATGATACAGTAATCAAAGACATCCACCTCAACAATGTTTACCCCTTTATCAGATGGTTGTAAACCAACGTCCTTGTTGGATTCAACTTCTTTTAGTGCTAGTCACTAGAGATGAGCGAGTATACTCGCTAAGGCACATTACTCGAGTGAGTAGTGCCTTAGCCGAGTATCTCCCCGCTCCTCTCTAAAGATTCGGGGGCCAGCGGGGGGCAGGGAGCGGCGGGGGACAGCGGGGAGGAACGGAGGGGAGATCTCTCTCTCCCTCTCTCTCCTCCGCAACTCACCTGTCACCCGTGCCGGCCCCTAAAACTTTAGAGACGAGCGGGGAGATACTCGGCTAAGGCACTACTTGCTCGAGTAATGTGCCTTAGCGCGTATACTCGCTCATCTCTACTAGGCACTCTTTAGGGGGAAGATTAGAATGACTTGTTTTTCCTAGGTCGAATTTTCATAATTTTATTTGATACCATTTTATGAAAGGCTTCGATGTTCCCAAATTGTGAGAAGGGGAAGTAATTTTTGATCTAGGATGTAGGTCAGTGAAAGGTGCTTTGATATTATAAATGCCTTTTTAATTCTCTTCTAAGAGTATTAAGTATTTTTCAAGGGCTTGAGGATCAGACCTAACTTCCCTATGTGAAGTTGTTCTATCTCTTATTCTGCGGCTCTTTCAATTCCTCATCATCTATAAAATATCCACCAATGTCTTTGCACTGTGCTCTATTGCCTAAAGGACACTTAGCTATATATGGCCAAGTAGAATTCTGCATCTCTCTTAAAAGTAGGAGGAACCTTTTTTACCTCGGAGTTTTCAGCTTCTATCTCATACTAAACAGAAAAGCTAATCGTCAACTTTTGAGTAGAAATTTCTCCCAGTCCTAACAGGCTAAGCGGTGTATTATACCATCTTCAATCCTCATATTTTAGTTCAAAGAACTTATCTACTTTTGTTGTTAAATTCACTTGCCACTAAGGGTGTTTTGTCCATCCTGTTACGGGCAATGCTACTGCGGTCCTACTTGGTTCCTCATCTAAGGATAAAGGTGCTAAATTCCAATATGTATGTGAATAATTCTTTTGACGATGGAGCTGTAAAGAATGGCATTGTGGAGAATGTGACCATATCCAAGAGTTGGATAAGTTATACATGTGTGATACACTCCCATGATACTTAATGAACTTATTACTGCATCCCTGTTCCACTTCATCTGTACCTCCACCTGCCAGTGGAATAGATACACATATAATTCAAAACAATGCGGAAAGATGCTTCCCTTTATCTATATTTCCTGAGATGTGTCATGTTTTTGAAATGGGAAGTGTGTATCCATGTTGGCTTTCCTTCCACTTTCACAGAGGTTGGAGTAATTGATAAGGACCCTCAAATTGTGGTTCCAAGGTCCTCCGCACGTGTTTCCGAATTATAGCCCAGTCTCCTGGCTACAGGTTGTGTGTACTTGTAGTCATGATGGATCTGGAATAGAACTAAAGACATGTTTGTGAATTTGCAGTAACATTTTCTGTGAAGCTCCTACACAGAGGTCTGAGTGAAGCATCTGTAGTTGTTGCCACGGCTTGTGTGTTTCTGGTACAGCTTTTTGAATTTTTAATTCCAGTTTACCATTTAGCCTTTCTATGTTACCACTGCTTTGTGGGTGATAAGGAGTGTGAAGTGCTTGATCTATTCCTAATGCCTACATAACTTCTTGGAATACATCTGAAGAGACATAAGTACCTCTATCGCTCTCAATTAGTTTTGGCACTCCATACCTGCAGACTACTTCTGACAACATTTTCCTAGCCACCGTTTTTGCATTGGCTCTGGCACATGCCCAAACTTCTTTAATTACTACATCAAGCCTAGAGGAATAATATCCTAAAGGCCATTGCTTCCCCTAATGTTTCCGTGTGAGCACACCTTTAGCATGCTCTTCTGCTTTGTGACAGAATAAGCTAAAGTGGAGATCATAATTGGAGATCCCCAATTCTGGAGCCGACAAAATTGGATCTTTTAGCTTTCTGAATCCTTCTTTTGCTTCTGGCAATTGAAACATCAAACAATGTCTGCATGAAAGATGATGAGGATGCATGCCATTCCCTGCAATGACTGACTAACCCAAGAAAGGTTCTCAGTGTTCTGCTGCTGTTGGTGCAATTGCTGCCTTTCTGTCATCGGTGATAAGTTTGATCTGTACTGAAATGCATTGTCCTAACACTACTTCTGTCTTTGCAATCTGTAATTTCTCTTAAGAGACTTTACATCCTTTGTGTCTGATCATTTTGTGGATGCTAAGTTGTTAGTACATGAGCTAATGCTTCAGAAAAGGCTGATGGAGAGGTAGCTCCTCCTTGTGGCAGCCCTGACTCTCTGGCCGCCTGCAGACGGCCGGGTCGGATCTGGCTGCGAGAATTCTCGCAGCGGGACCCGACCCGAGCGTCTGCAGAGAGCAGCGTGACACTCACCTGCTCCCGCGGCCCCGGCTCTTTGATGTGCCAGCTGCCATGCAGCCGGCGCATGTGCAGAGTGGAGCTGGCGGCTGGTGAGTCAGCCCCGCACAGAAAAAGAGCATGCCGCGATTTGTTTGCCGCACGAGATTTCGCGCGGCCAAATCACGACCGTCTGCATAGAATTGCATTTGTTAACGCAATCCTATGGCAGCTTCCAGGGGCGGAAATTCCGTGGGAAATCACGCCACGGAATTTACGCCCGTCTGCAGGCAGCCTCAATTTCAATTTACACTGAACAATAAGCATTGGCCAAGTCTATCATTGTGAAATAGAAGACGCTTGGGGGAATGTGATTCAATGATGTGTGTGGGTTTGGTATCTATGATCATTAGTTTGTTCATTTCTTGCAGATCATGTACCATGCGATTGGCCAGGTATACTTTACTGCAAAAAGAGGTGTATTATACGAGGATCGGTATTCCCCCAAAACACCCATTTTTAGCTATTCTTCAACCTGTGCTGATTGCAACTCATTGTTCTTATTGTCACAAGAAACCATATCCCTCTTAACATTGGGCATACCAATAACGTGGCTATATCATGTGGGTATGCCATGTGATATTAATCCCTATTACCACAGCCTTGTTAATGTGATATCACATTGGCCCCTTTAGACATCATTTTCCAGCGTTTGGGATATCTTAGGCATGTTTGTCCCCCTTGAGCCACTGTCGCGCGGTCACGTGATACAGCGCCGGCTCTTTATATAGCATTTAATATAGTGGAGACTTAACACCCGCCCTCCCTTTCCCTTGTGATCCCCGTCATGCTGTCATGTGACATCGCGCCTCCAGCTTGGACGTCATCACATCCTCTGTGGCGCCACGTGACCACACTGACGTCATTAGGAGCGACTCCCACTAACGGCGCCGCATCATCACGCGGACGCCCCCCGGTGCGACTCCACCTGTCATCATGCATTCCCAGAGGACTGCCGGCGTGCCACTATGTGACGTATGGCCAGCGCCCGCCCCACACGAGAGGATGCCAATGCTCTAGGGGTAAGGTACTATGAAAGCTACATATGTCCCTTATCATGTTAATGTTTGGAAGACAACACCCACTAGGGGCGGGACAGAATGAGACTGCTTGCTTCCATTTGTATGCCTACTATAAATAGAGGTGGGTGGTGTTATGTTGTACATGCTTGAGGAAGGCTTAGAATAAGCCGAAATGCGTCACATTGTATTTTATTTTAAATATATTACATTTGATCCATAAAAGAACACGCTTTTCTACACTGAGTTTCCTACTATCCTGGATATGAGGGGTGTCAGGAGGGCGGGCACCCCTAAACAAGTAAGATCTTGATATTCATTGATACAGTTCAACTGAGCGCTGAAGTATTTTTCCTTTTCTTGATTGCATATTCTTTTCCTCCTTAAACGCACATGTTTGGAGTTATCTTTTGCCGCTCTCCCTCTGGGATGTTTTGAGACCGTTGATCAATCAGTAACCAGATTCTGGTATAAGAGGCTTCCGTGGATTAACGAACTGACCGGTGCCTAATTCCGAGGACTGGTTCAGTTGCGGTGAGTCCCCTAACACACCAGTCCTTTCTTTTTATACATACCATTGGAGCGCCGCTTCTGACTTATATAATTGTTCCTTGCTCAGGGGATACTTTAAGTCTTTCCAATCCAATTTCTCTGCCACCCGCACACTCCCCAGCTCTTATTTATTTTGGGTGGGAAAGTGCGTTATGAATTCCTTGAAAAAAGAAAAAGGTTTGGTACCGTGTTAGTTAGCCAGTAGAGTGATTGTTCTCAGCAAGAGAAACCAAGTAATCTTGTAGACATGATGCCTTCTAATGGCTAACAAAAATACGTGATGTTATAGCAAACTTTCATACCTACTTAGGGTTCTTCCTCAGACTTAGAGGAATAGATACAAAGTGTATATATATATATATATATATATATATATACTAGCTGATGTACCTCGCTTCGCCCGAGGTAATTTGGTCCAGGTGTTTACCTGTTGTTCGCACAGAAAATTTTTTGAAGTCATGGTTAGAGATGAGCGAACACCAAAATGTTCGGGTGTTCGTTATTCGGAACGAACTTCCCGCGATGTTCGAGGGTTCGTTTCGAACAACGAACCCCATTGAAGTCAATGGGCGACCAGAGCATTTTTGTATTTCGCCGATGCTCGCTAAGGTTTTCATGTGTGAAAATCTGGGCAATTCAAGAAAGTGATGGGAACGACACAGCAACGGATAGGGCAGGCGAGGGGCTACATGTTGGGCTGCATCTCAAGTTCACAGGTCCCACTATTAAGCCACAATAGCGGCAAGAGTGGGCCCCCCCCCCCTCCCAACAACTTTTACTTCTGAAAAGCCCTCATTAGCATGGCATACCTTTGCTAAGCACCACACTACCTCCAACAAAGCACAATCACTGCCTGCATGACACTCCACTGACACTTCTCCTGGGTTACATGCTGCCCAACCGCCCCCCCCTCCCCCCCACAGCGCACACCAAAGTGTCCCTGGGCAGCCTTCAGCTGCCCTCATGCCACACCACGCTCATGTCTATTTAGAATTGCGTCTGCCATGACGAGGGACCGCAGGCACACACTGCAGAGGTTGGCACGGCTAGGCAGCGACCCTCTTTAAAAGTGGCGGAGCGATAGCCCACAATGCTGTACAGAAGCAATGAGAAATAGAATCCTGTGCCACCGCCATCAGGAGCTGCACACGTGGGCATAGCAATGGGGAACCTATGTGCCACACACTATTCATTCTGTCAAGGTGTCTGCATGCCCCAGTCAGACCGGGCTTTTTAATTCATAGACACAGGCAGGTACAACTCCCTATTGTGAAGTCCCTGTCGACCCACAGCATGGGTGGCTCCCTGGAACCCACCGGCGGTACACAGAAATATCCCATTGCATTGCCCAACACAGCTGAGGTAGTAATGTCGTGCTTAATGCAGGTGGGCTTCGGCCTACACTGCATGCCCCAGTCTGACTGGGGTTCTTTATAAGTGTACAGATGTAGTAAAAACTCTGTGTGCACCTACAGCATGGGTGGGTGCCAGGAAGCCACCGGCGGTACATAGAAATATCCCATTGCATTGCCCAACACAGCTGAGGTAGTAATGTTGTGCTTAACCCTTTCCAATCCAATTTGTATATGGTTTTCCTAGGGGGCTTACTCTTTTTCTGCCGTTATACAACGGCGCTATATGCTGGCTAAAGCCAGTACTGCATGAGCCGACACGTAGGATAGGCTCCGACAGCAGAGAGGCTGGCAATATACAGTAAGAGAACCCCGACGGACGTCTACCAACAACGGAGCTGTACAGCCTTAAACCCTAATATCTTCACAGGTCACACAGTGGACTGGAAAGGGTTAATGCAGGTGGGTTTCGGCCCACACTGCATGCCCCAGTCAGACTGGGTTTCTTTATAAGTGGAAACAGATGCATTTATAATTCCCTGTGGACCCACAGCATGGGTGGGTGCCAGGAAGCCACCGGCGGTACATAGAAATATCCCATTGCATTGCCCAACACAGCTGAGGTAGTAATGTCGTGCGTAATACAGGTGGGCTTCGGCCCACACTGCATGCCCCAGTCAGACTGGGGTTCTTTACAAGTGGACACATGTAGGTTAAACTCCCTGTGGACCCACTGCCTGGGTGGGTGCCAGGAAGCCACCGGCGGTACATAGAAATATCCCATTGCATTGCCCAACACAGCTGAGGTAGTAATGTCGTGCGTAATACAGGTGGGCTTCGGCCCACACTGCATGCCCCAGTCAGACTGGGGTTCTTTACAAGTGGACACATGTAGGTTAAACTCTGTGTGCACCTACAGCATGGGTGGCTCCCTGGAACCCACCGGCGGTACATAAAAATATCCCATTGCATTGCCCAACACAGCTGAGGTAACGTCAGCTGTAATGCAGGTGGGCTAAAAATTAATTTGCTTACACTGTAGGCGAGGGCCCACAAAAATTGCTGTATCAACAGTACTAATGTACATCCCAAAAATTGGCCATGGCCAGCCAAGAGGGCAGGTGAAACCCATTAATCGCTTTGGTTAATGTGGCTTAAGTGGTAACTAGGCCTGGAGGCAGCCCAGTGTAACGAAAAATTGGTTCAAGTTAAAGTTCCAACGCTTTTAAGCGCATTGAAACTTATAAAAATTGTTCAGAAAAATTATTTGAGTGAGCCTTGTGGCCCTAAGAAAAATTGCCCGTTCAGCGTGATTACGTGAGGTTTCAGGAGGAGGAGCAGGAGGAGGAGGAGGAATATTAGACACAGATTGATGAAGCAGAAATGTCCCCGTTTTGGATGGTGAGAGAGAACGTAGCTTCCATCCGCGGGTGCAGCCTACGTATTGCTTACGTATCGCTGCTGTCCGCTGGTGGAGAACAGAAGTCTGGCGAAATCCAGCCTTTGTTCATCTTGATGAGTGTTAGCCTGTCGGCACTGTCGGTTGACAAGCGGCTACGCTTATCTGTGATGATTCCCCCAGCCGCACTAAACACCCTCTCCGACAAGACGCTAGCCGCAGGACAAGCAAGCACCTCCAGGGCATACAGCGCTAGTTCAGGCCACATGTCCAGCTTCGACACCCAGTAGTTGTAGGGGGCAGAGGCGTCACCAAGGATGGTCGTGCGATCCGCTACGTACTCCCTCACCATCCTTTTACAGTGCTCCCGCCGACTCAGCCGTGACTGGGGAGCGGTGACACAGTCTTGGTGGGGAGCCATAAAGCTGGCCAGGCCCTTAAAGACTGTTGCACTGCCTGGGATGTACATGCTGCTCGATCTACGCACATCCCCTGCTACCTTGCCCTCGGTACTGCGCCTTCTGCCACTAGCGCTGTCGGCTGGGAATTTTACCATCAGCTTGTCCGCAAGGGTCCTGTGGTATAGCAACACTCTCGAACCCCTTTCCTCTTCGGGAATCAGAGTGGGCAGGTTCTCCTTATACCGTGGATCGAGCAGTGTGTACACCCAGTAATCCGTCGTGGCCAGAATGCGTGCAACGCGAGGGTCACGAGAAAGGCATCCTAACATGAAGTCAGCCATGTGTGCCAGGGTACCTGTACGCAACACATGGCTGTCTTCACTAGGAAGATCACTTTCAGGATCCTCCTCCTCCTCCTCCTCCTCCTCCTCCTCAGGCCATACACGCTGAAAGGATGACAGGCAATCAGCCGGTGTACCGTCAGCAGCGGCCCAAGCTGTCTCTTCCCCCTCCTCCTCATCCTCCTCATGCTCCTCCTCCTCCTCCTGTACGCGCTGAGAAATAGACAGGAGGGTGCCCTGACTATCCAGCGGCATACTGTCTTCCCCCGCCCCCGTTTCCAAGCGCAAAGCAGCTGCCTTTATGGTTTGCAGGGAATTTCTCAAGATGCATAGCAGAGGAATGGTGACGCTAATGATTGTAGCATCGCCGCTCACCACCTGGGTAGACTCCTCAAAATTACCAAGGACATGGCAGATGTCTGCCAACCAGGCCCACTCTTCTGAAAGGAATTGAGGAGGCTGACTCCCACTGCGCCGCCCATGTTGGAGTTGGTATTCGACTATAGCTCTACGTTGTTCATAGAGCCTGGCCAACATGTGGAGCGTAGAGTTCCACCGTGTGGGCACGTCGCACAGCAGTTGGTGCACTGGCAGCTTAAAGTGATGTTGCAGGGTGCGCAGGGTGGCAGCGTCCGTGTGGGACTTGCGAAAATGTGCGCAGAGCCGGCGCGCCTTTACGAGCAGGTCTGACAAGCGTGGGTAGCTTTTCAGAAAGCGCTGAACCACCAAATTAAAGACGTGGGCCAGGCATGGCACGTGCGTGAGGCTGCCGAGCTGCAGAGCCGCCACCAGGTTACGGCCGTTGTCACACACGACCATGCCCGGTTGGAGGCTCAGCGGCGCAAGCCAGCGGTCGGTCTGCTGTGTCAGACCCTGCAGCAGTTCGTGGGCCGTGTGCCTCTTATCGCCTAAGCTGAGTAGTTTCAGCACGGCCTGCTGACGCTTGCCCACCGCTGTGCTGCCACACCGTGCGACACCGACTGCTGGCGACATGCTGCTGCTAACACATCTTGATTGCGAGACAGAGGAGGAGGAGGAGGAGGAGGAGGGTGCTTTAGTGGAGGAAGCATACACCTCCGCAGATACCACCACCGAGCTGGGGCCCGCAATTCTGGGGGTAGGTAGGACATGAGCGGTCCCAGGCTCTGACTCTGTCCCAGCCTCCACTAAATTCACCCAATGTGCCGTCAGGGAGATGTAGCGGCCCTGCCCGCCTGTGCTTGTCCACGTGTCCGTAGTTAAGTGGACCGTGGCAGTAACCGCGTTGGTGAGGGCGCGTACAATGTTGCGGGAGACGTGGTCGTGCAGGGCTGGGACTGCACATCGGGAAAAGTAGTGGCGACTGGGAACTGAGTAGCGCGGGGCCGCCGCCTCCATGATACTTTTGAAGGACTCCGTTTCCACAACCCTATACGGCAGCATCTCAAGGCTGATGAATTTTGCTATGCGGACGGTTAACGTTTGAGCGTGCGGGTGCGTGGCGGCGTACTTGCGCTTGCGCTCCAACAGTTGCGCAAGCGACGGCTGGACGGTGCGCTGAACTACACTGCTGGATGGGGCCGAGGACAGCGGAGGTGAGGGTGTGGGTGCAGGCCAGGAGACGGTAGTGCCTGTGTCCTGAGAGGGGGGTTGCATCTCAGTGGCAGGTTGGGGCACAGGGGGAGAGGCAGGGGTGCAAACCGGAGGCGCTGAACGGCCTTCGTCCCACCTTGCGGGGTGCTTGGCCATCATATGTCTGCGCATGGTGGTGGTGGTGAGGCTGTTGGTGTTGGCTCCCCGGCTGAGCTTTGCGCGACAAAGGTTGCACACCACTGTTCGTCGGTCGTCAGGCGTCTCTGTGAAAAACTGCCAGACCTTAGAGCACCTCGGCCTCTGCAGGGTGGCATGGCGCGAGGGGGCGCTTTGGGAAACACTTGGTGGATTATTCGGTCTGGCCCTGCCTCTACCCCTGGCCACCGCACTGCCTCTTGCAACCTGCCCTGCTGATGCCCTTGACTCCCCCTCTGAAGACCTGTCCTCCTGAGTAAGCGTTGCACACCAGGTGGGGTCAGTCACCTCATCGTCCTGCTGCTCTTCCTCCGAATCCTCTGTGCGCTGCTCCCTCGGACTTACTGCCCTTACTACTACCTCACTGCAAGACAACTGTGTCTGATCGTCATCGTCCTCCTCACCCACAGAAAGTTGTTGAGACAGTTGGCGGAAGTCCCCAGCCTCTTCCCCCGGACCCCGGGAACTTTCGAATGGTTGGGCATCAGTGACGATAAACTCCTCTGGTGGGAGAGGAACCGCTGCTGCCCAATCTAAGCAGGGGCCCGAGAACAGTTCCTGGGAGTGTTCCCGCTCCTGAGCAGGTGTTATTGTAGTGGAGTGAGGAGGCTGGGAGGAAGGAGGAGCAGCAGACAGAGGATTCGGATTGGCAGCAGTGGACGGCGCAGAACTGCGGGTAGACGATAGGTTGCTCGAAGCACTTTCTGCCATCCAGGACAGGACCTGCTCACACTGCTCATTTTCTAATAACCGTCTCCCGCGTGGGCCCATTAATTGGGCGATGAATGTGGGGACACCAGAAACGTGCCTCTCTCCTAATCGCGCAGCAGTCGGCTGCGACACACCTGGATCAGGAGCTTGGCCTGTGCCCACACCCTGACTTGGCCCTCCGCGTCCACGGCCGCGTCCACGTCCTCTAGGCCTACCCCTACCCCTCAGCATGCTGTATTACCAGTGATTTGATTTCACAGGCAGCTAATAAATTGGCGCAAGACTGCAGGCCAAATATAATTTTTTCCCTTTTTTGAAAACGAAAGGCCCCACTGCCTCTAGTGAATGAATAATCTAAGTTTAATAACTGTGCTGTTTTCCTGCTAATGTGTCACAGAACGTGAGGGTAGCAGAGTTATTAACTGTGGCAGAGCAGGTATTTTTTTTCCCAATTAAGGAAAGCAAATGGCGAAGCCAGGAGTAAAACGTAGCTGGGTGCGTCTGATTTTTACAGGTTGCACACGCAGCCGACACGTGTCCACCGCCCTTAGGACGGACAGAGGCAGGACAAATAGAATTATTTTCCGTTTTTTTGCACCAAAAGGCAGCACTGCGTATATTCTATGAACATGAGAAGTTTAATAACTGTGCTGTTTTCCTGCTAATGTGTCACAGAACGTGAGGGTAGCAGAGTTATTAACTGTGGCAGAGCAGGTATTTTTTTTCCCAATTAAGGAAAGCAAATGTCGAAGCCAGGAGTAAAACGTAGCTGGGTGCGTCTGATTTTTACAGGTTGCACACGCAGCCGACACGTGTCCACCGCCCTTAGGACGGACAGAGGCAGGACAAATAGAATTATTTTCCGTTTTTTTGCACCAAAAGGCAGCACTGCGTATATTCTATGAACATGAGAAGTTTAATAACTGTGCTGTTTTCCTGCTAATGTGTCACAGAACGTGAGGGTAGCAGAGTTATTAACTGTGGCAGAGCAGGTATTTTTTTTCCCAATTAAGGAAAGCAAATGGCGAAGCCAGGAGTAAAACGTAGCTGGGTGCGTCTGATTTTTACAGGTTGCACACGCAGCCGACACGTGTTCACCGCCCTTAGGACGGACAGAGGCAGGACAAATAGAATTATTTTCACTTGTTTTACAAGCAAAAGGCAGCACTGCGTATATTCTATGAATAATAACTGTGTTGTGGCCCTGCCTATACAATTCTTTCCCTGCAGTATCAATGGAGGGTGCAATGGTCTGCAGAGGCGATTTTGAGAAGCAAAAAAAAATGCAGCACAGCTAACAGCAGCCTGGACAGTACTGCACACGGTTAAATATGGCCCTAGAAAGGACCGTTGAGGTTCTTGAAGGCTACACTCACTCCTAACACTCTCCCTGCCTATGCAGCACTTCTGTCCCTAATGCCAGGTGCAACGCTCTGCAGAGCCGATTTTGAGAAGAAAAAAAATTGCCACTGCTAACAGCAGCCAACACACAGCTATCAGTGGCCCTAATAAGGACCTTTGGGGGGTCTTGAAGCCTACACTAACTACCAATTCTTTCCCTACAGCAGCTCCGGTACAAACAGCACTGTCCCTCATCTAACTCACACGGCATCTGAGGCGAACCGCGGGAGGGGCCGACTTTTGTGTTCGGGTGACACCTGATCTTCCCAGCCACTCACAGCAGGGGGGTGGTATAGGGCTTGAATGTCACAGGGGGAAGTTGTAATGCCTTCCCTGTCTTTCAATTGGCCAGAAAAGCGCGCTAACGTCTCAGGGAAGGAAGTGAAAGTAACCAGAACACCGCATGGTGTTCGTTACGAATAACGAACATCCCGAACACCCTAATATTCGCACGAATATCAAGCTCGGAAGAACACGTTCGCTCATCTCTAGTCATGGTTATTTCAGAGGAACCGAGGAATAAAATATGTCTACACATAGAGGAATGTTAGGTTCTCCTTAGGCTGCAGGTACTGATGTCCCTCTGCAGAATGTGCCACCTCTCCCATTCTCCTCACTTTTTACCATTAAAGGTAACAGCCCTTTTAATTCAAATTTACACCCAGACTGGAGGTTGCAGACCCTTCTTACCCTTAAAGGCATGCTCCATCCCTGCAGTCCATGGCTGCTTGCTTATATTACAGCCTTTCAGTATATGCATACAGATATAAGTTAGATTCTCCTCCATATATGCACATAGAGGAGTGTTAGATTCTCCTTAGTATATACACATAGAGGTGGGATAGATTCTCATCAGTATATACACATAGAGGTGAGGTAGATTCTCCTCTGTATATACACATAGAGGTGAGGTGGATTCTCCTCTGTATATACACATAGAGGTGAGGTAGATTCTCCTCAGTATATACACATAGTTGGGGGGTACATTCTTCACAGTATATACACATAGAGGGGAGATATACTTAGTATATACACACAGAGGTCAGTTATATTCTCCTCAGTATATACAGGTAGAGGTGAGGTAGATTCTCCTCAGTATATACACATAGAGGAGCGTTAGATTCTCTTCAGTATATACACGTAGAAGAGAGGTAGATTCTCCTCAGTATATACAATTACAGATGAGGTAGATTCTCCTCAGTATATATACAGAGAGGTTAGGGAGAGTCTCTTCAGAATATACACATAGAGGTGAGGTAGATTCTCCTTAGTATATACACACAGAGGTCAGTTATATTCTCTTTAGTATATACAGAAAGAGGTAAGGTAGATTCTCTTCAGTATATACACAAACAGGGGAGGTAGATTCTCCTTTAGTATATACACATAGAGGTGAGGTCGATTCTCTTTGGTAAATACACACAGAGGTGAGGTAGGTTCTCCTCAGTATATACACACAGAGGTGAGGTAGATTCTCCTCAGTATATACATATAGAGGTGAGGTAGATTCTCCTTTAGTATATACACATAGAGGTGAGGTCGATTCTCTTTGGTAAATACACACAGAGGTGAGGTAGATTCTCCTCAGTATATACACACAGAGGTCAGTTAGATTCTCCACAGTATTTACACAGAGAGGTGAGGTAGATTCTCCTCAGTATATACACATAGAGGTGAGGTAGATTCTCCTCAGTATATACACATAGAGGTGAGGTAGATTCTCCTCAGTATATACACATAGAGGTGAGGTAGATTCTCCTCAGTATATACACATAGAGGTCAGTTAGATTCTCCTCAATATATACACAGAGAGGTGAGGTAGATTCTCCTTAGTATATACATACAGAGGTTAGTTTTATTCTCTTCAGTATATACACAGAGGTAAAGTAGATTCTCCTTAGTATATACATACAGAGGTTAGTTTTATTCTCTTCAGTATATACACAGAGGTAAAGTAGATTCTGCTCAGTATAGAAATTATTTCCCTAGGCTTTATGGTTTCTGAGAAAAGAACTATCTTATGTATCACAGATTTTTGCAGTTTATTTGGCTTAGAATTGAATATTGAAGTTGCAATGTCTTTACTTTTCCTGTTTGCGACTTAAAGAATGGTTGTGCCAAATTTCATGTGAGTAGAGGAGTAAATACTTAATTAGTTCACTGATAAGGATGTGAAAGGTTTCATATAGTAACCTTTATATGTTCTATGTTGTGTCCCTGACTAGAGAAGTGCTCGGCTACAGGTAATTCTGTCTTTCTTTCTTTAATTGTGTGGCAACAAGATCTCATCCTCGCTTTCAGTTTTTGTCCTCTTTCTTCAACATAAAGCCCTCCAACAGGACATTTACTGCACAGGATCAGGTAGACAACATCAGACATGGAACATGTGAATGTCCCGGGGATCTTATAGTCCTGCTGTATGTCGGGGATTTGTATCCTGTCCGAGGTCCGTACATGTGAGCAGGTCTTACAGCTCCTTACATTGCAGGAATAAGTTCCTTTTTGTGTGTCGGAGGGCAATGCACTCCTGATGATAAAGTTCCTCAGATTTGGGGGTTGCCTGTAACACAGAAGCGGAGGGTCTGGGAATATGCTTTATGGTTCTCAGACGGTCATCCTTGTGTAGGGTATGATGGAGTTTCATTGCAGTTGTGTTTAGTACCTCTATAGTAGTCAGACACATGAGCATTTATTTTCCCCAGCATCGCATTGCAGGAAAAAAATTGCGGTATGCCCTATCTTTGGGTGTATCGCTCATTGTTTTCAATGGGGCTGGCACAGCATCGCATGTCGTGAGAGCTGCACACGAGTGCGTCGCAAGGTTTTTACATTGAAAACAATGGGAAACACTCCACTTTTAGCCACGGCGAAGGATCGCTACTTCCCTGTAGTGATGCGAGGCATTTTTAACAAAAAAAAAAAGCCTTGCATCCATGGGTAAATCGCACGTTGGTGAGCGCGATATCGGGACGAGTTTCACAGCCTGATATCGCATTCGCCTGTGTGAAATTAGCCTACAAGTCACATGTACCTCAAACTGGTACCAACAAAATCTACAACTCTTCCCTCAAGAAACAAGTCCTCATGTAAGCTCCGTTACTGTAAAAATAAAAATGTTATGGGTCTTAGAATTCGGTGTGGCAGATTCTATTGTTTTTGTTTGAAAAAAAGCATTTTCATTGTGCAAAAACAGTAAAAAGAAAAATCTATATAAACTTGGTATCGCAGTAATTGTGTTGATCCAGATAAGAAAGTTATCATGTTGTATTTACCGAATGGTGAATGCTGTAAAAACAAAACCTCAAAACAATGGCGGAATTTCTGCCCACTTTTTCCATCTCCCCACCTCCCACCCCAGAAAAAAATGTAATAGAAGCTATACAACACATTACATGTACCCCAGAGTGGTGCCATTAAAAAAAACAACTCGTCTCACTATAAAACAAGCCCTCATACGGCTATGTCAATGAGTTATGGCTCTTGCAATGTGATGATGAAAATTACTTGGTTCTTACGGCATAAAATAGGTCATTGAATTATTGCTTTTGGACCTGCCTCAGGAGGCGTTACAATTACAGGACTACACTGAGAGCTGCCACTAGTCTTAGTCTGGTTGTATATGTGTGTCGACCATCTGCATTTCTGTCAGTCCATGTACTTTAATCTTTCCCTTTGAGGGGCAATCCTTCTTCATGTGACCCCTTCCATCACACCCATAACATAATTCCGTTCTGCAATACTCTTCTCTATTAACTTTACCTGTTTTTTGTCTACCTGCTATATTCCCATTGTTTAGCACTAAGGTAGTAGCAGGAGAGTCACACCAGGAGGAGCAGTTGTAAGCCGCCGACCGGTGTGGGCTTTCCAGAATACAGCGAAGTCCTGAACAAAAGACGCGACTCGAAACCAATCCGTAGCAATGAGATTTTACTTAATTTGGCAGAACCCTTAACCAACCCGAAACTCCCCCAGAAAGTTACATACGCTCAGCGGGGAAGCTGAGACTCTTGTGCCATGCAGCGCTGTGCTCTATAATGTGCGCCCTCAATATCCTCCAAGCTGTTGCCTAGCCGCAGGCCGTCTCTAACCAGCCGCTATTACCTTCTATCACCCTGGAAGCAGGAACAATCAGTGTGGATGCTAGGGAGGCACCGGCGGCACAGCACAAGAGCTTACAATCTTATCAACACACCCGTATTCTCCCCTTACACAACACCACTCAACAGATATAACAATATATAGCTCACCAGTCAAGGCAAAGTACAGTTGCGTAACGTGCGACTTGTAGATATCCTTAGACAGCTCTACGAGTATAGAGTTCTCTGTGTGTTAGGACTATGTCGGACAGCTCGGTCCCCAGCAGTGCGGCCGGCGGCCATCAGTATGCCTAACTAAACTAGCTAACTACAGGCCTTGTTATTAGTCTCAATTAGTTTGGCGGTGCGTGCACGGTTACACCAGAGGCCTTAGTTCTCTGGCTGACCCGGGTCTGGTGGGTACCTTTAGACTTTGTCCGGAAAGCAAGAATAGGATTTCATCCAAGAACCATATGAACTCACTGACGCCGCTACTTCTGAGCCCGGTCTGTAATGACCACCTTCTTCGTTAAGATGGTAGTCTCACAAACTCTGGAACCGTCTCTAATGTAGCTCCCCTCACGGTAGCTCCGGTCCTCGTTGGGGTCCTTTTCCCGGTGGATCGCAGTGTCCCTCTTGCTAACTGCAGTCCTCACCAGCCCATCTCAGCTCGCTCGCACGCACCTCTTCTCCTTTCTCTCTGCTCCTCTCTCTGGTCATGATGTACTTCTTTTTTCTCTGTCCCAGTCCAGAACACAGTGACCTCTTGTGGTCAAAAACAAAATGACAGTTACAACAGAAACAGGGACATTCACAGCAGGAGGACTGTTTCACCATCTTACATGCCACCCCCCTAGATGTTGCCGTCCCTGGCAACCTCCCCCACTCAAACTCATCCTGCGCGTAGCGCTGTGGTGGTACACCAGCGGTGGACCTGGCCGTCCTGCGCAGAGTCATAGGACCAGGGACAGTTGGCACACTCGATGGATGTGGTTCTGCTGGCTGGGCATCTCTCTCCCTGGGTGGCGAGCTTGTCACGACCGGGGACTCCGACATGGCCGGGACAGGAACTACCCACCATTCATCATCTACCAGGGGTTCCCCAATACTAGGGGTAGGGATAAGCATCTCCTTATCAGCCGCAGGTTGCTGAAAGTGACAGTGTCTCAACATGTTACGGTGGAGGTTCCTTGAGGGTCCCCCAGTCCCCTCGGGCTCAACCTCATACACGGGGATATCAGGATCTACCTTCTGCTTCACTATGTATGGAACCGCCTCCCACCGCCCATCCAATTTTCCGGTTGGCCTCTTGGCTCTGACTATCACACGATCACCTGGAGCATACTCGTCCATCTGCACTGGCCCCAGGTTGGGGTGCACCACTTGTCTCAGGCGCTCACCCACAACCTTATGTATTGCTCTCAGTCGGCGACGATGGTCTTGCACCCAGGCGGTGGTGCTCCTCGGCGGAGGCTGCCTCGGATCCGGCATGTGGAGATCCTCGATCTCCTGGCCTGCTCTCCCAAACATAAGCATGTGTGGAGAGTAACCAGTGGTATTGTGAACCCTATTGTTGTAGGCCCACATCAGCTCAGGTAAGTACTCTGGCCACTGGGCTTTTTGACTTTCCTCTAGAGTCCGCAGCATCTGTATCAAGGTGCGGTTGAACCGCTCACACGCCCCATTCCCTTGTGGATGGTACGGAGTCGTGCGGGAACGTTCGATACCATAGAGCTGATACAGCTCCCTCATCAAAGCACCCTGGAAACATGCCCCCTGATCTGAATGAATTCTCCGCGGACACCCAAACACTTGTATAAAGTGTTTACAGACTGCCTCAGCAGCCGATTCAGCCGTCTGATCTCTGGTGGGCGCGGCCACTGCATATTTTGTAAAGTGATCCGTCATGACCAAACAGTAGGGGTGTCCTGAGGTAGAGTACCCGATCTGTACATAATCAATCAATAAGATTTCCAGGGGGGCGGAAGTCCGGATAGTTTGTACAGGGGCCCGTTGCTCGGGGCTTTTACTCAGCCCGCAGGACCGACATTTCAGACATGCCTCGGTCACCATTTCTCCCAAATCCGGGCAATATACGAAGCGCTGGAGCCATTGGTACGTCTTCGTGCTCCCGAAATGAGCCCCCCTCTCATGGGCTTCTTGAGCGGCAGCTGGTCCCAGTGACATAGGGATGACAACCTGTTGCCGGTGCTGCAGCTCTGACTGTACGTATATGGTCCGGCACAGGAGCCCCTGGTTAATACTCAGCTTATCCCATTGTCTCAGCAACTTCTGACCTTCCTGCGTCAGACTGGCCCGCTCGTCCGGGCGAGGCCAAACCTTAGTTCGGACCCACTCTCTCACTTTCCATAGGTCCGAGCAGCTACTTTGGACTCGTTCCCAATCTCCCAACGTCTTCCCCAACACCATCGGCATCCCTGAAGCCACCCCACTTGAATGTGTCAGATTCTGGAATGGTGGTACTCTGCCGAGGTGTGGAATTTCAGTGTCTTCTAAATCCTCTTCTCCCCTCTTGGTCGGCGACCCCACCGGAACTCAGGAGAGGGCATCGGCGTTACCGTTCTCCCTCCCTGACCGGAACTGGATGCAGTATTGATACTTGGAAAGGCGGGCCATCCATCGCTGCTCAAGGGCGCCTAGCTTAGCGTTCTCCAAGTGCGCTAGCGGGTTATTGTCCGTCATCACAGTCACTTCTGCACCCGTCAGATACTCTGCAAACTTCTCAGTCATGGCCCAGACCAGCGCCAAAAGCTCCAACCTAAAGGAGCTATAGTTGTCAGGGTTGCGCTCCGACTCCCTTAACGACCTACTGCCATAGGCAATGACCCTCTCACGCCCGTCTTGAACTTGAGATAACACAGCTCCAAGACCATGTAAACTTCCATCCGTGTACAGCAAGAACGGGCTATCAAACTGTGCATAGGCCAGGATTGGGGCGCTGGTCAGAGTTCTTTTCAATGCCTCAAAGGCTTCTTGCTGTCGTGGCCCCCACTCAATGGGGCGATTCCTGGGCCCTCCAGTTGTGCCTCTCAGCAGCTCGTTTAGTGGACCGGCCAGATGAGAGAACTTGGGTATAAATCTCCTGTAATAACCGGCCAGGCCTAGAAACGCTTGTACTTCCCGTAGGGTTCTTGGCTGGGGCCACTTTTGCACGGCCTCCACCTTGCTAGGGGCCGGTTGTACCCCTTCTGGAGTGACCACATGTCCCAGGAACTCTATGCGCTGTTGAAGCAGTTGACACTTTTTGGGCTTGATTTTCAGACCATGATCTTGTAGTCGTCCCAGGACCTGCCGCAGTTTTTTAAGATGATCTTCGAATGAAGTCCCAAACACCACAATGTCATCCAGATATATCAATACTGATTCAAAGTTTAGGTCACCCAGACAGTGCTCCATCAACCGCTGAAACGTCCCTGGAGCGTTGGTCAGTCCGAACGGCATCCTATTGAACTCATATAGTCCCATGGGCAAGATAAAGGCTGTCTTTGCCTTGTCTTTTTCAGCTACTGGCACTTGCCAATATCCACTAGCCAGGTCGAGCGTGGAAAAGTACTTAGCTCGACCCAAGGAGGATAGTGACTCTTCGATCCGTGGAAGAGGATAAGCATCCCGGATGGTTCGGGCATTCAATTTCCGATAATCTACACAGAACCGAAGACTTCCGTCTTTCTTTCGCACCAGGACCACAGGAGCAGCCCACGGGCTTTTACTTTCCTGTATCACCCGGTTTTCCAGCATGCTGGCCACCATATTTTTCACCTCTTGATACATCTTGGGTGGGATTTGCCTGTACCGTTCTCGAACTGGCACAGCGTCGCGGGTAGGGATTTCATGCTCGATAGCGGTGGCACACCCGAAGTCTTCATCATGCCTTGAGAACGCTTCCTGGTACTCCCATAGCGTGTCTTCCAGAAGCTTTTGTTGCCCCGGGGTCAGAGAGCGGGGGTCCACTCCCATCAGAGACATGATCACTCGACCGTTCCACTCAGCTGTTGGGGCCTGTTCTTGCTGGACCTTCACAGCAAAGGTCCAAGCCGACCTCCCATCTGGCTGTAGCGTGAAGCTCCTCCGGTGAATGACACCGCCCTCGGGCACATGAACTTCAGCCAGCAGGGTATTCCCAGGAACGATCGACTCACTGTCCCAGACATTGAGGCAGCGTATAGGCACGCACCCATCTTTCACAGTGACGAGTGCTCGGGCTACCAGCGGGTGGTTCTGCATTTCTCCCCGTGGAGCAGGCTCGATCAGGATCTCCAGTCCATTCAGTGGCCGCCCAGCTCCCACTGAAAGCATCAAAAGTTTCTCCTGTCGTGGTGGAATCTTCACTGGAGCTCTCAGCGGTACTCTCACATGCCCAATAGGACACCCTGACATGAGGCTCTTCTGTAAACTGCAGCTCCTCACCATCTGCTGTAGGACCTTTTGAGTTGGCCGGTGCGTGGTGGTCCGCTGCCAGTATTTAGGCCCTTCCTTGGCATAGAGGTGATGATCGAGGTCTCTCAGCACGTTCATGCCCAGCGTTACATCGAGTCCCTTTCGGGACGGATGATCTACCAGCACTGCCCCCTTTTTGCCAATGTCCTGCCCAAACAGCCGGACTCGCATCCAGACGATCCCTTGTACATCCATTGCACCATTATTGGCAGCGGTCAACCGGATGACACTTCCATCTTCCGGTTCCATCATATGCCCGAAGTGTCTCTCGAAAAACTCCAACGGCATCAGGGTGCATTCCGATCCGGTATCCACTAGGCAGTGTACCTTTTGGCCCTCCAGCTCAGCTTCCATAATGGGACTGCTAGCATAGAGATCGCGTTCATTGCGTAGTGGGCTTAGCTCTGAGGGAACTGCCGCAGGATGCCCTGTTACTGCGGCAGTCGGAAGTTTAAAGCCAGCTCAGGTTCCGTCTGTTGGTGGCACTCTCGAGCGATATGGCCATACCGTCGGCAGCTCCAGCAAAGAGGTCCCCTTGATCCCCGCACCCCGGATGGATCTGGATTAATGGATCCTCGCCCCCGGAACACTCTCTGTGGAGGTGGGCAGGACGATGGGGTCAATCCCGGGGCCCTGGATGAGTCCGCCTTCATCTGGGACACTTCCAGGCGGAGTTCTCTCATTTCTGCTCGTAGGGCCTGGACCACATCCTTCAAGGACTCGGAGTCTTCAAGACCTCCCCGGGCCCCTGTCACTTGGGTGCTACTCACTGCCTTCACACTCACAGCCATGGGCTCTTCTTCTCTCTCTACAGCAGCCCGGTAAACATTATAAAATGTCAGGTCAGCATCTGCCCGGGTCATCTCTTGCAGTTTATCCTGTAAAAATCTATTGGATAGTCCTAGAATAAATTGGTCTCGTAGTAGCCGGTCCACTTCCTTGAAAGCTCCCATGGCCCCTGAATCCCGTCGTTGCACTTCATTCAACACTTCCTGTAGGGCGTTAGAGTATTGTATTAACGTTTCACCCTCTCGCTGGGACCGGTTGAAGAAGCTGCTGCGCAACTGCGCTACCCTGGTTCGCCCTCCCTGTGCCCCCTCCAGCAGGGAGAATATTTTCTCCAAAGTGTCTCTTTCTGACTCGGGCCGTGCCATCACGGTCCGTCTAGCGTCGCCTTCCAGGGCCCCCAATGCTATCTCTGCACGCAGCGCAGGTATCAAATTACTCAATTTAACTATACTTTGTACCCTTTCGGTCCAGTCCTGCAACCCCATATTTTTACCGTTAAACTTTGGCAAGTGCTGCATTAGTGCTCCAGCCGATAAGTACCCTACTTGGGCTGGCGTGACAGGTACTGGGGCTAGGAATTCTTGTTGCGCAGGGGCACCCTGGGCCGCTGGCGCTAGGGGAATGTTTCCCGCCACGTCTCCGTCCATGACGATCGCTGTATCCTGCCGACTACGCCAAGTGTAAGCCGCCGACCGGGGTGGGCTTTCCAGAATACAGCGAAGTCCTGAACAAAAGACGCGACTCGAAACCAATCCGTAGCAATGAGATTTTACTTAATTTGGCAGAACCCTTAACCAACCCGAAACTCCCCCAGAAAGTTACATACGCTCAGCGGGGAAGCTGAGACTCTTGTGCCATGCAGCGCTGTGCTCTATAATGTGCGCCCTCAATATCCTCCAAGCTTTTGCCTAGCCGCAGGCCGTCTCTAACCAGCCGCTATTACCTTCTATCACCCTGGAAGCAGGAACAATCAGTGTGGATGCTAGGGAGGCACCGGCGGCACAGCACAAGAGCTTACAATCTTATCAACACACCCGTATTCTCCCCTTACACAACACCACTCAACAGATATAACAATATATAGCTCACCAGTCAAGGCAAAGTACAGTTGCGTAACGTGCGACTTGTAGATATCCTTAGACAGCTCTACGAGTATAGAGTTCTCTGTGTGTTAGGACTATGTCGGACAGCTCGGTCCCCAGCAGTGCGGCCGGCGGCCATCAGTATGCCTAACTAAACTAGCTAACTACAGGCCTTGTTATTAGTCTCAATTAGTTTGGCGGTGCGTGCACGGTTACACCAGAGGCCTTAGTTCTCTGGCTGACCCGGGTCTGGTGGGTACCTTTAGACTTTGTCCGGAACGCAGGAATAGGATTTCATCCAAGAACCATATGAACTCACTGACGCCGCTACTTCTGAGCCCGGTCTGTAATGACCACCTTCTTCGTTAAGATGGTAGTCTCACAAACTCTGGAACGGTCTCTAATGTAGCTCCCCTCATGGTAGCTCCGGTCCTCGTTGGGGTCCTTTTCCCGGTGGATCGCAGTGTCCCTCTCGCTAACTGCAGTCCTCACCAGCCCATCTCAGCTCGCTCGCACGCACCTCTTCTCCTTTCTCTCTGCTCCTCTCTCTGGTCATGATGTACTTCTTTTTTCTCTGTCCCAGTCCAGAACACAGTGACCTCTTGTGGTCAAAAACAAAATGACAGTTACAACAGAAACAGGGACATTCACAGCAGGAGGACTGTTTCACCATCTTACACAGTCACAGGGGACTACTTCTGGGCTTTCTTTTGCTTTCTCTTATTAAACTGTTTCTCTATACTTCTTGCCCCCATTAATGACTGTTCTAATGGGGTTTACATACACTTAGGGTAAACCTTGTTCTGACTTTATTTCTTCCCGTAATCCAGTAACAAAGCAGCCTCTGAACAGCCCTGCATCTTTACTTGTGGCTGTGTAAATATCATATTCCTGACCTGCAAATATGTTCAGCACATCTAGCATGATATTTATCTACCACTTCATCAGCATCCTGGAAAGCTTCAGGTAAGTTCATTAGCAAATTGTCTAGTTAACTCTTGGAGATGTTTCATAAATGCCCCACCGGACTCAACTGTTTTCTTATTATTTGGCAGATTATTAATTGCTTATCTGCGTACATTTTGAATTGTTGCCACAACTGGTGCACCTGCAGCTATAGTACAAAGGGATGCCAGATCACTCCAAGTGGCATCATAATTTTGATTGTAGGCATTTACTATAGGCCACCTGGACCAGCAGAAGATATGGATGAACTCTTTCTACATCAGATGGCCAAGCTCTCAAAAAAGCACAACATAGTGATTATGGGAGATTTTAACTATCCAGACATTTGTTGGGAATCTCTCTCAGGTGAAAGTAATGGATCCAATCAATTCTTATCCGCTCTTGCTGACAACTTTATCTTCCAAAAGGTAGAAGAGAAAACAAGGGGATCTGCTATCTTGGACCTAATTCTTACCAACAGGGCGGAAAAGGTTGAGGAAGTAAGGGTGGCTGGGACCTTATGGCCTCATTCACATGGGTAATGCAATCCTACGCCGGCCGCCCCGCGGCCAAAACTTGCATCAATGAGGTATACCCGCGATCGAATCCTGAGATTAATAAGCATTTTCTCATACATTCACGTGGATGTAATATGTGAAAAATACGCTGCAGCACAAAATTCCGTCGGTCGGTAGTAATCCTCGGAATGACTTCTAATATTTAAATAGAGCCAACGGTCTTGGTTCCCGAGTGCTGGATGCAAATACATTCCCCCTCCCTTCTCCCTTTTTTTCCACTCCCACAGGAATCTATGGAAGCGTCCAGTGATTTTCATCAAAAGATAGGTCAAGATTAGAGATGAGCGAGCATACTCGTCCGAGCTTGATGCTCGTTCGAGTATTAGGGTGTTCGAGATGCTCGTTACTCGAGACGAGCACCACGCGGTACTCGTCTCGATTAAACGAGCACTGACCATTGAATTCAATGGAGCCGGCAATACAGCCGGCTCCATTGAAAGCAATGGGCTGCCGGCGATCGCGGGATGAATTGTCGGGAAGGGCTTAAATATATAAGCCCTTCCCTGCAATTCATCCAGAAATGTGTAAAAATAAAAAATATATATATATACTCACCTTGTCCCGGCAGACGGAGTTCAGCGCGGCTGGCCTGCAGTGGGTGTGAAGGGGGTGTGAGTCAGGCATGCCCCTGATTGGCTCAGCGCTGAGCCAATCAGAGGCAGATCTCACTCACACCCATTCATGAATTCATGAATGGGTGAGTGAGTGTTGCCTCTGATTGGCTCAGCGCAGCTCTCAGCTGAATGATAGCAGTTCAGCACCACAGTGCAGGGGACAGCAGGAGAACACGTGGCTGTGCCCCGGCAGCTGAAGGGAGGTGAGTATCTATTTTTTTTGGTTTTTAAATCACTTTTAATTCATTTCCAGGGAATGGCTTATATGTAAAGTCATTCCCTGAAAAAGAATTCAGGTGTGCCAGCGGACCATTGTCTTCAATGGAGTCTCCGGCAGCAGCAGCGGCTCCATTGAAGAGAATGCCTGCATTTTTATTCTTTTTTTACACTAAAACCTTTCTTTTTCAGGTAAGGGCTTATATTTTTAAGCCCTTCCCGAAAATTCATCCCGCGCTCGCCGGCAGCCCATAGCTTTCAATGGAGCCGGCTGTATTGCCGGCTCCATTGAATTCAATGGGCTAACATCGTTCTTCTCTGCCACAGCTGTTACAGCTGTGGCAGAGGAGAACGATCGTTATGCTGACAGTGCGGGGGGGGGGGGGGGGGTCTCACTCTTGCCACTATTGTGGCTTAAAAGTGAGACCTCGGAGCCCGAAATGCAGCCCTGCATGTTGCTTCTCGCCTGCCCTATCCATTTCTGTGTTTTTTACATGACTGGTGATTTGTTAAGATTTGCACAAATGAAAATATACAAAAATGCTCGAGTCACCCATTGACTTCAATGGGGTTCGTTACTCGAAACGAACTCTCGAGCATCACTGAAAGTTCGACTCGAGTAACGAGCACCCGAGCATTTTGGTGCTCGCTCATCTCTAGTCAAGATCCATCTTTTCACACAGCATGAAAAATCAGCAACCGAAAATGGTTGCCAATTTGACATTTTAACAGTACGATTTTTTTCATAAGCCTGAAAATTGTCTGTATGAATGACTGCATCGGACTCACGATTTTCAGCTGACGTTTTATTGCGGCTAAATAGTCATGTAAAAACGTTTGTGTGAATAAGGCCTAGGAGGCAGTGATCATCCAATCCTTGAATTTTAGATAAGAGGGAGAGGAAGGCCTGAGAAGACTCAGACCACAAGGTTGGATTTCAGAAAGGCAGATTTCAATGAACTCAGAAAGAAGATAGGAAGAATCTGATGGCTGGATGTTCTTAAGGACAGAAATGTCCAAGAAGGTTGAAAAATATTACATAATGAGATTCTTAAAGCACAATCATTAACAATCCCTAAAAGAAGGAAGAATGGGAAGCATTTAAAGAGACCAGGAAAAAAGGTCTATTTTGTATCTGTTTTCTCCCAAAAATTAGATGTAACAATAGTTGATCTTCCCTGTGCCATTGAAGGAATAAAAGAATGCAGGCTATCTATAAACAGGGAGAGGGTGAAGGAACACTTAGCTAACTTACATGACTTCAAGTCTCAAGGTCCAGATGAATTACATCATAGGAAGCAGCAGAGGTAATTGCTGAACCACTCACCGCAATAAGTTCTGGAGAACCGAAGTTCCAGAAGACTGGAGAAGGGCAAATGTTGTCCCTATCTTCAAAAAAGGGAAGAAGGTGGATCCAGGAAATGACAGTCCTGTGAGCCTGACTTCTATACCGAGAACATCTTTGAACAAATTATTAACTCTTTCATGACGCGGCCCCTTTTTTTTTCCATTTTCGTTTTTTCCTCCCCCCTTTAAAAAAAACCATAACTCCTTTATTTATCCATCAACGTCGCTGTATGAGGGCTTGTTTCTTGCAGGACGGGTTGTAGTTTTTAATGGTGCTATTTAATGTACCATATAATGTACTGAAAAACGTTAAAAAAATTCCAAGTGGAGTAAAATGAAAAAAAAAAAAGTACATTCCGCCATGTTTTGGTGTGTCTTGTTTCTACGGCGCACAAACTGCAACAAAAATGACATGATAACTTGATTCTATGGGTCTCTACGATTGCTACGATACCAAACTTGTATAGGTTTTTTTTTTACTATGCTACTCTTTTTTTTTCAAAGACATTTAATTTTTTTCAATTATTTTCTGTGGTCATCTTCTGTGCGCACAATAACTTTTTTATTTTTCCGTCAACGTAGTTGAGCAAGGGCTCATTTTTTCCGGGATGTCCTGAAGTTTCAGTTAGTACTAATTTGGAATACATATGACTTTTTGATCGCTTTTTATTGCATTTTTTCTGGGAGACAGGGTAACTTAAAAAGTTCATTTCTGGCGTTCTTTATTTTTTTTTCGGACGACGTTCACCGTGCGGGGTAAATAATGCACTACTTTGATAGAGCGGACTTTTAGTGGCCTTCTCAGTTTTAGGAGCCTCGCCTTTTGCCTTCTCTTTACTATCATTTACAAAGGCGATTTCTTCCCTAAAGACTCTTCTTTTTCACAAATCTTTCACCTGTAACACACAGGTCACATTCTAAGCATAATTTTTCAAGCTTTACTGCTTATATCTTATTTTTATAATTCTCCAACAGGGTCTTCATTTCTTCTACCGGTTGTTGGAACACACTCTGTACTAGAGTTCTCTTTTCAGCATCCGTCTTGTTGCTAATCCAGTCTTGTATTTCCGTGCGCACCTGCTTGTTAAGCTGTTGTGCCTCAGACTTCCTTTTAGGGGCCTCTTCCAGGGTGTACCAAGGAGAGTGCTTTGACTTCTTCCTCCTGAGCCCTTTCTTCAGCCCGCTCAATTGCATATCTCACAGACATGTTTTCTTCTCAACAAGCCACGATTCACACATCTTCTCTTTCTTCTCCCAGTTGGACACATCTGACATTGGTGGCGAATAGAGATGAGCGAACGTACGCGTCCGAGCTTGATACTCGTTCGAGTATTAGCGTGTTCGAGATGCTCGTTACTCGAGGCGAGCACCACGCGATGTTCGAGTTACTTTCACTTTCATCTCTGAGACGTTAGCGCGCTTTTCTGGCCAATAGAAAGACAGGGAAGGCATTACAACTTCCCCCTGTGACGTTCAAGCCCTATACCACCCCCCTGCAGTGAGTGGCTGGAGAGATCAGGTGTCACCCGAGTATATAAATCGGCCCCTCCCGCGGCTCACCACAGATGCATTCTGACAGAGATCAGGGAAAGTGCTGCTGATGCCGGAGCTGCTATAGGGAGAGTGTTAGGATTGATTTTAGGCTTCAAGAACCCCAACGGTCCTTCTTAGGGCCACATCTGACCGTGTGCAGTACTGTTGAGGCTGCTTTTTGCAGTGTTGCACTTTTTTTTTTTTTTTGTCTATCGGCCGTGCAGAGCATTGCATCCAGCAGTAATTTTACATAGTCCAGGGCCAGTAGTGGTGGTGAGGCAGGGACAGTGAAAGACATATCCAGTCTATATAGGCAGTGGGCTTTTCCAAAAAAATTTGGGAAAAAAAATCTATTTGGGCTGCCTGTGACCGTCCTGACTGTACTGCGTCTCTGCTGGGGGTAGTTGTCCTAATTCATAAGCAGCCAGCTAAGTGTTACAGCAGGCTTGCGCAAAATTCTTTCCTGGCTCTGCGTTGCCTCTTACATCACCACTGTCATCCTGTCCAGAGTGAAACAGTCTGCAGTAATTTTACATAGTCCAGGGCCAGTAGTGGTGGTGAGGCAGGGACAGTGAAAGACATATCCAGTCTATATAGGCAGTGGGCTTTTCCCAAAAAATTTGGGAAATAAAATCTATTTGGGCTGCCTGTGACCGTCCTGACTGTACTGCGTCTCTGCTGGGGGTAGTTGTCCTAATTCATACGCAGCCAGCTAAGTGTTACAGCAGGCTTGCGCAAAATTCTTTCCTGCCTCTGCTGTGCGTTCCGTAAGCGAAGTCAGCCTCCAACCACAGGCCAATAAGCGGCACATTTAATTACAGCGTTCTGTTTCTGCATTACTGGTAATACAGCATGCTGAGGGGTAGGGGTAGGCCTAGAGGACGTGGACGCGGGCGAGGACACAGAGGCCCAAGTCAGGGTGTGGGCACAGGCTGAGCTCCTGATCCAGGTGTATCGCAGCCGACTGCTGCGGGATTAGGAGAGAGGCACGTTTCTGGCGTCCCCACATTCATCTCACAATTAATGGGTCCACGCGGTAGACCTTTATTAGAAAATGAGCAGTGTGAGCAGGTCCTGTCGTGGATGGCAGAAAGTGCATCCAGCAATCTATCGACCACCCAGAATTCTGCGCCGTCCACTGCTGCAACTCTGAATCCTCTGGCTGCTGCTCCTCCTTCCTCCCAGCCTCCTCACTCCATTACAATGACACATTCTGAGGAGCAGGCAGACTCCCAGGAACTGTTCTCGGGCCCCTGCCCAGAATGGGCAGCAATGGTTCCGAATCCTCTCCCACTGGAGGAGTTTGTCGTGACCGATGCCCAACCTTTGGAAAGTTCCCGGGGTCCGGGGGATGAGGCTGTGGACTTCCGGCAACTGTCTCAAGAGCTTTCAGTGGGTGAGGAGGACGATGACGATGAGACACAGTTGTCTATCACTCAGGTAGTAGTAATTGGAGTAAGTCCGAGGGAGGAGCGCACAGAGGATTCGGAGGAAGAGCAGCAGGACGATGAGGTGACTGACCCCACCTGGTTTGCTACGCCTACTGAGGACAGGTCTTCAGAGGGGGAGGCAAGTGCAGCAGCAGGGCAGGTTGCAAGAGGCAGTGCGGTGGCCAGGGGTAGAGGCAGGGCCAGACCGAATAATCCACCAACTGTTTCCCAAAGTGCCCCCTCGTGCCATGCCACCCTGCAGAGGCCAAGGTGCTCAAAGGTCTGGCAGTTTTTCACTGAGAGTGCAGACGACCGACGAACAGTGGTGTGCAACCTTTGTCGTGCCAAGATCAGCCGGGGAGCCAACACCAACAGCCTCACCACCACCACCATGCGCAGACATATGATGGCCAAGCACCCCACAAGGTGGGACGAAGGCCGTTCACCGCCTCCGGTTTGCACCACTGCCTCTCCCCCTGTGCCCCAACCTGCCACTGAGATCCAACCCCCCTCTCAGGACACAGGCACTACCGTCTCCTGGCCTGCACCCACACCCTCACCTCCGCTGTCATCGGCCCCATCCACCAATGTCTCTCAGCGCACCGTCCAGCCGTCGCTAGCGCAAGTGTTGGAGCGCAAGCTCAAGTACGCCGCCACGCACCCGCATGCTCAAGCGTTAAACGTGCACATAGCCAAATTTATCAGCCTGGAGATGCTGCCGTATAGGGTTGTGGAAACGGAGGCTTTCTAAGGTATGATGGTGGCGGTGGCCCCGCGCTACTCAGTTCCCAGTCGCCACTATTTTTCCCGATGTGCCGTCCCAGCCCTGCACGACCACGTCTCCCGCAACATTGTACGCGCCCTCACCAACGCGGTTACTGCCAAGGTCCACTTAACAATGGACACGTGGACAAGCACAGGCGGGCAGGGCCACTATATCTCCCTGACGGCACATTGGGTGAATTTAGTGGAGGCTGGGACAGAGTCAGAGCCTGGGACCGCTCACGTCCTACCCACCCCCAGAATTGTGGGCCCCAGCTCGGTGGTGGTATCTGCGGCTGTGTATGCTTCCTCCACTAAACCACCCTCCTCCTCCTCCTACGCAACCTTTGTCTCGCAATCAAGATGTGTCAGCAGCAGCACGTCGCCAGCAGTCGGTGTCGCGCGGCACGGCAGCACAGCGGTGGGCAAGCGTCAGCAGGCCGTGCTGAAACTACTCAGCTTAGGAGAGAAGAGGCACACGGCCCACAAACTGCTGTAGGGTCTGACAGAGCAGACCGACCGCGGGCTTGCGCCGCTGAGCCTCCAACCGGGCATGGTCGTGTGTGACAACGGCCGTAACCTGGTGGCGGCTCTGCAGCTCGGCAGCCTCACGCACGTGCTATGCCTGGCCCACGTCTTTAATTTGGTGGTTCAGCGCTTTCTGAAAAGCTACCGACGCTTGTCAGACCTGCTCGGAAAGGTGCGCCGGCTCTGCGCATATTTCCGCAAGTCCCGGATTACTGGGTGTACACACTGCTCGACCCACGGTATAAGGAGAACCTTTCCACTCTCATACCTGAAGAGGAAAGGGGTTCGAGAGTGATGCTATACCACAGGACCCTGGCGGACAAACTGATGGTAAAATTCCCATCCGACAGCGCTAGTGGCCGAAGTTCCGAGGGCCAGGTAGCAGGGGAGGTGCGGAGATCAGGCAGCATGTACAGCACAGGCAGGGGAACACTCTCTAAGGCCTTTGACAGCTTTCTGGCTCCCCAGCAAAACTGTGTCACCGCTCCCCAGTCAAGGCTGAGTCGGTGGGAGCACTGTAAAAGGATGGTGAGGGAGTACGTAGCCGATCGCACGACCGTCCTCCGTGACGCCTCTGCCCCCTACAACTACTGGGTGTCGAAGCGGGACACGTGGCCTGAACTAGCGCTGTATGCCCTGGAGGTGCTTGCTTGTCCTGCGGCTAGCGTCTTGTCAGAGAGGGTGTTTAGTGCGGCTGGGGGAATCATCACAGATAAGCGTACTCGCCTGTCAACCGACAGTGCTGACAGGCTTACACTCATCAAGATGAACAAAGCCTGGATTTCCCCAGACTTCTCTTCTCCACCAGCGGACAGCAGCGATACCTAAACAATACGTAGGCTGCACCCGTGGATGGAAGCATTGTTCTCTATCACCATCAAAAACATGGACCTTTTAACTTCATCAATCTGTGTATAATATTCATCCTCCTCCTCCTGCTCCTCCTCCTGAAACCTGACGTAATCACGCCGAACGGGCAATTTTTCTTAGGCCCACAAGGCTCAGTCATATAATTTTTGTAAACAATTTTTATACGTTTCAATGCTCATTAAAGCGTTGAAACTTGCACCTGAACCAATTTTTATTTTAACTGGGCTGCCTCCAGACCTAGTTACAAATTAAGCCACATTAACCAAAGCGATTAATGGGTTTCACCTGCCCTCTTGGTTGGGCATGGGCAATTTTTCTGAGGTACATTAGCACTGTTGGTACACCAACTTTTTGGAGCCCTCGCCTACAGTGTAATCCAATTAATTTTTTGCCCACCTGCATTAAAGCTGACGTTACATCAGCTGTGCTGGGCACTGCAATGGGATATATTTATGTACCGCCGGTGGCTTCCTGGCACCCACCCATGCTGTCGGTCCACACGGAGTTGTAACTGCATGTGTCCACTTCTAAAGAACCCCAGTCTGACTGGGGCATGCAGTGTGGGCCGAAGCCCACCTGCATTAAACATGACATTACCTCAGCTGTGATGGGCAATGCAATGGGATTTATTTATGTACCGCCTGTGGCTTCCTGGGACCCTCCCATGCTGTCGGTCCACACGGACTTCACAATAGGGAGTTGTACCTGCCTGTGTCTATGAATTAAAAACCCCGGTCAGGTTGGGGCATGCAGTATGGGCCGAAGCCCACCTGCATTTAATCTGACGTTAGCTCTGCTGCCCAGGGCACTGCAATGGGATACATTTATGTACAGCCGGTGGGTTCCAGGGAGCCACCCATGCTGTGGGTGCACACGGAATTCCCATTGCGGAGTTGTACCTGCCTGTGACTATTTACAAAAAACCGCGGTCTGACTGGGGCATGCAGACACCTTGAGAGAATGAATAGTGTGTGGCACATGGGTTCCCCATTGCTATGCCCACGTGTGCAGCTCCTGATGGCGGTGGCACAGGATTATATTTCTCATTGCTTCTGTACAGCATTGTGGGCTATCGCCCCGCCCCTTTTAAGGAGGGTCGCTGCCTAGCCGTGCCAACCCTCTGCAGTGTGCGCCTGCGGTTCCTCCTCATGGCAGACGCACTTATAAATAGACATGAGGGTGGTGTGGCATGAGGGCAGCTGAAGGCTGCGCAGGGACACTTTGGTGTGCGCTGTGGACACTGGGTCGTGCGGGGGGCGGGGGGGGGGGGGTTGGGCAGCATGTAACCCAGGAGAAGTGGCAGCGGAGTGTCATGCAGGCAGTGATTGTGCTTTGTTGGAGGTAGTGTGGTGCTTAGCTAAGGTATGCATTGCTAATGAGGGCTTCTCAGAAGTAAAAGTTGTTGGGAGGGGGGGGGGGCCCACTCTTGCCGCTATTGTGGCTTAATAGTGGGACCTGGGAACTTGAGATGCAGCCCAACATGTAGCCCCTCGCCTGCCCTATCCGTTGCTGTGTTGTTCCCATCACTTTCTTGAATTGCCTAGATTTTCACAAATGGAAACCTTAGCGAGCATCGGCGATATACAAAAATGCTCGGGTCGCCCATTGACTTCAATGGGGTTCGTTACTCGAAACGAACCCTCGAGTATCGCGAAAATTTCGTCCCGAGTAACGAGCACCTGAGCATTTTGGTGCTCACTCATCTCTAGTGGCGAAGCTTCACACTAATATCTTCTAATTACTGCTAAAGACTCGTTTTAAGCTTCTCTAATTTACCATAGGCAGCTGCTTTTTCTTCATACCGTTGATTTCTAGTTTTCAATTCTTCTAGGATTTCGCTCTCTTGCTCTACAGCCAGATTCTGAAGTTTTGAAATCTGCTTTAAAAAGGTTTTTCTTTATTTCTGCATCTCCCTCTAAGTGCTTGAGGACCACATTTATATCATCTTCCATTCTCTTGAAGTGTGTACCAAGGTCAAGCTTCTGATTAATTTCTTCTTGCAACAATTTTTGAGACTCTTCGATCTGCGATTCCATTACCATTTGCAGTCTATTGGCCTTCTCAAACAGCTCTGTCTGTTACCTATCGCCTTCTGCGACTTTTATTTGTAGCTCTTGAAGGTGCATCACTACCTTTTTCCTCTTGTCTTGCAGAAGTACCTTTATCTCACTGTTCAACTCATTATGCTCCCTTTCCAGAGCCTGTTTAGTTTGCTCCAATAGGTGGCACTGTGGAGGATTTATTCCATCTCCCTTATTTGCATATTACCCAGAGAAGCGTGCGTGGCCATTTGAGTCTCCTCACTTAGTTTATAGTATATAGTTGCTCTCCCTAAGGAGAAAAGAGCGTTTCTGACCCCTGTCCCAGGCCTCTCACTAGCAAAAGCCAGACTCCTACTGTACACTGATGATGGACAATAACCCGGAAACAGCTGTATGTACATGGAGTCTGGCTTTGCTTTTGATTCCCAGTCATTGTAACAAGACTTGTATAAAAAGTCCCACTTTGACTCGAAGGAATGCTGCCTTTCAATAGGTGGCGCTGTGGAGGATTTATTCCATCTCCCTTATCCATAACTAAAGCATGATTCTGTTTAAGCTTCTGGATTTGAGCGTCATGTACTTCAGCTTTGTCAACTAATCGTTTTTTCAATGGAATCATCTCTAACTCACAGAGTGCTTCTTGGGCTTCTTTGATGTCCAGCATATCTTCCAAGACCCCCTTTTTCTCAGCCTGGCGGCAGCAGTTTTTTCCAGTTCCAGGCTTTCTTTGAGTTCACTTATCTGAGACTCCAATTCACCATTTTTTTTGGCTAACTCTATTTTTAACTCTGCTATTTGATTATGCAAATCTGTAGGATCTCCTTCTAACTTGCAATGTGTCATCTCTAACTCTTGCTCTCTCATTTGCATTTTTTCAAAGTCCTGTTCACACTATGCAGCTTGCGCTTCCAGACACAATCTGCGACCACCTTCATCTTTGGCTACATTCTGAGGTCTTGTATCTCTTCATGGGCTTTTTGAAAGATATCCTTCATATTTCTTTTTCTCACCTCTAAAATCTTCCAAGTCTTGTTCACACTGAGCAGTTTGCTCTTCCCACAACAACCTGTGATCAGAGTCAGCTTTAGCTAATCTTCTGAGGCACTCATTCTCCTTTAAGACAATCGTACTTTCTGTTTTCAACTGGGTGGCTTCTTTAAGAGCATACTCCTCTTTCCCTCTGGAGTTTCTCTGTTTCTTCTTCTACCAATAGCCTTTGCCTCTTGGCCTCTTTGCCAACTTGTGTCTACTTGGAGATTTCCTTTCCCAATTGCTCATCATATCTTCTATTCGCAGCTAGAGTAACTTCATCTGCACACATCTTGTCCTCCAGAATATATTTGTGCAAGCTTACATCTGTACAAGTTCCTCCTGAACTATGAGCAACTGTTCCTTTTCCTTCTCACTTTGGACCACAGGGTCTGCACTGACTATGTCTACTGTTATATGAGAAGAAATCTTTTTCCTTGAAACTTTACTATCTGTAGTCACAGCAGGCATTTGGTTGCTACAAGCAACTACCTCAGTTTCATCACAAACTACACTGGCAATACCTCAGTCGTCAGGGAAGCCAGGGATCAGCAACTGGAGGTCTTAGTTTGCAGTACAGATGGATGAGGCGGGTAGTGTAGTCAGAAGGGAAGCCAAGGGTCAATATTGGAAGGTCTCAGCAGAATTGCAGAGGAGCAGGCAGAAGTGGAGCTAGTTCAAGGCTTGGAACACAATAATCGTGCACTGGAGGAGTGTCAGGGACAGGCTTTTATAGGAGTCCCAATAAGGGGCGGGCCAGCACAAGGAGGCAGGAACTAGACTAGCAAGAAACATAGAACAAGGCTAAAGTTATGCAAGGGAACTGTCCACCGACTAGAGGGCAGGACGTCCCAGGTTTGATCCCTAAAACAATCCTTCTCACATGAGGTTTCTGTGTCAATAGAAAACTTTTTCTGCAACACATTTTTATCAATACATTTTTCAACTGTTTTCATTAGACGTTAATGCACACTGTGCAGCCTTCACTGCACCCAGCAATGGCATCTATGGGGGTCAACACCTGTCAGATGCATGATGGGCTCCGTCTGGTCAGCGCCAGACCTCAGGCTCTCAGTTCCTGATTCTGCCTCTACAGCTTCTCTCTCTCTTGCTTTCAGCAGGAAACTCAATGTGTCTGGAGGTTTTAACTCCTCAAGACACATCCGTACAGCTGTCCCTGCTTATTGGCACACAGAATCTTCTGTGAACTACCTTGCCACAATATATATATATATATATATATATATATAAGAGCCACAGAGAGATGATCAAGGATGGAGCAACTGCTACAATTACAGATAAAATAATGAACATGTATACTTCAGTTACTTAAGTGTCTATTCTTGAATCCTTGTCTTAGTGAGCCTCTTAATCTGGACATTCGATATTAGTTACCCACTAAGGCATGTATCACTTTGTATCTACTATATATTTCCAATCCCTGCCTAATGCATGTGGGTGAGTTATGGCAGGACAAGGGATATCAACGAATAACTTGTTTCCTCTATAATAGTACCCTTGGATTAAAGGAACACCTCGTATACAATGGGATATCCTAAAATGATAATTCCTACAATGCCATTCACAACTTCTAAGTCTCTCTGAAAAGCGTTAACGATTGGCAAGGTCCGTAAATATCTCCAGATAAAAAAATCTGGATCCCAGTATATGTGAATGCTACTGTGACATCTACTGCAAGACATATAAAATCGCACTTATGAGATTATATATATATATATATATTATAACACAAAGGTTAATGCACTGTGGTGCTGTAGTGACTATTGACATATAAGGAATGCATGAGACCACTTACCTAAACACAGCTGTGGGACACGTACACAGTCTGTGCTAGACAGCCACAACATGTGAAAGTTTTGTCCCAACTACACACTTTGCAACTAGTTAGTAACAGTGCGAGCAGCCTCAACCCACTCAGGTGTAAGATGTGAGACTGAAAAGTTAGGAAGCCAAAAGCTAGAACTCAACATTCCCTCAGTTCTCATTCATATGCCTGCAGCGAGCCATAGGTAGCTCGAGGGGGTAGTGTTAGTTTACACTTGGTCACAGTGGCACCTACTCTGACAGATATGGCCACTCGCACAGCAGGCGGTTGGTAAGAGTCTCTGTGTAGTTCGTGTTTTGACTGCTGGCTGATATCTATATGTGATGCCAATATCTTTATATGAGAAAAACCTTACTTATGGTAATTAAATAATGAGACCCGTCCAATTGGATGCCAGTAAACTGAAGGCATGCAGTTTACTATGTGATGTCAGGTCATAGAGAGAGTTCACTCTTGTGGATTTGGGAGCAGTGATAACAACATCAACAGTTACATTTGTATCCACTGATTTCACTAAGAGCTACCACTGCATAGCTTGTTTCGCTTGCCTATTTTTATGGTACCTGGAGCCTATGAAAAACTCCAAACCAGCATTAGCAACGAGAGTTTCAACAACACTTTCAAGACCATTAATCGGCAGAATCTCCAGACAGCAAAGGGGAGCAGACTCCCGCTGCACCAGAAGCGCTTCGCCTGCATCTCAGACAGTGATCACATCCTCTACAATGGCTGTTCCTTCTCCCCCGATGTCTGCTTCACCTTCTTCTCAGGTGACCTCAGCTCAGCAGACCACCACTGGTGATGTTAGAGAAACTATGATTTGGGTAGATTAAGATTTGGCTAGCCATTTAACTCCAATGAAACAGACCAAGTTCGCTAATTTCACTAAGAGTCTGGTCTGACTCATCCTCTTAGGCCTTAGTCAGACGGGCGTTTTTTCGCGCGATTTGCGGATCGTATGACGGATGCGCATCCGCAAATCGCGTGACCGATGCCCGAAAATCGCCCGAAAATCTGCTCCTAGCCGCGTTTCATTAGAAACGGGCTGGAGCTGTCCAGCGCATTGCATTCAATGGAGCCGGCAATACAGCCGACTCCATTGAAAGCAATGCGCTGCGGGCGAGTGTGGGATGAATTGTCGGGAAGGGCTTAAATATATAAGCCCTTCCCTGCAATTCATCCAGAAAAGTGTTAAAATAAAAAATATATATATACTCACCTGCTCCCGGCAGCCGGAGTTCCGGCCGGCCTGCAGTGGGTGTGAAGGGGGTGTGAGTCAGACCTGCCCCCTGATTGGCTCAGCGCTGTTCCTGACTAGAGATGAGCGAACGTGTTCGTCCGAACTTGATATCCGTGCGGATATTAGGGTGTTCGGGATGTTCGTTATTCGTAACGAACACCATGCGGTATTCGGGTTACTTTCACTTCCTTCCCTGAGACGTTAGCGCGCTTTTCTGGCCAATTGAAAGACAGGGAAGGCATTACAACTTCCTCCTGTGTTGTTCCAGCCCTATACCACCCCCCTGCTGTGAGTGGCTGGCGAGATCAGGTGTCACCCGAGTATAAAAGTCGGCCCCTCCCGCGGCTCGCCTCAGATGCCTTGTGAGTTAGATGAGGGACAGTGCTGTTTGTACCGGAGCTGCTGTAGGGAAAGAATTTGTAGTTAGTGTAGGCTTCAAGACCCCCAAAGGTCCTTATTAGGGCCACTGATAGCTGTGTGTTGGCTGCTGTTAGCAGTGGCAATTTTTTTTCTTCTCAAAATCGGCTCTGCAGAGCGTTGCACCCGGCATTAGGGACAGAAGTGCTGCATAGGCAGGGAGAGTGTTAGGAGTGAGTGTAGCCTTCAAGAACCTCAACGGTCCTTTCTAGGGCCATATTTAACCGTGTGCAGTACTGTGCTGGCTGCTGTTAGCTGTGCTGCATATTTTTTTTCTTCTCAAAATCGCCTCTGCAGAGCATTGCACCCTCCATTGATACTACAGGGACAGAATTGTGTAGGCAGGGCCACAACACAGTTATTATTCATTGAATATACGCAGTGCGGCCTTTTGCTTGTAAAACAAGTGAAAAAAATTCTATTTGACCTGCCTCTGTCCGTCCTAAGGGCTGTGGACACGTGTCGGCTGCGTGTGCAACGTTTAAAAATCAGACGCACCCAGCTACGTTTTACTCCTGGCTTCGCCATTTGCTTTCCTTAATTTGGAAAAAAAATACCTGCTCTGCCAGAGTTATAATAACTCTGCTACCCTCAAGTTCTGTGCCACATTAGCAGGGCCACAGCACAGTTATTAAACTTCTCATGTTCATTGAATATACGCAGTGCTGCCTTTTGGTGGGAAAAAACTGAAAAAAATTGTATTTGTCCTGCCTCTGTCCGTCCTAAGGGCGGTGGACACGTGTCGGCTGCGTGTGCAACGTTTAAAAATCAGACGCACCCAGCTACGTTTTACTCCTGGCTTCGCCATTTGCTTTCCTTAATTTGGAAAAAAAATACCTGCTCTGCCAGAGTTATAATAACTCTGCTACCCTCAAGTTCTGTGCCACATTAGCAGGGCCACAGCACAGTTATTAAACTTCTCATGTTCATTGAAAAAAACTGAAAAAAATTGTATTTGTCCTGCCTCTGTCCGTCCTAAGGGCTGTGGACACGTGTCGGCTGCGTGTGCAACGTTTAAAAATCAGACGCACCCAGCTACGGTTTACTGCTGGCTTCGCCATTTGCTTTCCTTAATTGGGAAAAAAAATACCTGCTCTGCCAGAGTTAATAACTCTGCTACTCTCAAGTTCTGTGCCACATTAGCAGGGCCAGAGCACAGTTATTAAACTTAGATTATTCATTCACTAGAGGCAGTGGGGCCTTTCGTTTTCAAAAAAGGGAAAAAATTATATTTGGCCTGCAAATTGGTCTTGCGCCAATTTATTTCCTGCCTGTGAAATCAAATCACTGGTAATACAGCATGCTGAGGGGTAGGGGTAGGCCTAGAGGACGTGGACGCGGCCGAGGACGCGGAGGGCCAAGTCAGGGTGTGGGCACAGGCCGAGCTCCTGATCCAGGTGTGTCGCAGCCGACTGCTGCGCGATTAGGAGAGAGGCACGTTTCTGGCGTCCCCACATTCATCGCCCAATTAATGGGTCCACGCGGGAGACGGTTATTAGAAAATGAGCAGTGTGAGCAGGTCCTGTCCTGGATGGCAGAAAGTGCTTCGAGCAACCTATCGTCAACACGCAGTTCTGCGCCGTCCACTGCTGCAAATCCGAATCCTCTGTCTGCTGCTCCTCCTTCCTCCCAGCCTCCTCACTCCACTACAATGACACCTGCTCAGGAGCGGGAACACTCCCAGGAACTGTTCTCGGGCCCCTGCTTAGATTGGGCAGCAGCGGTTCCTCTCCCACCAGAGGAGTTTATCGTCACTGATGCCCAACCATTCGAAAGTTCCCGGGGTCCGGGGGAAGAGGCTGGGGACTTCCGCCAACTGTCTCAACAACTTTCTGTGGGTGAGGAGGACGATGACGATCAGACACAGTTGTCTTGCAGTGAGGTAGTAGTAAGGGCAGTAAGTCCGAGGGAGCAGCGCACAGAGGATTCGGAGGAAGAGCAGCAGGACGATGAGGTGACTGACCCCACCTGGTGTGCAACGCTTACTCAGGAGGACAGGTCTTCAGAGGGGGAGTCAAGGGCATCAGCAGGGCAGGTTGCAAGAGGCAGTGCGGTGGCCAGGGGTAGAGGCAGGGCCAGACCGAATAATCCACCAACTGTTTCCCAAAGCGCCCCCTCGCGCCATGCCACCCTGCAGAGGCCGAGGTGCTCTAAGGTCTGGCAGTTTTTCACAGAGACGCCTGACGACCGACGAACAGTGGTGTGCAACCTTTGTCGCGCAAAGCTCAGCCGGGGAGCCAACACCAACAGCCTCACCACCACCACCATGCGCAGACATATGATGGCCAAGCACCCCACAAGGTGGGACGAAGGCCGTTCAGCGCCTCCGGTTTGCACCCCTGCCTCTCCCCCTGTGCCCCAACCTGCCACTGAGATGCAACCCCCCTCTCAGGACACAGGCACTACCGCCTCATGGCCTGCACCCACACCCTCATCTCCGCTGTCCTCGGCCCCATCCAGCAGTGTAGTTCAGTGCACCGTCCAGCTGTCGCTTGCGCAACTGTTGGAGCGCAAGCGCAAGTACGCCGCCACGCACCCGCACGCTCAAGCGTTAACCGTCCGCATAGCAAAATTCATCAGCCTTGAGATGCTGCCGTATAGGGTTGTGGAAACTGAGTCCTTCAAAAGTATCATGGAGGCGGCGGCCCCGCGCTACTCAGTTCCCAGTCGCCACTACTTTTCCCGATGTGCCGTCCCAGCCCTGCACGACCACGTCTCCCGCAACATTGTACGCGCCCTCACCAACGCGGTTACTGCCACGGTCCACTTAACAACGGACACGTGGACAAGCACAGGCGGGCAGGGCCACTACATCTCCCTGACGGCACATTGGGTGAATTTAGTGGAGGCTGGGACAGAGTCAGAGCCTGGGACCGCTCACGTCCTACCCACCCCCAGAATTGCGGGCCCCAGCTCGGTGGTGGTATCTGCGGAGGTGTATGCTTCCTCCACTAAAGCACCCTCCTCCTCCTCCTCCCCCTTTGTCTCGCAATCAAGATGTGTTAGCAGCAGCATGTCGCCAGCAGTCGGTGTCGCGCGGTGTGGCAGCACAGCGGTGGGCAAGCGTCAGCAGGCCGTGCTGAAACTACTCAGCTTAGGCGATAAGAGGCACACGGCCCACAAACTGCTGCAGGGTCTGACACAGCAGACCGACCGCTGGCTTGCGCCGCTGAGCCTCCAACCGGGCATGGTCGTGTGTGACAACGGCCGTAACCTGGTGGCGGCTCTGCAGCTCGGCAGCCTCACGCACGTGCCATGCCTGGCCCACGTCTTTAATTTGGTGGTTCAGCGCTTTCTGAAAAGCTACCCACGCTTGTCAGACCTGCTCGTAAAGGCGCGCCGGCTCTGCGCACATTTCCGCAAGTCCCACACGGACGCTGCCACCCTGCGCACCCTGCAACATCACTTTAAGCTGCCAGTGCACCGACTGCTGTGCGACGTGCCCACACGGTGGAACTCTACGCTCCACATGTTGGCCAGGCTCTATGAACAGCGTAGAGCTATAGTGGAATACCAACTCCAACATGGGCGGCGCAGTGGGAGTCAGCCTCCTCAATTCCTTTCAGAAGAGTGGGCCTGGTTGGCAGACATCTGCCATGTCCTTGGTAATTTTGAGGAGTCTACCCAGGTGGTGAGCGGCGATGCTACAATCATTAGCGTCATCATTCCTCTGCTATGCATCTTGAGAAATTCCCTGCAAAGCATAAAGGCAGCTGCTTTGCGCTCGGAAACAGGGGCGGGGGAAGACAGTATGCCGCTGGATAGTCAGGGCACCCTCCTGTCTATTTCTCAGCGCGTACAGGAGGAGGAGGAGGAGCATGAGGAGGATGAGGAGGAGGGGGAAGAGACAGCTTGGCCCGCTGCTGACGGTACACCGGCTGATTGCCTGTCATCCTTTCAGCGTGTATGGCCTGAGGAGGAGGAGGAGGAGGATCCTGAAAGTGATCTTCCTAGTGAAGACAGCCATGTGTTGCGTACTGGTACCCTGGCACACATGGCTGACTTCATGTTAGGATGCCTTTCTCGTGACCCTCGCGTTGCACGCATTCTGGCCACAACGGATTACTGGGTGTACACACTGCTCGACCCACGCTATAAGGAGAACCTGCCCATTCTCATTCCTGAAGAGGAAAGGGGTTCGAGAGTGTTGCTATACCACAGGACCCTTGCGGACAAGCTGATGGTAAAATTCCCAGCCGACAGCGCTAGTGGCAGAAGGCGCAGTACCGAGGGCAAGGTAGCAGGGGAGGTGCGGAGATCGAGCAGCATGTACATCCCAGGCAGTGCAACAGTCTTTAAGGGCCTGGACAGCTTTATGGCTCCCCACCAAGACTGTGTCACCGCTCCCCAGTCAAGGCTGAGTCGGTGGGAGCACTGTAAAAGGATGGTGAGGGAGTACGTAGCCGATCGCACGACCGTCCTCCGTGACGCCTCTGCCACCTACAACTACTGGGTGTCGAAGCTGGACACATGGCCTGAACTAGCGCTGTATGCCCTGGAGGTGCTTGCTTGTCCTGCGGCTAGCGTCTTGTCGGAGAGGGTGTTTAGTGCGGCTGGGGGAATCATCACAGATAAGCGTACCCGCCTGTCAACCGACAGTGCCGACAGGCTAACACTCATCAAGATGAACAAAGGCTGGATTTCGCCAGACTTCTCTTCTCCACCAGCGGACAGCAGCGATAGGTAAGCAATACGTAGGCTGCACCCGCGGATGGAAGCTATGTTCTCTCTCACCATCCAAAACGGGGACATTTCTGCTTCATCAATCTGTGTCTAATATTCCTCCTCCTCCTCCTCCTGCTACTCCTCCTGAAACCTCACGTAATCACGCTGAACGGGCAATTTTTCTTAGGGCCACAAGGCTCACTCAAATAATTTTTCGAAACAATTTTTATATGTTTCAATGCTCTTAAAAGTGTTGAAACTTTAACTTGAACCAATTTTTCGTTAAACTGGGCTGCCTCCAGGCCTAGTTACCACTTAAGCCACATTAACCAAAGCGATTAATGGGTTTCACCTGCCATCTTGGTTGGGCATGGCCAATGTTTACTGAGGTACATTAGTACTGTTGGTACACCAATTTTTTGGGGCCCTCACCTACAGTGTAATCATAGCAATTTGTATGTTCTTCGCCTGCACTCATGGTACAGAAGTGTGTGTGGGGTTGGCCTACACTTTAGCTACATAAATGTAACTTGGGCCTTGGCTATACTAAGGCTACTGAAATGGAACTAAGACTGCGCTCCCACTATACTGCTGCTTCAGAATTGTTACTGGGGCCTGTCTTGAGTGCTACTATTGCTGACATGGAACGAAGACTGCGCTCCCGCTATACTGCTGCTTCAGAATTGTTACTGGGGCCTGTCTTGAGTGCTACTATTGCTGACATGGAACGAAGACTGCGCTCCCGCTATACTGCTGCTTCGGAATTGTTACTGGGGCCTGTCTTGAGTGCTACTATTGCTGACATGGAACGAAGACTGCGCTCCCGCTATACTGCTGCTTCGGAATTGTTACTGGGGCCTGTCTTGAGTGCTACTATTGCTGACATGGAACGAAGACTGCGCTCCCGCTATACTGCTGCTTCGGAATTGTTACTGGGGCCTGTCTTGAGTGCTACTATTGCTGACATGGAACGAAGACTGCGCTCCCGCTATACTGCTGCTTCGGAATTGTTACTGGGGCCTGTCTTGAGTGCTACTATTGCTGACATGGAACGAAGACTGCGCTCCTCCTATAATGCTGCTAGTGATATGTTAGTGGGGCCTGTCCTAATGCTACGGCTGAAATGTTACGAATTATGGGCTCTGCCTATACCGCTGCTAATGGTATGTCTCTGGGGTGTGGAAACAGAGGCTTCCCAAAGACATGATGGCGGCGAGGCCATTTCCCACCAACGCGGTTACTGTTAAGGTGCATATAACCACGGACACGTGGAGAGGACACGTAGTGCCTCAAAAACATCCCCCTCCTCCTCCAACAGGGAAAACATTCTTGGCAAATGCCTTTGCATTGGTTCGTCTGGTGGCAGTCCAAGAATTTCACCTTTACCGACACTACAAGAGAGCCCCCCCACCATCCCCCCGCCACGGCCCACTTAATCCTGGCCACATTCCGAAAACCAACAAAATAAAACCGCGCTACTAGGTCCGCAGTCACCACCACATTACCACCAACGCGGTTACTGTTAAGGTACATATTACCAGTCTGATTGGGGCATGCAGACACCTTGACAGAATGAATAGTGTGTGGCACATAGGTTCCCCATTGCTATGCCCACGTGTGCAGCTCCTGATGGCGGTGGCACAGGATTCTATTTCTCATTGCTTCTGTACAGCATTGTGGGCTATCGCCCCGCCCCTTTTAAAGAGGGTCGCTGCCTAGCCGTGCCAACCCTCTGCAGTGTGTGCCTGCGGTTCCTCCTCATGGCAGACGCACTTCTAAATAGACATGAGCGTGGTGTGGCATGAGGGCAGCTGAAGGCTGCGCAGGGACACTTTGGTGTGCGCTGTGGGGGGGAGGGGGGCGGTTGGTCAGCATGTAACCCAGGAGAAGTGGCAGCGGAGTGTCATCCAGGCAGTGATTGTGCTTTGTTGTAGCTAGTGTGGTGCTTAGCAAAGGTATGCCATGCTAATGAGGGCTTTTCAGAAGTAAAAGTTTTTGGGAGGGGGGGGGGCCCCACTCTTGCCGCTATTGTGGCTTAATAGTGGGACCTGTGAACTTGAGATGCAGCCCAACACGTAGCCCCTCGCCTGCCCTATCCGTTTCTGTGTCGTTCCCATCACTTTGTTGAATTGCCCAGATTTTCACACATGAAAACCTTAGCGAGCATCGGCGAAATACAAAAATGCTCTGGTCGCCCATTGACTTCGATGGGGTTCGTTATTCGAAACGAACCCTCTAACATCGCGGGAAGTTCGTTTCGAATAACGAACACCCGAACATTTTGGTGTTCGCTCATCTCTATTCCTGACCATCGCTTTACAGGTCCTCACAGATCCATCCAGAGCTACTTTGATGACCCTTAAAGCGTTTAAACCTATTCTAGATGTACATCATCAGCACCATGTCTCATTTTCATGGGGTTTCCCCTTTAAGACTGCAGGTCTGTTATAAAGGTGGTTAGCTTATCCTTTGTTCTCCAGAGGATACTCCATCTTTTCTGTCAGCTCTGGAACACCCCGATATCTCTATCCCAGATTGGCCGTTCACTCCGCCACTTCCTTAAAGAAGCCCGACAAGAAGAGTGCATAGCATGCATCCTTATGTTTCATCTCACATGTGATAATCTTTCTTTTTTGGCTCTCGATGTATTCTCTAGTGTCCAGAATTCCTAGTTCTTGGACGTTTTATGTAATGCTGGTTAATAGAGATGAGCGAGCACCCAAATGCTCAGGTCCGTGTTATTCGAGTCAAGCTTTTCGTAAAATTCGAGAGCTCTACTCGAGTAATGAACTCCATTGGCTACAATGGGAGACACGAGCATTTTTGTATGTGGGACGGCGGGTGCCAAGGTTTTTTTTCTCTTGGTTCTCTCTCTCTCCCTCTCCTGCCTGCCTGACAAAAAATTTGCCAGTGACGCGTGCTGTGTCGTGGAGGGGCCAAAACAGGCACTTTACAGCGGGGAGGAGCCAAAAACTGGGGCGGGGTCAAACACGGCTTGATGCTCGTTCGAGTAACGAGCACCATCGAGTATGCTAATACTTGAACGAGCATCAAGCTTGGCAGAGTATGTTCGCTCAACTCTACTGTTATATCTGTTTACTAGATGCAGATTATCTCTGCATTATAATGTATTTCTTTACAACAGTCTTAGGGTAGTTGTGTTTTCTACAATGGATGTTTATCTGTCCATCTGTCCCCACTTATAGGGGTTCTATTTTGCCGATTTGTCTATTATTATTGGTCATCTTTGACCTCCCTTTAGGATTAGTTCCCTGGAGTGTTACTTACCTGTTATGTGTCTTCCCCCACCTTTTGTAACTTACCTGGATTTTTCAATACTTTTTTACCCTTACCTTTCTCATTAGTCTTTCCCTTCTTTTTCTTTTCTTGCCTCTTTATTCTTTCCTTTCTTCGTTTCCCCTTCCCTCATTGTGGCCCCAATTCATTTTTGCTCTTTTAACTCTCTTAAGGGCTGAACGTTCCTCAAAAGCTCCATCAAGTTTTATATCAAGGGCATAAACAGAAGGTACATGTTGCTCTTTTTCAGGAAACCTATTTCAGAACTAGACATGTTCCCACCATACGAGACAGATATTACACTTACTGGTTCCATAGTACCAATCTGGACTCCATATCCAAAGACGTACCAATCACCATCAATAGATCATTAAGTTACGAGGTATTGGGCACTCTGATAGACTCAGAGGGCAGGTTCCATTTTCTAAAGCTACGATTGAACAACACCATTCTTGCGATTGGTAATTGATATCTCCCCAATAAAGATCAGGTATTTGTAAGTCGCCAGGAGGCGTCCTGGGCCTTTCTGCTTCATTTGACTGTGCAAATATATGTTACTGTAATACAGTACATCTGTTTGAGAAAGGGGAAAAAGCTATTTTGACTCCCAAAACACAGTGCAGTTTTATCCCTATTGCTGTACTTTGGCTGTTTTATGAATTAATATCCCCTATAGAAAACCTCAAGTCATGACTGCCTGCCATTACTTTTCTACAAGTAAACTTGGATTTACAGAGCTCAGCGGGGAACTCTGTTTCTGACGAGCTTCCTGTAAGTAAATCTTACATCCCTTTTTGCTTTGCTTGTCCTTGAACACCGTGTGTTTTTTATCCTCATTCCACTACTTCTTCCACTGGGTCCGAGTGTTTCACATCTGCAACCTCCATTCTCATTGGATGTCCTGGAACAGATGGGGACCCTCTCTACCAAACAGAAATTATACTACAAGCGCACCCGGTTTACAGGTATGGTGGACCGCCCTATACCCGCAGCGAGACCACCACACCAGGTGAGTTCCAATGCTAATTTTTTGGTTCAGGCTACCAGTCCGTTTTTTCTTTTAAGTCTACACTCAGCTTGTAGATTTGTTTGGGGTGGCAGGGAAATTGCAAATTTTTTTTCTCTACACTATATTCCTTGATTTATGAAATAAAGTAGTAAATATGGGCACTCTTGTGAAATGGAGAGGTCCCCTTACTCCTATTTTTCGCAATTGTGTGTTCCCTTCTGGCCTAAATGCAGCATCCTTTCTCTTTTGGAAGGCCTCGCATGATACCCGGATTTATCACACTGTAAGAATCCTCTCTTATTTCATTCAAAACTGAAGTCTGCTAATCTGGAGACTCATCTCCCATGATGTCTTATCCCCAACTTTCATCCTACTACCAGACATTGCGTGGAGACTCCCTCCGCACAGGTCCTCTAATGTCTTTCGAAAAACTCTTTCTGAACTCCTCACCTCTGCAACGTCATCTCAAACCCTTCTGGATCAGATCTTTCATCTTATTAATAAGGTAAGCGGGCGAGTGATAGATCCTCTATCTCATACTGCTTTGCTCTCTATCCTACCTGGCTCATTTGCATCTATTAAGAAAGATGTGATCCGACATTTCTTAACCACGGCTTGAGCGGACATCCCCAGACACTGGAGGACAAATCAAGCCCCTTCAATTGTTGAGTGGGTTTGTGAACTGAATACTATTATGAGCATGAAGGAACTAATTGCTGATGACTTAGAGGATCCCTCGGTTTTCTACAATACATGGCAACCTTAGATTGCATTCCAGCAGACCTCAGATTATCAGTTATTTTTTAGGGAATAAATACTGAAATAAATATTAATATCACAAATTCCCCCCTCTTTTTTTCTTTTCCTCGTTTCATTTCTCTTCTCTCTCTCCCCCTTTCTTTTTCTTCTTCCCATCTGTCTTGTACAAAGGACTGCTGATAAGTCTTTGGCTTTGTGTTCTTTCTTCGTTTCTATGGTAACGGATGTTACATCACATGAAAGCCTTATGTGTCTAATATAGGTTTTCAAAATTTTGTGTTTGTAGCTTATGGCAACAGTGATCTAGGCACGCGAGAAAACAAATTGGCAGAGTCTAAGGTGATATTCACAGCAAATGAGAGAAGAGGAGCGATACAATTCTTGATTCTACAAGGAAAGTCGGCGAAGGATATTCATGGTGATATGTCGCAGACATTGGGGGATCAATGCCCTTCATATTCTACAGTTAAGAACTGGGTTGCCAAATTTAAAACGGGCCACTTCAGCACCAATGGTGAGGAATGTCCTGGACGCCCGAGAGAGGTTTTTGTTCCGGAGATCGTCGATGCTGCACACAACCTTATACTGGAGAATCGGCCAATTCCAGCTGCAGGAATAGCAGACATCATGGGGATTTCTGGTGAACGTGTTTGTGTCATTATCCATGAACATTTAAACATGAAGAAGCTATCTGCACAGTGGGTCCCCAAATGTTTGATAACAGATCAGAAAAGCATCGAGTGAAAACTTTCCGGTCCATTTGTTAGCGTTTCCGGACTGATAAGAACTTCCTGGATCGACTGGTCACTATGGATGAGACCTGGATTTATTTGTATGACCCTGAAACCAAGCAGCAGTCAAAAGAGTGGTTCTCCTCGCCCAAAGAAGTTCAGGGTGCAAAAATCAACCACTAAGGTGATGGCTTCTGTGTTCTGGGATAAGGAGGGCATGCTGCTAGTGGACTACCTTCAAAATGGTTCCACCATCAATGCAAGGTATTACATTGAACTTTGGACCAATTGAAGGCAGCTTTGAAGGCCAAAAGGTGCGGTAAGCTGTCCAAAGGAATCTTGTTTCCGCAAGACAATGCCTCTGCTCACACTGCACAAGCGACCACGGCAAAACTGGTGGAGCTAGGCTTCCAGATGGTTGACCACCCACCTTATTCACCAGATCTAGCTCCCTCAGACTATCATCTGTTTCCAAACTTAAAGAAACACCTCAAGGGTACCAAATTTCACACCATGTCTGATGCCATGGCTGCTACGGATGACTGGTTTGAGGCACAACCCAAATCCTTCTTTTTGCAAGGCTTACAGAACTTGGAATACCGATGTAAGAAGTGTGTTGGCATCAGTGGAGAGGATGTGGAATAAATGTAAAGTTTCATCTTCCTATCTCGTTTCTTTTTGGGTAAAGCCAAAGACTTATCAGCAGCCCCTCGTATGTTGTGTTTCAGTTTTGTGTTCTTGTCCTGATTTAGTAGTTTTTCTATAAACACAGCTGGGTTAATTTCTGTTACCTAGAGTGATGGTATCGTTTCTTGGTTTTAGGTTGATTTATGCTAGACTCAAATACCTGCATTGTTATTGTCTTTTCTTGTTTGATTTTTATGCCTTTGGTTTTTTGTTTTTGTTAATCCTGTCTGTAAGTATTTGGATTTATGTAAAGGATTTCCTAACACCTGGGTGCCTTGTATTTTTCCTTTTATCGCTGTATGTAACAAAATCTTCAATAAAAACAGATTAACCATCAAAGCAATATATTCATGTGTCACTGGACTAAGGTGCCCCTCTCTTCATTCACTAAGGCTGCTTTCCCATCCGTACTGGGAATTCCGCTTTCCTGTTCCAATCGAGGAGCAGGAAAGGGGGATCCCCGTGGGTGAATGGTTCTGTCTCTAGACAAAACCAAACAACGCCGGGCGAACCCCATTGACTATAATAGGGTTTATCTATTATAGCTGAGCTGGCCAGCTTTTGGATGGAAAAAAGGTGCTACATGACGGGAAAAAAAGCACTGCATGCAGCATTTTTTCTTCTGCCATTTTCAGTCACATCTGTGACGGAACCTCCAGACGGAGGTTGCAACGCAGATGTGAAACCACCATAAAGTTGTGAGATGTCCCTAAGTGTTTAGAAGACAGGTATATAATCACCCCTGCACCTAATCAGGCCATTTTACGTATGTTTACTGGTATCTGGAACATGAAGATTTTTGGTCTCTTCAGTTCTGGCAATGATGCTATGTGATCATATGTTTTTGTAGACATGATGAGAGGTGTCAACGATAGTAATGTGCTGGGTGTCATTTTATCAGTCTGCCGGAGGTGAAAATCATCCTGAAACCTCTGAAAGTAAAAGCCTTAGGATAACCTTCCTCCCACCCGACCCCCAAGCCTTGTTATCAGGCAACCAACAATATTTTCTATATGGTCCATATTTTTCATATTATACAGATTACAGAGAGACGTAAATTGTTTTCATTTTTGTTTTATTCTTCCTTCATATTCAAACTTCACAAACAGTGTGAATTTACAATACCTCAGAAAGTGAAACTTACAAAAAGTGCTGGTAACATTTAAAAAAAAATAAACAAAAAAAACATCATTCTTTAGCAACATCGATAACTTCTTCCACACAGAACAGAAAACTTGTAAAAGTTTTTTTTTTTCGTATTTAAGGCGTAATACTTCTGTATAAAGTATATGCAAGAGATAAACTTTCACAGTATTCAAAAAATGTCACAATAGTAATATAATAGAATATTGAAGCGCTACAATTATGTTCTTTTTTTGTTGTCTTTTTTTTATATTTTTTTTGTCCTGTTTAAATAACAAATACAAATCACAGGTAAATATAGGTGAGAAAGATAAGAGGCTAATAGTAGATGGCCTTAAGGGTTCTGCCACTGTGGAAATAAAAAGCTGTCAGGATGTGTGTAGTAATTCTATAGTTTAAAGCACTTGATAAAAAGGCGTATGCATTTCTTATTTTTTATTATTTTTTCTTTTTAATCTTAAAAGTTTATATTTATTCTGTTCGCATATTTTTTTCTCTCCACCATTGACAAATGTTACTGAAAAAAATTGCAAAAACAATTACAAGAGAAGTAAAACATAGAAAATGAAAAAGTTTCATTCTCGACTCAGGACTCTTGGCCTGCCTTTTGACAAAGATGTAATAACATAGCGGGGTGTTTGGGTTGGGGGTGGTGCATTACCAGACCTCACACACAAGCAAATAGAGGGCCGTCCATCCCAATAGGTTGATGGCTGATGTTATTATAATGGATGGACTTGCCCCTTTTTTTTTTTTTTTTTGAAGGGGGGGAATTAAATTTCACTCTTGTGAGTAGTAAGTGCTTCTTAAATGAAGTAAAATCTCCTCTAAGCATCGCATAAAATGAGCAAGAGCACTGGACGCCCCTTAAAGGAATTCATAAAAAGGGTCTGAGATATTAATTCAAAGCTCTGACTTTTTCTCTCAGGGTCTTGAATTTGCATTTCAGAGTTCCGACTTTTTATATAATGGTCCTTTTTTATACAAGGGTCTTGATTTTTATCCCAAAGTTAGGACCTTTTATCTCACAGCTCTGATTTTCCATCTCAGGGTCAGAATTTTTAAATCTCCAAGCCCAACATTTCAAAGCTCAGCTATTTTTTTGGACAACGGTGAGATAATATTTCCTGATTTTTAATCTGTGAAACCTGAACATTTTAAAACTCTGCCTTTGTACAACTCGAATACAATCTCAGAGCCTTGACATTTTATATCAGACACCCGAGGTAATAGCTCAGTTCCTTCTTATGTCGCCCAGAGCTCTCTTGTAATAGATGCTGTTATATAGTCCTTCGTATTTTTCATTTCCTAACCTAACTGGTTGTTATATTCAGGCCGCTGATGTAGCAAAACCTGCAATTACTGAATTTTGCAACTAAATTCCGGCCCATGTGGCCTGTAGATAGAACACATCTGCCTGATGACACAAAATCCTTCAGCCCTCACAGGGTCATGTATAGGCAGGGTGCTACAAGAACGTTGGTATCCCACTATCAAATGGCCGATGGTAAAATCACAAAATTTGAAAAAAAATCTGGAATGACTGTGATTTTTGAAGAAAAAATTGAAACCAGACAGGAGAAGTATACATAACATGAGTGCGACACTCCAGCACTTTCACGTGTATAAGGTGCGTAACATAAGAAACGATGACACGTTCCGTGCCGTAATAAGGTGCTTTGAGAAGGTTTTCTTATTAATTTCACAACCACTTTCACGCATCACCCACCACACCCTCGTTATAGAACCAAAAACAAGTTTTTTTCATTTTTTTTTTTTTTAAGGCAGGCCAAGAGTTACTGGTAAGCTTTGTATCAACCAATGAAACCACGGATAGCGTGCTGTTACCAATGGATAAATTACCTTCAAATGTTCTGCTTATTTTTAACCAATTCTTTTTTTTTCTCTTTTAAATACAAATATATACATGTCAACTCACACAGAATACAGAAATGTATATAGAAAGACATACACACAGTATATATGTATACACTGGTACATATACATATATGCTGCCTAAACACCACTTGTAAAGAGGAAGTGAATTGAACAGTACCAAAAGAAACAGTTATTGAATAGATGCGGCTGTCTTGTCTTGTAATGCTCCGACCATTTTATTTGATTTTTGTATATCTTTTTTTTCTCCTTAGAAACACACAGTTCCTTGTTTTCTTCCTAACATTGTTCTCTGTACTGAAATATTAACACAACGTGTGAAGATGGCAGCTATGGACTGCAAGTGGATGACTAGTGAGTAGATAGTGCTGCTTGTTGCTTAGTTATGGTGCAAATGCTTTAGTTTTTTTTTTTCTGAGTGTGTGATCCGGTATTGGAGGTTGTTACCTCATTCTGGACTATTCGTGAAGGAATCTGTAATGTTTGGGTTTAGATAAATAGCTTTGGAGAGGAGTTGAGAAAGCAGGGAATCCCACTCTGGCCTGGTGAATAGTCATCAGTCCTCATTTGGTTATTTTCTAATTGAAAAATTCATGAACGATGTATATGAGTTAATCGTATATTTGTGAAAAGCAGATATCATATTGTGGGTCCCAGTTTCAGAAGCTTATTGTGGGGTGTGTAAAGTACCCATGGCGGTGCCTCTTGTGCCAAGCTCTACGCAGGACTCGGCTCTTGGCAATTGACTTCTAGTATAAATATTAATAAATATTAGAAAGGTCTATGAATATTATTTATCTTTTTGGATAATTTTGTGTAACTTTATATCAGAAAGGTCAAGGGGAGGACTATTACTTAGGGCACACAGACCAAGGGCTATGATCACTAGAAAAGCTTCTCCATCACGAATTTGGTTTTGAATCGATCACAAAGTCATTTGGAATGAAACTAAGGTTAGAAAAAATGGACGAGTAAAACTGAAGTGAGCGGAGAGTATATATTCAAGTCTTGAAGGAGGCAGTATTCACAGTGAAGAAAGATAAAACATCATTCTGGCAGTGATGAAGTCTTGTAAGTCTTAAAAACTTGGGTAATATTTTTGGGGCTGCTTGGGGCCCACACCTGTAGTAGGAAGCACTTATCAACTATACGGAACATAAAACTATCCTGCTGTCTATTAAATCCTTTTACACCCTGGGTCCGATATCGATGCATGGAAATTAAGGTGAATTGAACATCAATTAGAGATGAGCTGTTGAGGTGAGGGAATGAGTTTAAGGCCACACTCTATGTCTATAATACAAAAATAAATATATCATGATGGGAACTAATGGACTTTCAAGGTAGTGGCAAGGTCCCTTATCTTCTAGGCAAGGGCTTAAGGGACATTCAGGCCTCATCCTTACCAAGCAAAATTGTGTTCCAAGGCTTGAATGCAGTAGCATTGTGTTAACTGCTTCGAGAAGAAAGACGGTAGCTATAACAGAGAGAAGGGGCAATGACGCCCCAGTCTGGATACTTTATAAAAGCAGAAACAAAGGCACATATACTAGAAATCGTATGCATGGTGAGGGATTTTGTATATAAAGAAGGAAGTAAACCTCGAAACTAATATGCACGTCAAGTGCTATTTTTGTGCTCTGTGATCTAGTAATGAAGGGTGAAGCCTACGGTTTCATATCCAAATGACTTTGAATTTGGTTGTGGTGATAGGTCGAGATGGAGAAGGAACTATGGTACGTGGGTTTCCGCTGCTCAACTCCTCTATATATGGAAATTTTTGTGTTTGAATGTCATGATGTCCCCTCCTTTCTCTCCTTGTTAAATTTCCAAACTTCTATACCAATTTCAAAAACATCCTCTCATGGTGACAAAAAGAGAGAAGATTTTTTTTTCCATTTGATGTTTATAAAATAGAAATGATCAGAAGCTAAGGGAGATTTGGCAGGGACACCGATGCTCGATATTAAAATGGAAATCTTTTTTTTTTCTTAACGCTTTAAACTGAAAGTCCAGTGTTTGACATCTCATAAATAATATTCTTCTTAATAAAAAAAATTAAACTTGAAAACACAACAATCCCTTTTCTACGTTCCTTTTCAACACAAAATTAACAGCAGTGGATACAAATATTATCTTAACACGTACAAAAAAGAAAAAATTCTTACCCCATCTTTAACACTCATTGACAAATCAGCTTTAATATCTCAGATATGCAGCATATCCATAAGGGCAAACATAGATTGTTTCAAATTGTCTCTCTCCTTTAATTTTAAATTTTTTATTAGATTTTTTGTTTTTTATTAATGCCTTCACCAAAGAGAATTATAACAAACAAAACAAAACAGTCTTATACCAATAAAATGCATTCAAAATAGAAAATATTACACAAAAAATAGGATTCCTTCCTTAAAAAAAAATTCTGTCAGTTCTCAGTTCACGACAATTTCAGTCAAGGGCGCACTGTATGAATACATATATATATTTTTGTTGATGTGTGGTAAAGTGACCCTATTTTCGCATTGCAGGCTCCCAGCCCAGGGATTGGGGCTTACGGTTTGCATGGACGCTGTCAAACACCCCACTCAAACTGTGACCAGGCAATGAAAAAGAAGATCAATTACAGAAACCTTTTTTTAATGTTTTTGCTAAATTATCAAAAAAATGGACCTGCAAAAATTTTCCAATCCACCTGTTCTTATTTGGAACCTCCTGGGTCACAATTTGGTTTGGACATTTTTTTCTTTAGTAACCAGGGGTTCACAAACTTTCACTGCAGTTCCAGGGATTGGAATATGTTTTAAAATGACTGCACCATTATTCTTCAATCTGATTTAAAAAACATTTAGCACCATGGATTGAGAAACGTTAATACTGAAGTGCTAAAATAATCGAAACGGTAAAAGTGAAATTTTAGATTCGATGAGTCAGCACCAAGAGATGAATAATTACTAGAGGTGGGAGATAATTTTTAATTAATTTTTTTTTTTTACAATCACATTTGACTTGAGCTTCATAAGAACATTTAGAGGTTTAAAGAGATTCTCCAGTCGAATTTGTAGCATAGTTATATAGTTAAGCCCGAGAAGATGCTGCATCTCCTCTGCCTGCATTTTGGGAGGTGGGGGCAGTATCTTCTCGAAGATGGCAGTCTCCCGCTGCCTTCTCACTGTGAGGTCACTATGGTGGTCCATATATCTAAATTCAGAAGAACATGAACAGAGCTTATCTATACAACTGCCATTGTTCTCGAGACAAAAACATTTCGATGGAGAATCTTCCAAGCCAATTTTATTATCGTCCATCGTGAAATCTTTTTTCATAGCCTGGAAGTGATATCATGCACTGTAGGAAATTTTTGCAAAACCATAAGGTGCCAATAGACATGACCATGGCCGTGCCCTCTACAACCCCTCAAGCCATCACGACATCAGACGCAGTCTCCAAGACATAACCGCAGCACGGTACCAAACACACTCTCTAGTGCATCGTCATCTGACAAATATAACATCTTCCTATTAAATGATATAAAAAAGCTAAAAGATATATGCTGTATATGTACAATAAAATAAACAAACTCAAAGCATTGTCTAAACACAAAGGCCTTCCTCTATTGTCAACCCCCCCACCCCGATAGTCGTCAAAACCTGCAATGCGCTTCTGCCTCGTTACTGAAGGAAATTACCATAATATAATAAAATGATTATATGATTACAAAAAAAAAATGAACTAGTGTTGTACTGAAAAATCCCCCTAGAACTGGTAAGCGCCTCCTGGCTGCCAAGTGGGCAAGACCCCCGACTAGCAGCCCACTGTAAGAAAAAAAATAAAACAAATCAATAAGGCTTCGTAAGGATACTTGTAGCACGTTTGCGCGTTGCATCTTAATAGGTTATCTGCCTCTTGCCTGAAATTCAGCCTCCACTCTAATATTTGGTCTACAGTAGAATTACATATCAATAATATGAAAAATAAAAAAAAAAAGACCAAAATAAAATCTAAAAATATACTAAAAAAAAATTACGCATTTTTTTCTTTTTTAAGTGATCGCTTTTCACATGAACGGTTGATACTGCTTGTAAAGATTAAATACGAGGAACGGTGTTAGTAATAAAAAAAAGTTATTAAAAAAAAAAACTAAAATAAAATCTGATCTATCCAATAACTAGCGCTTTAGTGAGATTAGTGATGCTGTACGGACAGTGATTGACAGGAGGAGGGAGGGGTGTCGTAGCTCACGTCGCTTTACATCTAGCCAAAATATATTATATTAAAAAAAAAAGTACAATATATATAGAACTAGAAACAAAAACTGAGACCAGGAAGGATTTTGGTCTTTTTTTTTTCTTTGGCTCAACCGCTGTGGCGCAGTCCAGCCTGTGGATTTACAAGGTGTTGTGACTAATACAACAAGGCAGTAAGGTGGTTTCCTCCTTGGTAAACGTCTACGAAGTTCATGAAGTAAGCGGAATCCCCCTTCCAGAGAAACAACAAATAAATACATCTGCTATATAGACACTGCCTGGGGTAAACATACGACGAGTGAGTGACACTTCCCCCTCAACATCAGCACCAGACTTATTTAGTTGCCAAAATATTTAGAGTCACGGTTTGGTCAACTTCCAAAAACTCCACAATTTTTGTTTTTTTACTTGAAATTTTTTGAAAATTTTTTTTTTTACAACTCATTGCAAGAAACGAACAACTATAGATTATTCCCCCTGTAATTTTTTGTTTTTTTTAGGTTTTAATTTATTTACAAGGGGAAAAAGTGCAATGCTTCATTATTTGCACACAATTAAACCCTCTCAATATGAAAAAAATAAAAAAGCAGACGCCAACAAGCCGATAATAACTCACATCAAAAGAAGACCTCTCCCCCCCCCCCCTCCTCAGCTGAGACAAAGAGAATGTAAACGACAGCAAGCAGTGGACTGGAGCCTAATTGGCGTATGTGTTATATATATGTATATTGTGAGAATCCAAAGTTTTATCCAGATACTGGCCTGTCGTAAAAAATAAAAAGTGAAACGACAATAGATGAATGATAGATGAATAGTGGGCGAGTGGAAAAAAAAATTACGACCTAACACAAGGTTACTAATGCACAGATGACAACCCAAGAATAGGCCATCAGTCTGTTCCTCCAAGCCGCACCATCCACATAGTGAGTGTAGGTGAATCCTTCTGTAGCTCCAGGTGAAGAGTATTTGAGTCTAGTGCAAATCTAATCACAGCATTGCGGGCGTGGGATCCCACCTCTCCAGGCGAGTGACTTTCCGCCTGATTTCAGTAGGATATTGCAGCAAGCAGCCATTGTAATATACGAGCTTAATGTCTCAAGGAAAGCATAAGGCTGAGACCTCTACTAAACATATTCTTAATACTTGCAGTACAAGCCTCATTTTTGTCTCACTTTAAGTCTGATTGGCTAATCTGGACAAGTGTGCCTACGATGATATTATGGCTGTTGTTTCAAAATGGACCAATGTCCTACTTTCCAGATGATACGGGACACTGGTGGAGAATTCTGGTAGAGATCTCTTGAATTGAATGGTGGTCTCTATGATTAGAATTGAACGTCTTTCTCGATAACGTAACTTTGTCACGTAGAATGCGTCACAGATCAGTAAATACAGCCACCATCATTCTGAAATACATCGTAACAGGTCTGTGAGGTCCACAGTGCACAGCAATCAAGAGGGGGTATTCCTCCAAGAAGATTTAATACTGGCTCACAGATCGTTTTGCTGTTCTCGTCTCCCCACAACCCCACCACCATCTCAGTCACTAACATAGGCACCGGTTCCCATCCTGGTGAGGAGCACTTTCTCATCTGTTTCAGGAAGCACGAATGCAACTTTTGTATCGTAAAAACACAACATCTTAAGAATCAGATGGCATCTTGACGGGTTAGTATACTTGTATTATAGGTAAAGCAACATGGGGGTTTATGCTAAGGATGTCAAATATGTTGACCTCTCATCAAACACCCCAGAACCTAAAGTTGGCCACGGATATTAGAGGAAGCACTGGTTGTTCATTAGTGAACCAGCGGCTGGTTCACTAATTTTTTGCAAAAACAACTTTTCGGTCTGAATTAGTTTGAGCTGAATAGAAGTTCACCAAATCCCCCAAAACTGGTGTTTAACACTAAGAGCCATAAAAGCCCTGTATAACACACTAGAGATATGCACCAGTGTTCAGGACTAGTGTTGAGCAAAATGAATCAGCAGAACTCTGTTTAGGCTACAACATTGCTAAAAGCTCGGTTCAGGTTTGTGCCGAACCGATCTTTTAGCAAAGTTTAACCCAAAGCATGGTTCTGCTGATTCGATTTAATCAACATTACTCATGGACAAATGGTTGATCAGCTGATAGAACCGAGTATGTTGAGGTAGGCCTATGGTGCCCACCATACAAGGCTTACTATCATCAAAAAGTTAACAAGTCCAAGACCAATGTCTCAAAAACTTTGAATCATCCACCAGTTGGCTAAATCGATCAAAATTGTATGTTATGGTAAACTGTCCTCTAATGTCCATAGCCAAACTGAAGGTTTGTTTATGACCATTCTGCTTTCAGTACTGAAGAGAGTTTTTCCTTTCACCTATACTGAAAATATGTGTGTATATTGTTACAGGAAAGGAAGGCAATAAGTTGTGGTTACAGCTAGGAAGATCAGTTTATACTTTAAGTGGGCTCAACCCATTTCAGCTTTGTAGCTACTTTTTAAACCATCACATCATCAACAACAACTCCTTTCTGCTCTCTACCTCTCGGCCTGTGCAATGACTTGTCAGTAGTGCAGTGCAGTGCAGTCAAACTTAGTGCAATAATAATCAACGCAAAACAACGAGCAAACTCACAAACCAGAGAGTACTGACGGAAGAAGATTGGCCAAAAACATAACAAAACTAAAAGAGCAGGCGAAATCCCCACCAACACCAAGAGAATGTTTCCCCGCAGATTTACAGATTGCCCGGGAGACAGTGATCACTAGGGTTGTATGTGGCCGGGTGTTAACCACAAGATGCACACAAGGTCACATAGATGGGAAGCCATTTTTGTCTGAAGGCAGGACTGGCTAGACACGCTCCTATGCTATTGCTACAAGGCAAGGAAAACGTCACTAAGGTAGAGTTGGGGTGAGTTATGTCTTCATTAGGTTCTGCTCTCCTCCAACTTTAAGTGCTTTATGTCGGGTAACATATGGAAATACATTTTGGGATATGCAGTGACCATAGAGGCAAGCTCAGAATATGACACCCTCTGTGCAGAAAGGGTAACCACAAGTTGTGTACTTTGAAGTTAGTGCAAACCAATTCTTAGAGGAAACCTGTTGATGGAACGAATCCCTTGACTTTTGGGCACTTTACCGATGCCCTTATAATGATGGTCTAGTAGTAGGTATAAAAAGCCCAAAAACAGCCTCCCCCAAAAAATCATCCAGGAGGCTTATGATTCCTTTCGTAGCCTTTCAACGGAGCAAAAGGGGTAACATTACTCCCCTCCCAGCATCCCTTGAAGAATCTAAGGAGTCGAGGTGTGGGGCTCACATCTAACCGCCTGATGGGCACTCCAAAGTCTATTTAGCAGAGGCAATTGCCAGCATTACTTTAACTTTGATAGGGCATCCTGGTGGCAGGTTCCCTTTAAGGAGACACTGCAGAGGAGGGAGTCTATGGCATGTATTGCTCTATCACCATAGGGATGAACAACCAGACAAGAACTCTGCAGAGAGATGACATCTGTGTGGGAGGCTATTGCAGCGTAGTGTTCAGATGATGACTCCCCCACTCCTCATACAATGAAATCATCCATTCTAGAATGAAGGTGTCACAATACAGCGTTTAACCGCTCTACAGAAGCTCTCCTCGGTGGAAGACTCGCACACATAGAAGGGTGATCTTATCCAACCTGCTTCTAAATCCTATATATATATGGGCGAAACTTCTGTGGCTCACTAGTGTCAGTCATTACGAGTAGCTCTATGTATATGCACAGGTTTGCGCTCTAGTGTCGTTCGCGGCTGCTGTATACTCCATACTGTTCTACGTAGGACGTGCGCTTGGCATAGTCAGCATAGTATAGATTATGCTATAGTGTAGGTCTGTCCTCTGAACACAGCAAAGGCATCAATAATCAATTCTCTGGGACTGGAGACATGAGGTTCTAAGGGCCTCTTGCCTCCATGACTTCTATGGTAAATGGATAGGCTGCATTCTCATGAATCTTTTGTATCACCCACAGAACACTGCCTGCCATTGTCTGCAATTGTGTCATAAAGGCAATGTAAATCCAGCAAATTTAGGGACCTTTTACATAGGACGATTGTAGAATTCCCATTATCAGTACTGTGCTTTCACACAGGAGGGATAGTCGGGCAGTGAATAGAGGCCCAGCTCACCGGAGATCACTTCCAGCCGCCCACCTCCATTCACGGTCAGTGGGGGGTCCTTCATAGATGAACGACTGCCTGTTTACACGGGCCGATTGTCGTCTGATTTTTATGCCTGCATAAACTGAACGATAAACGACCGAATTATCATTTGTTGTTCAGTTCATGGCGGAGAGTCTTAAAATGTTGAGACACGCTCTATTTCTAAGTCTGTCTCATTTTTTAAATAGATCTTTATAGTGATCAGAGCTGTTTTTAGGATACAGAGCTCTAAATCCCCTGATTACTGCATACTATGTCATGGTTGATTTGAATGTATAAACAGTATGCAGTATGCTCTTGAGCTCCCCCTAGTGGTGGCTGCAGGCTGGATGAATTGAATCCTTTATCTCCACCTTTATACAGGGAATTTGGAACTTTGTAACAGAAAAGCTGAGCTCTCACCACTGTGCAGGTATATGCAAAAACTAATCAGCATTGAATTTTTGAAACTATGTTGAAAAAAAGCAACATAGTATTCAAGGATGAATATTCACTTTAACACGATTCACGCTTACAGAAATACATGACAGCTCATGACTAACCTCCAGGGACCCCCTCAATAGAAACAGCAGCAGAATTTATGGTGCTTTACGCGGCACAACTATCATTTGAATAGTCGCTTGACAGCGTGAATATAAGCAATATTTTTTTCTGTCTAAACACGGCCACCAACTGGGCGACGAAGAAGAATTTGTTCACTAGTCGCTTAATTTCAGTGCTCCTAAAAATAGTTGCTGGTTTATTAATTATTATCCATTAATCTTTTGTCTTTCCATAGCTAGCCAATACACTTTGCAGTATTGGCTTGAACAATAAATGAACAACAATTGTATTGCGTCAAAGCACACAAGTAACAGTTGTTCGTACACTTTAGTGACTATTCAGATGATAGTTGTCCCGTAGATGCAATCACTTTGGACCTTAGAATGTTTTTGTTTTGTTTTTTCTATGGGGATAAGGCTTTAGAAAGCTAGTGACATCTAGTGTACAAAAATAAGAATGCAAGGGATTGTTCTTGCAAGTAAACTGATACGTGTTGTTCTATGGCAGACGCTTGGCTCGGATCATTCCTCTTAATAAGTGACCTCCAGGGGGAGCTATAGAGAGGTTTATCTATTATGTGCTGAGACTTCAGCTACCACTGTGTCCCATATGTAGACTATAGTGCACATGTTGGCTCCTCATAGACTTTCCTGTACTGCAAGTAAATTATGTATCTTAACATTTTCCTTTCAATGAGATTATGCAAAAATAGTGATAATCTGCAAGGAGTTTTCCCACAACTTAAAATTGCTTCACAACCCCTCTGTCCTTCCTGGTTGCTGCTGACCAGGACATGTGACTACTGCAGCCAATCACTGACCACAGCAGGGACCTATTATAGCTATTGATTGGCTGCAGTAGTCACATGTCCTGGTCAGCAGCAACCAGAAAGGACAGAGGGGTTTTGAAGAAAGTTTAAATAGTAGGAAAAACCCTTAAAGTGTTATTAATCCCATATTTTATGTCTAAAAACTGAAGAGTCTCCAGCCAAGAGACAGATTAGCCGGTAGGTTCTAAGTACTAAATGATTCCACACAGTAGCAGCATCTGGGTATTAGACGATGGGAATATACTCTAATGCACAGACATATTATTAGGGATGTATTATTGTTAGGGTTGGCCTACAGTCAGGTAAAGCGGCAATGTTCTAATGTCCAGGCAGTCATTGTGCAGGCTTGACTAGTATTCATTAGAATGCAGCCTTTATTGAGGAGTGAAGGATTTCCTAGTGATACAATGGGCTATCTCTGCTCCAAGTGGGTGGTGGATTTAGGGCTTGTTCACATCCCCACTCGAGGCTCCGTTCAGAGCGTCCATTAGAGAGCGAATCTTGTTAAATGCAGATTAAAATAGCACAACATGCTGAGCTATTTTGTCTGGGATTATTCAAGACACCATAAAGGAAACCAAATAGACCCCATTAGGGTCAATGGGATTTGTTTGGCGTTGTTCAATCCTGCCATAACATGTATGTATTCAGACAGAAGATTCAATTTTTCTGTTTCCATAAATAAAGCAGGAAATCGGAAACCCCAATGGTGATGTGAACAAAACATTACTTTAAAGGAGTTGCCCCACTTCTAGCTGTTTTGCTTCAGGAAGCAGACATCTCTCTGACATTGCACAGTGGCCCAGGTTGGTATTGCAGCCCAAGTCCCATTCAATTCAATAGGACTCAGCCTGCAGTACCAACCCGGGCCACTGCAAAACATATGGAGCGATCTGCTTCCTGCAGCAAAACAGCTACAAGTGGGACAACTCTTTAACAGTTCCTGCATACAGTTTACAAATGTTATTTATGCAAGTGTGTGGGAATCCTGGAAAAATAATTAAAAGTTGATGTTTTGAGATAATAAATCCGAACTCTGACATAATAGCCCAGTGCACTAAGAGTTATGAGATTACCCAGAGCTGTGAAATAATAGTTTAACACTCTGGGATAATAAATTACAGCACTTAGATAAGACGTCAGAGCCCTGAGATAATAAACCCAGAGCCATGAAATAAGTCAGAGCCATCCGATCATAAGTCAGTGCTCTGACATAAAGAAGTTAGAGCTCTCAGAACTTGAGTTAGTGCTCAGAGATACTAGATCACCTCTATGAGATAAGTCCCTGTTGGAAATAATAATGCAGGGTTGTGCGATAATAAGTTAGCACTGTGCGATAATAACTCAGTGCTCTTAGATAATAAATCTGTATTCTGAGATAATAAGTCATTGCTCTGAGATATGAAGAATTGGAGAAAGGGCAGGAAATGATCAAAAACTAACAAAGTTATACTCACTGACTGCAATTCCCTGCCGGTTCAACGTCATCGCATTCCGCTTGGCTTTGGCTACATGCTGCGGTGGTGACACACCGGAGCACTGCAACCAATCACTGGCATCAGCGAGTTCGCGTTGAACACCACTGAGACTTATGTGTAGCAGTCAGTCATCCAAACAGCCTGATGGAGAAGACCGGATCACCAGAGAGGGATCGGACCAGCGAGGATAACTTATTTTGCCATGTTTTTCATTTCCTGCCCTCTTTCCAATTTTTCTATAACTTGGACAACCCATTGAAGTCATGGATCTGAGATAATAACTAATATTTTCAGGATATTGTGTAGTACTCTAGACTCTTTGGACCAAAATTAGTAATAATACAGGGGTGTGCTCCATTCCGTGTTTCATACTGGAAACAGTCATTAACGTGCATAAAACCTCCGTGAACTGTTGTAAAAAAATAATAAAATTTTTAAAAAAAATTATTTATTTAAAAAAACCATTTACAGCCGTTCACAGGGGTTTCACACTGCGTAATTACTGTTGTTAGCATCGAACACTGACTGGAGCATGTTCCTTGCATGTAGTGGGCATGTGATGCAATTTCTTTTGCACACTTCCATTCTTTATTCTATCTACTACTTTTTTGCTTGTCTTCTGTATGGCTTTTTTGTGTGTCAAAAGGTTGCACATCCTTTGTTAAATTGGCCATAAATTGCAATTGAGGAATTCGAGGGTCATTTTTAAGCCACCCCCAAGTGGAGTGATTTTTGCGCAAAAATGCGTCACTTTTTAGAAAGGTTTAATAATAAATACGATAAAAACATATGATATATCCCTAACCACGCCCATTTAAAAAAGAATCAAAAACTGGTGTAAAAGGTACAAATGAAAGAAAAAGTGGCACAAATGAATAATAAATGCGCACATGTGAAAAAAGACAAAAGTATAGCGCAAACTGTGCCAAAACAGGTGCAAATACAATAATAAATGTGCCCTTTTGTATTGATATTTTGTCTTTCCCGTGTTGGAGGGCGACCTGCATGATTTGGGTAATCGGCAATATTTTCCTCTGACTGAATACGGTTTCCCTAATGGACAGGAATCCTCTGTGACCTTAGTATCATTGTGAGGTCAGAAGGATTGTTAAAGGCCCACTCGGACACACAAGATCAAGAAGAGCGGTGGAGATGTAAGGAACCTCCCAGAGACTCCGCTCGTTGATTGCATTGTACCGCCACAAATCGTGTGGCAGATAAGGAGTTAAAATTCCTACCAGCGAACAGACGCTACACGAAAAACAGTAGAAAGCAGCATATGGATTTAGATAGAAGGGTTACGTCTGATTTTCATTCACTTGCTTTTTTTTTCTTGCCTTCCTAGGGGGTGGGGCATGACACAACACGGATCTGCTACCATTCCCCTCATACGCCAATCCAGATTGTACCATTCAGTGTACGCCCTGCTTTGTTCCTTGCACTAAATATCTTATTCCTAAAAATTACAAAAAAATAAAAAAAATCACGGTTCACTTAACTCAGGTTCATCAGTCTAAAGGAACACTTCCTGCACCATTACTTTACATAATCAGACAACATTCTTCAAGGTAAATATGACTAAATTTCCACTATGGAAATCACAATTGCAGAATTTGCCAAACCCACGGAAACAGTTTAGTTCTACGGTCACCTTGAAAAGTTTTTTAAAAATTGTAATATCCATGAAACAAGATTTGAGGCAAATTTTGAAACATTTCATATAAAATAATTGTGAACTAAATGGAAAATCATAAAGCTGAAAATGTTGAAATGTAACAGAAAATTCCAATTTTTCTTAAGATATATATAAATATAGATAATTTTATTTTATTTTTTAATTTATAGAAGCTAATCCTCCAACCCCCAAGAAATATTAAAACTTCTTTAGATGAATCCATTGAATTGTGACATTGTCCAATAATAATTCTATACATATATTGCAAATTACCAAAATTTTAATTTTGTGGTCGCCTGCAATAGAACAATCACTTCTGTTTTGTACTGTACCACGACCTCACCATTAGTCAGTCATATGAGGCTGCAGGAAAATTGAAATTCCAAAAACACAATCTTCTGGTAAATTACCAAATAGAGTTAACCTGGTGACCTGATATGTGTTCTCTGGCTGAAATGCAACTTTTGAAGCTCTAATTTAAAAATATGCTTAAAAATATACATTTTAAAGACGTAAAGCGATGCTAAAAAAAAAAAGATAAAAAAATACAAAATTACTAAATTCTTTGTCATTAATTGTAAGTGCTGTGTGATGAAGAATCACTTATTTTACAAATCTTTGGCAATAAATTTGCAGGGGTTACAAAAAAAAGGTAACGCAAAAACAAAGATTGTGTGTATGGCAATAAACTGTCTGATTACTACTGGGGTATTCTGATACAGATTATTTTTCACGAATTACAATTTGGAATTTTTGAAAAATGAAATTTAGAAAAATGAAATACAAATAACGACTCAATGTTTTCATTCTGCGGTAATTTACTTTAAAATTGATGAAATTTGTAGTTTGGCTCCTTTTTCGACTATTGTGGTCCTGAACTAATAAATCTACATGTTGTGCCGCTGGAAACTGTTCTGGATGGGTTTGGCAAATCCTATAACAGATTAATCCCACAAAATCCCAAAATTTGGCTCTTCCATTGCATACAATATTTTGCAACCGTTCAATGGATAAAAAGCAGACTGTTCCTTTTACCTGCGCAGTTTTAAGATAAATATAAGGCTGAATCAGGGCTCCAAGTAGACTGGACCCTAAAACATAAGTGCTTGGAAACGTTACACAAAAATGCAATGTTATAATCTACACGAGATGCAAGAAGAAACAGTCTGCCTTCAATAACATTACGAAGATGAACCCAACACAAAGAAATGTTATCAACCCCATCCCCTCCCCATCCCTCAAAAATGGAAAATTCTCTCTCATCATACATAGTACAGAGCGCACCATCAGAATGGTGCCGGATTTCACCTCCGATCTGTGACTGAAGGTACCGAAAATTAGAACAGATTTTTTTTTTTTTACATATATGTTTTCTATACCTCAGATGTTAGTCTTTGACATTGGTTCCGTAGGCACAACACATTGGTGCCCTTGTCCTGTACTGCATCAGGAACTCGGATAATGATGCGGATATTGAATACATGTTGCTTCTGTCATTGCAGATTCTTTTGCTTGAAAATCCAAAAAGAAAAAGAAAACCCAAAAAGTTACAAAAAAAAAAAGAATTTAGCACAGCCACATATTTTGCCCTTATGTGTTTTACGTCGCTCTCTCAGTTCTTATTTTCTTCAGCTGCAGATGAAATTCATGGACGGGTAGAAATGATGAGAGGGGGATTGTGGGTATTCAGGCAGAACCAGGTGGCAGCATGAACCAGACCATAACCCCCTGGGAGGCTGCTTTAATTCTGGTCCTCTCTTACCAGCCTCTTAACTGCCCGTTCCTCCCCCACAACAAAAAAAAAGAAAGACATTTAATGCCGCAATGGGGGGACAAAAAGATAATAAAATAAGTGCGCAGTTTTTATCCATCAGATACTGTGAAGTCTGAGCGGTTAAATGCAGAAAAATGTCCATCAGAAAGTAAAAAGCAATGGAAAAAAAAACAAAAACACTGTAGGCGGCATATTAAGAGACAGTAGGCCTTTCTGTATATCTTGTTATATTATTATTTTTTTTGTAGTGCTCTACACAAGTGGAAAAAGGGTTGAGTTTTTATTTTTGTCTTTTTCATGAATTTTTATTTTTTTTCATGTGTCTTTTTGTATTTTTTTTATTTTTTTAAAGAAGGGTTGTATTTAGAGGCCAGTAGTTAGAATTCCAACCAGTAGAATTCAGGTATATCTACCAGGCCTTAAGGCCACCATCTGAGGGAGACTGGATAAAATATATATGCAGGTTATATATCTTGATATATATAGATATATATATTCACCCACTCTCCGGAAATGTAATGTACCAGCAGGCAATAAAGTTCTTCATGTAGTACAAAATGTCAAAAAGAAAAAAACCCCTAAAAATAAAAACAAAACTCTTAAATTCTAGTGCCATAGCTTTTGTTGTTTGTTTTTTTTTTTGTTCGTAAGAATGGATGGTATTTATCCGTCTGAAACGTGCATTCTCATGTGGTCGTTAAATTGCTCGATTTGGTCAAACTTAGCAGGGCACACTGAGCAAACGTACGTTGTGCCCTCAGAGCATACTGTGGCTCCACCGTTAGTGGGCACAGGGCGAGGGACTAGAACTGGACTAGGTGTTGGAGCAGCGGTAGGGGGTGCAGCCAGTGATGGTGTCGGTGCTAAGGCAGAGACCAAAATTGGAGCTGGAACTAAGGCTGGAGTTGGAGCCAAAACTGGAGCAGATGCCAAGACCGGAGTAGGAGGCAAGACCGATGCTGGAGGCATGCTGGGAGCTGGAGGCAACCCTTGTCCTGGGGTGGTGGCAGGAGCTTGAACTGATCCTGGAACTGAGTTTGAAGGTGGAACGGGTACTGGGATGCTGGCAGTGCCGTTGGTGGCGCTGTGAAGGGCCACATGCCTTTCTAGCAGCGTCTTGTGAGAAAACTTCTTTTTGCAAATGTAGCACTCGTAAGATTTCTCTCCGCGGTGCAAGCGCATGTGCACATTGAGGGAGCTCTTTTGGGTGAAGCGCTTGTTGCAGATGCTGCACTGGTACGCCCTCACTCCTGTGTGCGTCACCATGTGTTTGATTAGGTAATCCTTTAAAGAAAAAGATCTCCAGCAGATGCTACACTGGTGCGGTTTCTCTCCTTTTGTAGAAAGTCCATAAAGGGGGGAAAACAAAAAGAAAGAAAACACACGATCAGTAAAAACTACTCACAACCAGATGACTATGTGTATGTGATGTGAGCACAGATGTTGAAATATTTAACATTCTGGATATAGACCACTCCTTAATAATGGCACACGAGGGAGATATCAGGAATGTTGCTGTAAGGTGGGTGACTTCCGAAAGCAGAAATTTATTTTATATTCTAAAAGAAAAACCTCAACAACAACAACAACAACATATTATCAATGCCAAACACTGGGATTTCCTGTTTAATTAGACATTTATGGCCACACTGGGAGTTACAAGACGGTCGGAACGTTGCAGATAACACGGCTGAAAATAAATTGTCATCATCCGAAATAGTCAGACCTTATATAATATCTTAAGTGGTGATGGACAGAAGGGTCTTTTTGCAAGTCAATGAGGGTGAAACTGGTGGGCTTTACTGGTTCCATAATAGGTTGTAGAGTCAGCCACATTGGGACAGGGAGGGTTGGACCTTTTCTAAAAACTGAGAATGAAGTGGCCCTCTTTGTTGGTTGGGACACAAAGTTGATGAGATGGAGTTTGATGAACGAATGAGACTGGGCAGATTTGACCATGATTTCAAAATGAAGGATGGAGGTTAAGATTTTGTGGCATAGTAAGTATTAGCAGAAGGGACTTTTTGATGAAATGGTGGTTGAATGTAAGATGGCCCTGTTTTCAGCGTAATGAGACATTAGCAGAAATTATGGCACTGAGAGTATCCAATGTCATTAGGTCCAAAGAAGGCCCCACTAAGTATTAACATATGTCAATAAATATTACTTTTGATTGTTGCTCAGGTGTCCAATTGTTTTTGATAAGATAGTCAAAGGTTGACCTTGCTTGGGAAATTATAAATTGAAGGGATGGGCTTTATTGGTGAGTAGGCCTACAGGAAGCAATGAAAGATTGATGTCATTAAGTGAGTAAGTGCTGAGACTCTTCAGATGGCTATTGGGATAATGAGGGTTTAATGTCTCCAGATGGAGAATGACGGCCTTCTGGAGTATGATTTAGGCAAGTGGGTGTTGTTGAAGTATTGAGGGGTTTGCGTCACAATTTCATATGTTGTAACTCTTGAGTGAAATGAAAACACGGTATGGTTACCCTCTTTGGTTTAATTAAGGATAATCGATTCAAAAGAAGGCCAGTATGATGGGTGAGTGAAGGGTTGGGCTTTGTAGGGGTAATTAAATTTGGTAAAGTGGAAGTTATGGATGGAATGACAGATGACATTGAAGTGGCCCACTTCATATAATGGTGAAGTAGTTAATTCAACACATTGAAATGAGGGAGGTTTAGGGGCTTGTTGACTGAAGGGTGGATGGATTTGACTATACATTCAATGGCAATAGAAACAGCCAGGGATTAGTAATTATATAAAACAGCAAAAACAACAACAGTCAATACAGCATACTGGGGGGGAGAGCAACTCTGTCTACATACCTGTATGTACAAACATGTGCTTCACGTAATTCTGTTTGGCGGTGAACGTTTTGTTGCAGAGGGTGCACTCGTAAGGCTTTTTTTCTCCCTGGCTGCTGCCTGTGCTGTGTCCACCTTGGGATTGTTGATTTTGAATTTGGGAAGAAAATGGAGACAATCCAGCTTGGGGAACCGTCACAAACTGAGTTTGCTGAGTAGCCAAAGGTTGGGGCAGACTAAAGAGGAAAGGCTTTGGACCGGTCCCCGCTGCCTGCGTAGTGAAGAGGGTCGGAAGATAGGTATTGCCAGCTGTTCCAATGACCTGGGTATTACTGGTCAGAGTTAGTGGCATTCTCAGGTTGCTGGTGAGTGTTTCTGTCTGACGTAAGTAGAGTTGAGTGGTTGGCAAAGCTTGCGCAATTGACTGGGAAACAGAAGTCTGTAAGACCCCCTTTTCGGTGCTATTGCTAACACTGAGTACTGTGCTGTCCATGTCAACGGTATTGTTCCTCTCAGGGGAGGAAGAGCTGGTTTCTAAGTGCTGTTGGTTCTGGTTTTCTATGTTTTCAGTGGACAAATTATTAGACTCTGCATGCGAAGGATCTTGCTGCCCTTCTCTTACGAGACTAGGCATATACTGTTGCTCTGCAGAGTCCGGCTCTGTGCCGATTGATGAACTTACTCCAGAGTCAAAACTTTCCCCTTTGGGTTCACTTTCTGTGCCTTCGGCTTGATCGGTATCTTCAGTGCACTCTTCTGACTCGTTGCGCTCCAGGGCCTGTGACCTCTGTTGTCCATAGTAGTCATAGTCATCTTCCACCTCTTGTTTTATGTGTATATTTCCCATCATTGTCTGAATACGCACAGGACGTGGCTGCTTACGGCAGTGGGTGGTTTCTGGTGTGGTGGTTAGAAACCTCTCCATCCGCTGAGATCGCTGATGTATGCGTGTGATCCAGCTAGGCTCCTCCATGTGATGTTGTCTAGGCATCCCTAAGGCAGTCTCGTGGTGGCTCACCAGAGCTCCGCTATAAAAGGAACGTTCACCACTGCCATTCTGCATGGAACATGTGTATAAGGTAGAGTAGATCCTGTCTACACTGTGCTGACGATGACTCCGCAGGAAGCCAGATTCTGTGTCGCTGCTCTGCCCAGAGGTACCCGATTCTGGAGTTCCCCTGGGTGTCTCTTGGCCAGAGTCCTGTATTAGAGGGTATACCCCACCACCTACATTTTGTGAGACAATTCTCGTGCATTCGTCAATGACGGTTTTTATCTGTAGGATGCTTGCAGCTGTCAGGATTTGAAGAGCCTCAGACTGGGAGACCCGTAGTACCCCGCTGTACATGAAGTCAATCAGCTTCTGCACTGCATGGACAGACACCACTGAGGGGATTTCGATGTCACTATACCCTAGCAGCAGTTTGTCCTGGAAGAATGGGCTGCCAGCGGCCAGCACGCAGCGGTGGGCCCGCAGCATGCTTCCGTGGATTCGCACCGTCACGTCACAAAAGTGGCCACGGTTGCGCTGCTCGTTGAGCGTCTCGAGCACAGAATTGCTGAAGTTGTGAAGGTTGATACTATGAATGCGCTCTGTCATCCCCTTGCAACTGATGTTACCTATGAGCAAGACAACAAAAAGCAATCATCAGTTATATAAGCATTCAGCGTGTCCTACTGCAAATACATTCCAGTCTTAAAACCTGGCAGCGGCCCTGACTAAGGACATCTGACATTAATAAAGCACATTCTGCAACAATCTGGCCCTCTTCTGGTATATCATTAGGCTGATATCAGAAGCTCCGTCTATATGTTGCAAAACGCAGGCGGTTCTCTGCTGACTGCTTCCGGCACCTAAACGCATCGCCGTGATTGAATTGATGAGCCGAAATGCCGGCTGCAATCAGCGTTTTACAATGCCAGCATGGAATAGCAGCCTTATACACTGAATGGACACTTTATTAGAGAAACCTGCTATTTAACTATTGCACCTTCCCTGTAGACCCATGACCCCAGAGTGAAAAAATAAATCACGGGGATTCTGCATGGATCGGTGTTGACATGAGAACGGGAAAATTGAGTGATGTGAGTAACTTCCAAAGAGGCCGGGTCATCGGGGCTAGACTAGCCAGAGCCAGGATTTCATATACTGCCAATCTTGTGGGGTTTTCTCGTACAATGGTGTGGAGAGTATACAGAGAATGGTGGGTCGAGGAAAAACATCCAGTGAAAGGGGATCCTGTGAAAGTAAACAACTCGTCAATGAGAGGGATGTCGAGAGTCCTTCTGATGAACAAGTGCTGCGCAGTCAAGTGAATTGCAGCCAAATACAATATAATGCTGATGGGAGGGTCAGAATTTGGCAAAAGCAGCATTAATCGATAACCCCTTCCTGTCAGGTGTCAACAGTTCAGGTTGGTAGAGGTTGAAAATGGTGAGGGCATAGATTGGTATAGCCTGTGTCCTGTGGATGGCACAAAAGATTGCTGTGTTCTGCAGGACAAAGGAGGTAAAGAGCGCTACTGGATAGGTGACTAATAAATTGGCCATTCAGTATATAGCTGGTATAAGCTGGACATCTTCTTACGTAAGTATATATGTCTAACTGGAATAAGTTATATAGCTTCTTGAGTATAGTGATATGGACCATACTAGTATAACCTGTGTATCTCCTGTATATAATTATATATGTACACCTGGTATAAGTTATAAATCATGTATACAGTAATATGGACCATGCTGGTATAACCAGAGCATCTTTTGTATACAGTATAATTATATATGTACAGCTAGTAAAAGACATACATCCTGTATATAGTGATATGGACCATGCTGGTATAACCAGAGCATCTTTTGTATACAGTATAATTATATATGTACAGCTAGTAAAAGACATACATCCTGTATATAGTGATATGGACCATGCTGGTATACCAGCTGTACATATATAATTATATACAGGAGATATCCAGGATCTAAGTTATACATCCTGTATATAGTGATATGGACAAAGTTGGTATAACCTGGGTATCTCCTGTATATAATTATATATGTACAGCTGGTATAAGTTATGTATCCTGTATACAGTGATATGGAGCATGCTGGTATAACCTGGATATCTTCTTTATATAATTATCTATGAATAGCTGGTATAAGTTATATCTTCTTGTATACAGTGATATGGACCATGCTGGTATACTTTGGACACCTTCAGTACATAATTATATTTGTACAGCCGTTACCAGTTATACATCTCCTCTATATAGTGATACAGAGCATGCTGGTATAACTTAGGTATCTCCTGTATATAATTGTATATGTACAACTGGTATAAGTTATACATCTCCTGAATATAGTGATATAGACCATGGTGGTTTAACCTAGGTATCTTCTGTATTTTATTATATATGTACAGCTAGTATAAGCATGCAGGTATAGCCTGGCATCTTATGTATACAGTATAATTATATATGTACAGTTGGTATAAGTTATACATCTCCCTGTATATAGTGATATGTACCATGCTGGTATAACCTGGGTATATCCTGTATATAATTATATATGTACAGCTGGTATATGTTATACATCTCCTGTAAATAGTGATATAGAGCATGTTGCTATAACCTGGGTATCTCCTGTATATAATTATATATGTACAGCTGGTATATGTTATACATCTCCTGTAAATAGTGATATGGAACATGCTGGTATAACCTGGGTATCTCCTCTATATAAATATATATTTATAGCTGGTATAAGTTATACATCTCCTGTACATAGGGATATAAACCATGCTGGTATAACCTTGGTATCTTCTGTATTTAATTATATATGTACAGCTGGTATATGTTATACATCTCCTGTAAATAGTGATATGGAACATGCTGGTATAACCTGGGTATCTCCTCTATATAAATATATATTTATAGCTGGTATAAGTTATACATCTCCTGTACATAGGGATATAAACCATGCTGGTAAAACCTTGGTATCTTCTGTATTTAATTATATATGTACAGCTGGTATACGTTATACATCTCCCTGTATATAGTAATATGAAGCATGCTGGTATAACCTGAGCATCTTATGTATACAGTATAATTATATATGTACAGCTGGTATAAGTTATACATTTCCTGTACATAGGGATATAAACCATGCTGGTATAACCTGGGTATCTTCTGTATTTAATTATATATGTACAGCTGGTATAAGTTATACATATCCCTGTATATAGTGATATGAAGCATGCTGGTATAACCTAGGCATGCTCTAGTACATAATTGGAAAATGGAGAAGGGGAGGAGGAGGTGGAATTAAACAATTACCCAACTCAGGGTTTGACGATATTACACCAGCAACACAGTTCTAAAATTTGCCACTAGGGGGCAGCAGAGTAGTTTTTCAATTTTTTGACCAAGATTTTTTTTGCAATTCAGGAGATGCACAACCTGGAGTGAATGGAAAAAGACACAAATAACTTCCTAAACACATTAACACGAATAGATCTAGAGCAATGTTCCTCATTTTAAAAAAAGGTTCAATTAATAAATATGCTAAATTCGCAGCACACTCTTTCTCATCTACATAATTATGATGCATTAAATTATCACCACATTAGCAGTCATTCTACACCAGAGGAGGTGTGTGAAATCTGTTTACAGCTCAAGTCTGAGCGCTCACGCGGAGGTCATCAACAAGACCCTGCGTGCGGAGTGTGTCCAGCTTATTACTACTGGTGGGCATCCTGGCACTGACCCCCCAAATAACCCACCTATGGAGCCCACATAGTGTCCTGCCTATTCCAGAGGTCATCAACAAGACCCTGGGTACAGAGTCTGTCCAGCTTATTACTACTGGTAGGCATCCTGGCACTGACCCCCCAAATAACCCACCTATGGAGCCCACATAGTGTCCTGCCTATTCCAGAGGTCATCAACAAGACCCTGGGTACAGAGTGTGTCCAGCTTATTACTACTAGTAGGCATCCTGGCACTGACCCCCAAAATAACCCACCTATGGAGCCCACACAGTGTCCTGCCTATCCCAGAGGTCATCAACAAGACCCTGGGTACAGAGTGTGTCCAGCTTATTACTACTGGTAGGCATCCTGGCACTGACCCCCCAAATAACCCACCTATGGAGCCCACATAGTGTCCTGCCTATTCCAGAGGTCATCAACAAGACCCTGGGTACAGAGTCTGTCCAGCTTATTACTACTGGTAGGCATCCTGGCACTGACCCCCCAAATAACCCACCTAGGGAGCCCACACAGTGTCCTGCCTATCCTCTTCATCCAGGGATGCTAGCCAGAATTGTTTGTTCTCCTGAACAACTTATCCAAAAATCATAAACCGCAAACATTTTTTACGGACACATCGGAAAGCCATAATGAATGATGCAGATTCTAAGTGATACATGTCTATGGGTCAGATACTGATATGAACTCATCACCGTAAAATGATGATAATTACAGTAATAAATAGCCTGCTCAAGTACCACCAGCCTCAACAAAATGCTCAACGCATCTAATGCTTTCCACAGACGCTGGAAGAAGGTCCCGGATTTTTATGGACTGTCCCAGAATTTCTAAACAGTTGGCAACCCGGTCTACATCCCCCACCATTTAGTAAGACTGCTGCCCTGTGGCCACATACTCTATGACCGTCTGCATGGCTCACCATCCGCTGCTTAGCTTTTGTCTACCCTACACCCAGAGATTCAACATGACTTTAGATTATGAGCTCTTTGTACAACCGTACCGATGAAAGCATGTTGCTATATGGAATGTGATATATTGGACACCTATCAATGGGGCGAGACTGGAAATCCAACCGGAAGGCGAGACTGGACGCCAGCCATGAATGTGACCACGGAAAACTAACTTGAGGATGGTAGGAATGTCAGCCATGAGGATGAAACAAGAGATACAACGTCTCCGGTTACCAGTAATTATGATGGACACCTATCTTAAGGCCCAATGTCCACAGACGAAGTTAAATTGCAGAAGATGCGCAGTTCAAGCCGCCCATAGGGAACCATGCGCGTCCGCACTTGAATTTTGACATGCAGATTTGTTTTGCAGATTCCGCATGCGGAAAACAAATCGCAGCACGTTCCATTTTAGTGCGGTTCCCACATGGACGGCTTCCATTGAGGTCAACGCAGAGGTCATTAACAGTACAGACCCGGACAGGTACGCAGGGTGGCCCTTTGACATGAGCCCTAGGGATGACAATGGAAGATGAAAGTGCACAATTAATCTGCATATCAGTTTAAGGTGCTTTTACACGGAATCATCTATCTTTCACACTAGCGAACAAGAGAAAGATGTCAGGGTTCATTTGTGCAGCCTGTTTATACAGGCAGATAAATTGCTTGCTCATTCGCAAGTTGTTCAGTAGTTCACATTCACTGTACCAATGAATAATAGCGACTGACCCATTGGTATTTAAACCGGAAAATTAGCGATCCAGCCAACGATGATTTTCACGCTTTCATGAAATAGACGATGAGCGAATGAATTATCATTCATCGTTCGAACGTTGGCCGTGTTTATACGGAATGATTATCGTTCAAATTCGATCAATCCAGCGATTGTTTTGAACGATAATCGTTCCGTATAAATCGCACCCTGAGGGCCCTTTTACACGAAACGATTATCATTCAGTCAATTGCTGGATCATACGAAACTGAACATATGTTGAGTGTAAACGCTGCCAGCGACTGAGCGGCGAACGATGATTTGTTCACTTATAGTTTGTTGCTCAGTTCCTGCTGGCATGAAAACCTAATGATAAACAGCCCGTGTGAACAGGCAGCCGCTCATCTATGAATGACTGCCTGTTTACTGTGAATGGAGGCGGGCGACTGGAAGCGATCTACCTAGCAGTAGGCAATGGATAAACGCCTTGAGGACAGATATCCTTTTAGAGGGACAACTGTTGTAAGGAGTAAATGACCCTAATAAAAGGAATGAGTCCAATGAAGTAGGCCACCCATTATATGCCCATTACAAGGCCAGTCAGTTAGACTTAGTGGGCTCCTGTATGATACTTCTATAGGTGCCTTCAGGTCACTGATTTGCTGCAGATTTTGGTGCTGATCAGCAGCAAGCGTCACCCTTTCAACTGAATTCAAACTAAAAGAGTGAAATCTGCATCAAATCGGCGACGTGTGAGCGCCCCCTATATGTAGAAATAACCCTATAATGTAAAGACCTGTAATGCTGGTAACAGTAGCTCTCCGGAGGAGCCTCCACTCTTGGGTCTTAGCATATAATGGCTCCTTGCCCTTTTATTTCCAAAAAGGCAAAGAAAGTCTTTATAATTAAAACTCCTTGAGTCGTCTTCTTCGGTCAAGTTGTTCCTCAAGTCACATCTGTTTCAGCGAAGTCTGGGTGAGAGCCAATACAGTTGTACTGTTAGCCAGCTGCACCGGACTCTGAAATGACGCATTTACTTGGGGTGACAACTAATGGTTGCCATATTGGTTGTCTTCCAGGTTTTCTTGTAACAGGCATGTATTATCGGCTGAAGGTTTTTTTGTTTTTTTGCTACAAATGTATCAAATTTCCACGAACTTCATGAAATGTATTTAATGGTGAAAGCAGCCCATGATGGTAACGATGCTGATTGTCAATCTGTGAAATATATACTGCCCCTGTTGATGACTGCCTAAGAAAGGGCACCTGTAACACTTGTGCCAAGCTCAAACTTTGTGGCACTTTGTGGGGGTGTATAGACCTGAGCTATAGGACTGTTGGCATGCTCCGTTGCCTGGAATGACCTACAGGGAACAGAAGAGGATGGCTCATTATATAAGGGCCTTGGCTCGCTGCCGCAGCCCGCTGTAAGTACTCACAATCAGACGACTCTGTTTGTGTGTGCACACGTGCTGATTGGGTGCTTGATGTCTGTATGTGTTGAGTGGATATGGCTGGGCACCGCAACAGAACAGCTACAAAGTTCTGGCAGGGCTGGCCCAGCTTGGCGCTGCCTTCCCTCGGCTGAGTAATCTCATTCTCCACAGACGCCTTCTGGTTTTCAGCTGTCCTGCGTTTCTTCCTGTGAAGAGACAAAGGACCCTTTGAGGGGAACGGACTCAATGTTTGGGAAAAGGAATTTTTAGAATATGTTACAGATAACCTCGGCTTCTTCTGCCATTAGACAGAGAACTATCTATTGTGCACCGAGAACAGATAAAGGTCTCACCAAGGCTGAATTTTACACCCTGAAAATCATGAGTGCGGCTGATGCTAAGCCTCCGCCGGTCCGGGATCTTACTATAAAAAGCACTGCCCATTGTTCTAATAATTAGTCTTATGATAAGGTGTGCAATTATTCGTCGACGGGGTGGAAGACTGACACACAATGCTGTTAATTAGCTAATTGACATGAGACAGGAGCAGTGCAGCCAGCTCATGGCGAGAGCTAGAGGATGGATAGGTAATGATGTGATATACTGTAGGTTACTATTTATTGTGTGTGTGTATATATATATATATATATATATATATATGCCACTATTGTATGCTGCACCAATACTGGTTCATGTTGTCAGCAAAGCTTGCAATCAAATTTGTCTATCCGACATGTGCAGACAGAGAATGGCATAGGAAGCTAATTAGAAAAGATGCTGCCGGTGTGGGAGGTAAACCAGGGGTATAGCGATTCTGGGGAACGGGTACAAACTCCATGGAGATGTTACTCTGGTTGGATTTTGAAGTGCAGAGATAGAAGAAGGCAGTGCCAACCACTGTGCCATCCTTTATATCAGAAGTTATATGAATGCTTATACTAATTCTATTACATCTCTGCCACGATGGTGTGAGCTTTACAAAAATACAAAGCAACAGAAGGGTACTTTTACATGGAATGACTGTCGCCATTTTGCTTTTACACAGGAGCAACAATCGCTCACTGAATGGAGGCAAAGCATGCCGGAGGTTCGGAGTAAACAGGCAGTCGTTCAAGGATGAATGACTATGTTTGCACAGGCCAATATAGTCGCTTGGTTTTCAGGTGAGCGACTCCAACAAGTGAGTGATTCTCGCTCACCAGCTATGTTGGGTCCCGTGTTTACACAATACGAGAGTCGCCCATAATCATTTTGAGCGATCACTTGAGCGATTATCCATCCTCGTAAGGGTACCTTAACGCTCATCTTCCTCATCATCCAGCTGCCTGTAGTTTTCCTTTCCCTACTTGCAGGTTCATTGCAAATCTTCAGAAACCTCAACCACCATAAAAAGGTAAAGAGTGAGGAGAGGAGGGGGATGCAGCTGCAGTTTCTTTCTTTGTGTTTCTGTGAACCTCCGTGATGTGGAAAGAGTGGAGGAGCAGAAGCCCCGATTGGTTCAGAGTCATATATACATGTGACGTGGGCAACAAGAAAATATACCAAAGTAAGGGCAAACACCACACGGAGAAGTGCCCGGTCGCTCAGAATAGAAAGAGCTAAAATTAAAGAATGTGGCAGCATCCATGGATGGGAAGAATTTACAAAATGTACTTTATTCTCCCATAGCATCAACAGAAAAAGGCAACGTTTTGGACCCCAATTGGGCCTTTGTCAATGCTACAATGTGGGAAGGACCAAAATAAAATGCAACAGTCAACTAATACTTCCTGCAATTAAATTCTCCAATAATACCATCATATGTACCACTAATTACTGGGTGGTTTTAATTTCTCCATGGAGATCTTGTCCCCTAAAACCATCCTCTGCCATAAGCAAAGTAAAGAAGGGAATGCAGACTGGAAATGTGTGTACGAGCCCTTCATTATGTTCTAATGATGATGAATACGGCTTACTGTCCATAGAATATTGAAATAAATCCCTTTAATATGGATTTTTGGATTAAACATTGAGAAGGGATACAGCGCCAAGTGATAGACGAAGTCTCATTTTTGAGCCATTTTTTGAGAGATCTTGAAGATTTAGTCCAGTGACTCGGACTACCTTTTTTCTCTAACTTCGGATGTCTTTACACGATGACTGATCTATATGTAAGATGCTATGGCAGCAGATGAGTCGGGCTATAAATCTCCACCGTGGGATGGACAACACCTCCCATAGGGGCACACAACTTTTGTGCAGACCACTCTCCTTGAGGATTTGACTCTTGGCAGTCAAGCTTTTTCAATCTCCTTCAATCAATGAGCCCGCACAGCTGATAAGTCCCTTTACGCTCGGAGGAGCTGACAATTTTCACTGACCTTTCGGTAAAAAGAATTCATTTCCTTAATACTGTGCTGAATACGAGGAGCAGAACATTGCCTTCTATAGATTCACTGGGAGGTGGATATCCTGAAAGCTGACGGCCCGTTGTACCCAGTAATATATGCATCCTCTCCAGGAAGCCTTGCAGGCTTGCTTTGTTTTTCAAGAGTCTTGAGCTCTCGATATGGGGATAAGATTGTCATGTAAATAACTTGGGGTCCTGAAGAATGTACATGATGCGGAGACATAGAGCAAATGGAGAACACTGAGCTGACCCTCTGGTTTCAGGGTCAAAGCGGGCGATGGTATATTACCTGCAGTAGTTCTTTGCCGCCCTCCAATCCACCAATTCTAGACCCTATTTTCGGCTGTCTAAAATATGCAATCATTTCCCAACAACCTGATGCATGCTGTGGACTGCTCTTTGATTGGCCAGTGCGGATCATGTGTGGAACTCTGCCAATCAGAGAGCAGGTATAGTGCATTGGTAGTCTAAGGTTGTATTTACATGGGTGAGTGCAATATTAGTCAGTGAAAAACGGATTTTCATGTGATTTTCTTGCTATTTCGATGAGATTTTAACACGTATGAGAAAGACGCGGTTTTATTGTGCATTTTTCTCTGTGAACTTCCAAGTTTTATCATGTGTTCCCCATAGTAACCTTCATTAACGCATTGCACTCGCATGAAAATCGCATGGCATACAAGTGCGATGCATTTTTCACGCTCCTGCAGAAAATAATGGCCGATTCTTGAACATATCAGTATCCGACCTAAAAACATGTATTAATTATAAGCTTTATCATTCATTATGGTTTTCCAATATTTCCGTAAAAAATGCTGACTGTCCGTGATTTTTGGATAAGCTGACCAGAAGAAAGAAAAATTCATGTTGGCAGCCCTACCTCCCGCCCATCCGGTCCTGCGACAGAATTATGTTCCAAAACCAGAGGATCGGTTTCATCCTATCACATAACAGAAGATATATCTGCAAACATCAGGTAACGGTTCCCACTGACACCATATATGTTCTATAAAGCAAACCTTTGTGTTAGGTCTTCTAGATTATAACAAATGTGCTGCTGGTGGCACTACAGCATTCTTATCTATGGAAGGCATGTGCCACCAATACAGTGGTGAAAAGAGGTACTGCAAGTGACCAAGTCAGAAAACTCATCTTAAAAAAAGATTTACTGCATAAGGGGGGGACGTCCATGAAACTCTTTACAACAGTTTCTGGTGTTAAAAAGTAGCAAGATTCTTCAATTTTTGGTGTCCGGTACCACTTTCCCAGAAAGTGGGCATGGATGGTCATGAGGGGCGTGGATGACCCATACCGACACATTTAGGAAGAATTAACACCGGAAACTGGAATAAATTATACCATAATTGTATGCCAGGTCGCACCTAGTGTAAATTATTGTTTAGGCGCATGGGGGTGCCGTGATGCGCCCAATATATGAGGAGGTGTGCACATCTTCATATATTAGGCACATCATGAAGAGGGAAATAATATTTAGACGGGTTTGAAATGCCAGTCTTAATAGATTTCCCTCTAAATGTTTAGAATCCTTAGTCTTTAAGGCTGAGAATTACATTTCATTTGCCTCAGAAATGTTATCAACCACATAACAAAAAGTATATGAACCCCATTATAATTGATGGGCTTGGCCATTTGTAATGCCACTCATTCCTCTGTTTCATAGCCCTGGTGTTCGGTCATCCTGTCACTATTTTACAACTGAAGATGGTATACCGATTGACTGGTATGGGAACAGGCCTTAGCTAGAACAGCGCTGGTTGAGAATTAGGATGTGCCTTGCATACCTCAACTTCAAGAAATTTTTTGTAGAGGTTTTTGGTTCCTCCGTAGCAAGAAAGTTAGGAACTACTAACAAAGAACATCATATCCCACACAGCTAGCCCCATTCTAATCACTTAGGAACTCTTCTGCATGGCATGCTCATAGTTCAACCCTACAAAACCACCACAGTAGACGTCACTAGTCCATGTATGGAGTCCTTCCGCAGTAACCCACATCAGCCCTGTAGCCTGGGTCCAATCCATTGTCAGTCTTTCTGTGCCCACCACACTGATGTTAGAGGTTCCTTATATACATGCTCATGCCCCTTGCAATCTACCTACATCTGGTTATCTGGACTAGCGGTTGTGTAACTACTTTCCCATATTGTTCATTGGATACATTTTCTGACAATGTTCCAACAAGAGGTCTTGTTTCTGAAGATCGTGTGTTTCGTTTCTACCAACTTAACATTTCCATCCTCCAAAAGTGAACATAAGGAGAAAAATCCATGTTCCTTTGCTTATGTAGCCGCCTGTCACTCAGTGATTTCTCTCCTCTATGACCAAACGTAACAGATAAAGTACATTTCTCAAGGATTAATTCCAGCTGAAGAACTGCAGCTCTGAGGGTGGCGGATCTGTGCAGCTATTAGAGCTGATAAAGAGCTATGAGTGATGTCTTGCACTGAAGTCACCAATTAGTGATCACACAGCGCCAATCATTTTGATCACCGATTACTTCTCCATTTCATGACACTTATCCATTAGCTGGAAACTAATATATAACAGACAGAAAAAAAACCTAATATTCAGGAATACTGATAATGGAATCAACACCACAAACTGTGCGATCAATAAATCACAACACAACTGTGTCCTTAACAGGCAGTATTATAGTAGGTAGATACTTGTACATAGGGGGCAGTATTATAGTAGGTATATACTTGTACATAGGGAGCAGTATTATAGTAGTTATATTCTTGTACATAGGGGGCAGTATTATAGTAGTTGTATTCTTGTACACAGAGGGCAGTATTATAGTAGTTATATTCTTGTACATAGGGGGCAGTATTATAGTAGTTATACTCTTGTACATAGGGGGCAGTATTATAGTAGTTATATTCTTGTACATAGCAGGCAGTATTATAGTAGTTATATTCTTGTACACAGAGGGCAGTATTATAGTAGTTATATTCTTGTACATAGGGGGCAGTATTATAGTAGTTATATTCTTGTACATAGGGGAAGTATTATAGTAGTTATATTCTTGTACATAGGGAGCAGTATTATAGTAGGTATATACTTGTACATAGGGGGCAGTATTATAGTAGTTATATTATTGTATATAGGGGGCAGTATTATAGTAGTTATATTCTTGTACATAAGGGGGCAGTATTACAGTACTTATATTCTTGTACAAAGGGGGCAGTATTATAGTAGTTATATGCTTGTACATAGGAGGCAGTATTATAGTAGTTATATTCTTGTACATAGGAGGCAGTATTATAGTAGTTATATTCTTGTACATAGGGGGCAGTATTATAGTAGTTGTATTCTTGTACATAGGGGGCAGTATTATAGTAGTTATATTCTTGTACATAGTGGACAGTATTATAGTAGTTATATTCTTGTACACAGAGGGCAGTATTATAGTAGTTATATTCTTGTACATAGGGGGCAGTATTATAGTAGTTATATTCTTGTACATAGGAGGCAGTATTATAGTAGTTATATTCTTGTACATAGGGGGCAGTATTATAGTAGTTATATTCTTGTACATAGGGAGCAGTATTATAGTAGTTATATTCTTGTACATAGGAGGCAGTATTATAGTAGTTATATTCTTGTACATAGGGGCAGTATTATAGTAGTTATATTCTTGTACATAGGAGGCAGTATTATAGTAGTTATATTCTTGTACAGAGGGGGCAGTATTATAGTAGTTATATTCTTGTACATAGGGAGCAGTATTATAGTAGGTATATACTTGTACATAGGGGGCAGTATTATAGTAGTTATATTATTGTATATAGGGGGCAGTATTATAGTAGTTATATTTTTGTACATAAGGGGGCAGTATTACAGTACTTATATTCTTGTACAAAGGGGGCAGTATTATAGTAGTTATATGCTTGTACATAGGAGGCAGTATTATAGTAGTTATATTCTTGTACATAGGAGGCAGTATTATAGTAGTTATATTCTTGTACATAGGGGGCAGTATTATAGTATTTATATTCTTGTACATAGAGAGCAGTATTATAGTAGTTATATTCTTGTACATAGGAGCAGTAATATAGTAGTTATATTCTTGTACATAGGGGGAAGTATTATAGTACTTATATTCTTGTACATAGAGAGCAGTATTATAGTAGTTATATTCTTGTACATAGGGGGCAGTATTATAGTAGTTATATTCTTGTACATAGGGGCAGTATTATAGCAGTTATATTCTTGTATATAGGAGGCAGTATTATAGTAGTTATATTCTTGTACATAGGGGGCTGTATTACAGTACTTATATTATTCTACATAGAGGGTAGTATTACAGTACTTATATTCTTCTACATAGGGGGCAGTATTATAGTTGTTACATTTCTGTATATAGATGTCAGTATTATAGTAGTTTTTTTTAAATCTTACATGATAAATATATATTTCCTCAGTTATTTGTTAATAATCCCTATAAACAGTGGAACATGGCAGAATCTTTCCTATAAAACACAGGGATTGTGGTGCTGTGCAATGTAACCAGGGCACAGATAAAACTCAAGGAAACTTGGAGCTCATTTAGATACAGTTCTGAGAGCAGATAAGGGTGTCCTAAAATAAAAATCTAATTAGCCCATACATTGCTGATTGTTCTGTAATGTAAGTGATGTTTATCAGGGAGACGCACAGCAGCAGAGACTGTCCTCATTTCTCAAGGACTTGACACTTTTCTTAGGATGGGGTGGGATGGTGGGTCGCAGGTACATGCTGTATTTAACTGCACTATATTATGATTCCGCAATGTTTGGATGCAACTTTATCACATTTATGATAAGTCTGTCATGCTACAGAGTCAGGAGCCAGAGTCACTTTCAAATTTGTTTGACCAATTAAGGAATTGTGTCAAATGTTCGAGAAAACCAGAGGGTTGTATTAAAAACATACTTTTTGTTTCAATTACTCACTGCTGTTGGTAAACAGAAATATCATTGTTGACATCTAGAAGTTGTAAACGAGACCTCAGGAAGTTCTGCTCACAGAGCTGCTAGTATTGTTACAATAGGTATTCTTGTATCTTGACACCACCAGAAGCTAGGAGTTTGACAGGGCTTCGATGAGGAACACCCCCTGTCACATCCCTAGCTTCTGATTGGCTCAAGAGCTGAAGGTCCTGCTACTGTGCTTTTCTTCCAGAAGTGGCTGACGCTCAGCTCCAGCTCTGTGACTGCAGGTATCCGCCTGTCCTCCCCCCTCCCTGCTGTCGTCTGTGCCCACTGCCTATAATGACAGTCCCCTGCCGCACTTGGCTCCCAGGTGTGCTACAGCTGTGTGCGGGGGAGCCATGTCAGCGACTGTCCCATGCCACTGTGCTTTCCCCGCAGTCACAGTCTGCAGTCTGGGTCCGGCGGCTAGGACTGTCTCTCCCCCCATGCTGCCGCCGGCGATTTCTCCCTTACATGTGTTGGCGGGGAAGGGGTGGGAGGGGCGCGCTTGTCAGCCGCCGCCAGGAAAGGCGCTTCATGCCAGTCTGCCCTCCCTGCTGCCGACCCCGCCCTGCGCGTAAACACAGAGGGGGGGGGGGGGTATCGGTGGCGGGGAGTGTGGTTGCAGCGGCGGATGCAGCAATATAGCCGGGGCCGCTGGCTCAATGTAAAACAAATTCTGCAGTATGCTGTATGTTACTGGGCTGCCAGGACCTGCAGCTCAGCCAACTGTCCAGCCAATCACGGACAGGGGGCGTCACCCCCCTGTCAATCTTGACTCCACCAGAACTTCCTGGTGGCATCAAGATACAATAATACTGTTACAATGTACGTATCCCTACAGGTAAGGCTATGTTCACACCAGCATTTTTTCAACTGATCCAGTTTTATTAAAAACGGAAATCAGAAAACTAAGTGAAATGGAAAGGATCTGTAAGTTTTCTGCTTACATCCATTTTTAACATTTGAAAAAAAGTGGTGGTGGTAGGTTAAAAACTCCATACAGCCATCAATCTTGGTTAGATTTGAACCTACAACTCCAGCAGTGCTAATGACTGAGCCACCATGCTTGAGAAGAATAAACACAATGAGAACATACAACCTCCATGCAGTTGTTGTCCAGAGTCAGATGTGAACCTAGAACCCCGATGTTATAAGGTAATAGTGCCAGCCACTGAGCCATCAAGCTTCTTTCTTCTTCCTTCTCCCGAAGGCATGCCACGATTCTCCGCGGTGAGCCTATCTGTCAGATAGGCTCAGTGCGGAGAACTGTCAGCTCTCACCTGCTCCTGGGCAGCGGCTCTTGCGGCAGTTCTCTGCCGCAGGATATTGCTATGCCCGTGGACAGGCAGCCTTAGTCCTTACCACTGTTGTCTTGCTGCGCTGGGGTTCTAGATTCACTGAGCCACATTCATTGAAGAGCCACCACCATGCAGAAAGCAGACAAAACTGGAAACAAATAACTGATTGTCTTCAACTTCCATCCGTTTTCCATTAACTACAATCCAATAAAAAAAAGATCCATCTGTTTTCGAAACTAGCAACAAAAGTGCAGCGGTCCGCAGTTTTGATCCCGTGTAAAAAACGGAATGGAGACGGAAAATACAGAAACAGATTGAAACTGAAGACTTTCCTCTTCGATACATTACTATGGGCTGTAAAATGGACAGGTTTTCTTTCTAGTTTGCTCTTCCCACAACAGAACGGCACAACGAAAATGAAAATGCTAGTGTGAAAAGGCCCAGAGGGTGGCTTTACACGGGACAACTCAAAAGAGCGAATGCGAACGACAGTCATTCCATGTAAACACGGCCACCAACAGGGTAACAAGTGATAATTTGATCAATAGTTGCTAGTTGTTTCTTTTCAGCTCACCTAAAAATAGTCACTGGTCGATCTACCCTAAGAGCCTGGACACCGGGGCACGACAGATTTGTGCTGTTGTATTTAGCTCTTAGCACATTTGCTTATACTAATACATTTTAACCCCTTAGTGACCAGCCTTATTTTGTGCCTTAAGAACCCGGCGACTTTCATTGTCGCATTGCAAGAGACATAGCTCATTGACATAGCCGTATGAGGGCTTGTTTTTTTATGGGAGGAGTTATATTTTTTTAATGGCACCACTCTGGGTACATATAAATGTGTTGTAGAATTTGTAATACATTTTTTGGAGAGGAAATGGAAAACCCTCTAAAAATGGTGTCATTGTTTTGGGGTTTTGTTTTCATGGCGTTCATTATTATTCGGTAATAATACCATGCTAACTTTCTTATCTGGATCAGCACCATTACTGCCATACCAAGTTTATGTAGATTTTTTTTTTACTACTTTAACACAAAAACAGCCCAGTTTGTAAAGAAAAACAAATGCATCTGCATAGCCATAATAGTTATATTTTTCCCACAACTCTACGTGAGGTCTTGTTTTTTGTGGTTAGAGATGTAGTTTTTATTGGTATCAGTGTGAGGTACATGTGACTTTTGGATGGAATTTTATTGTGTTTTTGGGAAGGCAAATAATAAAAATAGCAATTCTGTCATTACTTTTTAAAATTATTTTTTATGGTGCTCAGCATGCAAAAGAAATGACTGAAATATTTCATTGTCTGGGTCGTTATGAATGTAGTAATACTTATGATGCGTTGCCTTAAAAAAAAATAAAAAAATTTGAGTCTTTGTATGGAAAAACGTGCATTTTTGTAAAAACTGCATTTTTTAAAATGTTACTTTATTTTTTAGTCTCTTGAGAAGACTTGAAGATGTGATCGTTAGGATAGTACATTGTATTACTTATGTAGTACATTCTACATGACATCAGCCTATTAGACTCTGATGGAGGCGGCGCCTAGTAGACTGAGTAAAGGGCCATTTACCAAGGAAGATTATCGCTCAAAATTTGCCCAAATGAATGAATTTGAGTGATAATCGTCCAGTATAAATGCAAAAAAATAGTTTATTATTTCTTAATCGCTGACTTTCAGCTCGGTGCACCCGCCCACAGTGACATCAGATTACAGGAACAATGGTTGCACATGTGCGGCGCTACTCCATTCATTTCACAAGCGAGTACAAGCGTTCAGTTATCTCCAGCAGTCACATTGAAAATGAATGGAGTGGTACTATGCAGGTGAATCCACAGCTCCATTTACTCTCCTCTTCACTGCGATGGGTACAATGATACTGCAATGCAAAGGAGGGAGGGACACGGGACCCCCGTTCTCATGATTGATAGGGATCTCAGTGGTGAGACCCCCAATGATCAGACTTTTAGCACATCCTATGGATAGATGATAAAAGTTAATTCTGGTACAACCCCCTTAAGCTTTATATACAATTATCAGATTGATGAGTCTATGGCACTGGGATTCTGGGTTGGGTCTGACCAGAAGTAGAATCTTTCTCTGCTCTCCCTAAGTTTTTAAACTTTCTTCCAAGATTCTTCAATTTTGTCCCACTGTCCTATAACATGGCGGTCGGCTATTGGCTTCTAATGACATAGACTTCATTGAGAGTTATAGGTCACCGATGTATTACAGGTCACGGCACATTCTAAAGATGGTTGGTCGAAGTTATAAGACTTACAGTAAGAAGAGAATTGTGTCACTCCTCGGGTAGCTCACTCCAGGTCTCTGGTTTAGTGCAGATAATCATTTGGGAATGGAAGGGATAGAGGCAGCATAGAGGCTGGAGAGACAAGGAAAAACATAGTGGTGAGATCTACGGTGAAGCAGCCATTATTATTTTAATCTCTGTTCACAATTATCAGGTTATGGCACATTTCACTTCTAAGAAAGCATAGCACGCAGCACCATTTTTGTAGCCAACATGATGGACACCTCAGTGAAACTCAACACATCTCATGATTATAAGTCACTTTATTGTATGAGCTTTTACCTCCACTCATCATAAAGCACAATAAACAGTAGAAAATACAATATTATAAACATGTAATAAGCCATAATACATTGGGGATCACTGACGATCAGCTGATTTCTGGTGCCGCTGTCAGCACGAGAAGTACATTGCGCTGTCTGTAGTGTAGCAGCCCAGGTTGGAATTGATGGCGCAGTTCCCACTGAATTAAACGGGAGCTTTGTCTGCACTACCAAACCTGGTCGCTCGAATGTTGTAAGTGCTGTCCAGTGCTGACCACACTGTCAGGGGTACTAAAAATCAGCTGATCGATGGGGATCCCAAGCGATTGACCACCACCGATTATCTATTGATGACATATCCTTTTGATAACCAATGAAAATTGCCATAGACCTCCCATATTGTCAGGCAAACAATCATTGTCCTAACGGACCAACCCAGTACATGATCCACAATGACCAGATAGAAATGGAGGTCAACGAATGCAAAACACCTCCTGTGCCTCTTGTAGAACCTGTTGGGGATGAAGCCTCAATCTTAGGCCTCGGTCACACGGGCGATTGTCCGTGCGATCTGCACATGCGATGTGCGATTTTATAGAACCATTGCTTTGCAATGGTATCGGACACATGAGCGCTTTTTATGCACTCGTCCGATAAATTATAGAACAGAAATCGCAGATCGCACCTATCTGCGATCTGCGATTGCTGTTCTCTTCTCTATATGCGCTCAATGGGGCCGGCGGCAGCAGCGCCGACCCCATGGAGAACATATACTGGACAAATCATTCTCCTCTGCTACAGCTGTAACAGCTGTGGCAGAGAAGAATGATGTTTTCCCATTGAATTCAATGGAACCGGCAATACAGCCGGCTCCATTGAAAGCAATGGGCTGCCGGCGATCGCACGATGAATTTTCGGGAAGGGCTTAAAAATATAAGCCCTTCCCTGAAATTCATCCAGAAATGTGTAAAAGGTAAAAAAAAAAATATACTCACCTTGTCCCGGCAGACGGAGTTCAGCCGCGGCCGGCCGGCAGTTCTCCTGAACTGCTATGAGTAGTATTCAGCAGCCGGGGATTTAAAATCCCCGCCTGCTGAATGAGCTGCCTCTGATTGGTCACAGCCCTCACCAATCAGAGGCAGCTCTCACTCACCCATTCATGAATTCATGAATGGGTGAGTGCTGCCTCTGATTGGCTCAGCGTAGGGACCAATCAGGGGCAGCTCTCAGCTGAATGACAGCTGAGAGCTGCCCCTGATTGGTCCCTGTGCTGAGCCAATCAGAGGCAGCACTCACTTACCCATTCATGAATTCATGAATGGGTGAGTGAGAGCTGCCTCTGATTGGTGAGGACTGTGACCAATCAGAGGCAGCTCATTCAGCAGGCGGGGATTTTAAATCCCCGCCTGCTGAATACTACTCATAGCAGTTCAGGAGAACTGCCGGCCGGCCACGGCTGAACTCGGTCTGCCGGGACAAGGTGAGTATTTTTTTTTTTTTTTTACACATTTCTGGATGAATTTCAGGGAAGGGCTTATATTTTTAAGCCCTTCCCAAAAATTCATCGTGAGATCGCCCGCAGCCCATTGCTTTCAATGGAGCCGGCTGTATTGCCGGCTCCATTGAATTCAATGCGCTGGACAGCTCTGCACTGCTCCGGCCCGTTTCTAATGAAACGTGGCTATGAGCAGATTTTTCGGGCAATTTTTCGGCCCCAGTCACGCAATTTGAGGATGCGCATCCGTCATGCGATCCGCAAATCGTGAGAAAAAAAGCCTGTGTGACCGAGGCCTTATGCTGTATAAAGTTGATTACATTTGAAAACCTGGCTGCAATGAAAGAGTATGGTTTAATACTGAGACAAATGATCAACAATCAGTCCACACGAGCAGTGTACTATGCAGTAAATTGCGGCACCTGATTGACTTCAAATTTTGGATTAGGAAAAGTGTCTGCTTTCCTCCAATAACAGCACCACACCTGTTCAACAGGCTGTATATGGTATTGCAGCTCAACTTCATTCATTGAAGACACCATCCTGGACAATCCCTTTAAATGTATTTGATAATAAAATGATGCTCCTAGTATCAATGACTGCCAAGGGCCATGAGTTTGGGAGGAAACTGCAGATCCTCACAACCGGCAAGCAGGCAGAAGCCAGTCAGTATCAGGGGACGTCTGCTCAGACAGCATTGATTTCCCTGGCCTTTGTCTGAGTTTAGTTTCTGTCTCGTTCGGAGGTGCTCACAGTTACTACAAGTATCATGAATCATGTCTCTGTTCGCAAACAGAGGTGCAATTGTCTTACATAAGCCCTGGTAATAATAGGAAGTCATTTTCAGGTAGGGAATCTGTCTCGCTCCCAGACCGGTGTAGACATATATACATGCACACACAATGCCAATGATGTCACATGTAGCCAGCTTAGGAAACGTGCCTGTAGTGTCGCAGGCGTCAGCTATTAAGCCTCACACACACGGCTGTATTACACATCCATAATATATTGCCCATAGCTTGTGTAGACTCAGGCTGTACTTCTCTAAGCTTAGGGCAGGATCATAATATGTGCTGCCAACCAGGGTTCATGTTATGGTAAAGTACATAAAAAGTGTGTGGTCGCTGTGGAAGGGCGGGTATAATCATGTCCAACAAGATTCTTCGTAATGCCACAGAGGAATGTGCCAACGTAATTCTTCATGGCAGATCTAATGTATCAAAGTTTTTGCACAAATGACCAGCAATAGAAGTTGCCATATTCCGATCATTGAGCCATAGCCTTCAAAATCAACTAAGGTTCTGTTCACATTAGACTGCGCTAGATGCTCTGGACGGCATCCTTACAGACCCCACTATAGTCAACGGCGTCCACCAGGCGTTTGCTTGAGTCGAGGGACAGATCAGTCCCCTAGCTGGCATTCCATTTTTCTGTGCCCATGACAGAACAAGGACACAGAATGCCACAATGCCGATGTGACCTCAGCCTATCAGGGCTGTTGCTACTTAAATAAGAAATACAATGGCGCAATCCGTTCCCAGCGCCATATTTTTCCGAAGGACTGAACACGTTTTCTGTGTTACGTGACCTCACAGGCGATGCATCTTTAAACCTACGAGTGCGACCGGTAAGAGGAAATTGTGATCATTTCAACATTAGAGCAGATTTCTATGTAGATAATTGGTTTTAATTAGATCTGAGAACCAACTGTCCCCAATTCCGAGGAGCGGTTGTTGTTTGTTCGGAACAAATGACTTATTTAGATGTTCTAGAACATGAGACAATGATATGAAGAGGCACAGGGCCGGCCGGACACAATGACTGATTAAGGATGGAAAGGATGATTTGGGGTTTTCAGGGAAGGAAGAAGGGAACAGGCAAAGTGAAACAGGTGCCAAGTATATGAGTTGGAGGAGGGGGTGGTATCACTTCATTATGGCATTTAGAATTTACAAATTAATCAAGTTTCACAAATTACAAATGGTAAAATATGAAAAATAAACACGGTAAAAGTTATTTATCCGCTCTAAACAGGAACATGAACAACTGTGTTGCTGTATAGGAACGGACCAGTTTAGGGCCGGGTCACACGAGTATTTTTTGTTTACATCCAGCTGCTGTGTTTTTGGGAGCAGCTAAACGGAAAGAAAACGCTTCCGTTCTTCTGCCTATAGACATGCATTGAAGACCTTCAGTTTTAATCCACCTTTCAATTTTCCGTCTCAATTCTATTTTTTAAACTGAAGCAAAAGTGCGGAGTGCGAGGCTTTTGCTTGCAGTTCGAGTAATGGAACCAAAATGCAATGCTAGGTTTCTATTTTTTTTTAAACGCGGTAGTCCATGGGAGACAGAAGTAAATGGAAAGCTATCCATTGGCTTCCATTTTTCATTTGCGTTTTCTTTCCACTTAGCTGCTGGTGGAGTCACTGTGTACATACATTACATACATTACATTACTTATCCTGTAGGGATCCTGAGTTACATCCTTTATAATACTCCAGAGCTGCACTCACTGTTCTGCTGGTGGAGTCACTGTGTACATACATTACATTACTTATCCTGTACTGATCCTGAGTTACATCCTGTATTATACTCCAGAGTTGCACTCACTATTCTGCTGGTGGAGTCACTGTGTACATACATTACATTACTTATCCTGTAGTGATCCTGAGTTACATCCTGTATTATACTTCAGAGCTGCACTCACTATTCTGCTGGTGAAGTCACTGTGTACATACATTACATTACTTATCCTCTACTGATCCTGAGTTACATCCTGTATTATACTCCAGAGCTGCACTCACTATTCTGCTGGTGGAGTCACTGTGTACACACATTACAATACTTATCCTGTACTGATCCTGAGCTACATCATGTATTATACTTCAGAGCTGCACTCACTATTCTGCTGGTGGAGTCACTGTGTACATACATTACATTACTTATCCTGTACTGATCCTGAATTACATGCTGTATTATACTCCAGAGCTGCACTCACTATTCTGCTGGTGGAGTCACTGTGTACATACATTACATTACTTATCCTGTAGTGATCCTGAGTTACATCCTGTATTATACTTCAGAGCTGCACTCACTGTTCTGCTGGTGGAGTCACTGTGTACATACATTACATTACTTATCCTGTACTGATCCTGAGTTACATCCTGTATTATACTCCAGAGCTGCACTCACTATTCTGTGGTGGAGTCACTGTGTACATACATTACGTTACTTATCCTGCACTGATTCTGAGTTACATCCTGTATTATACTCCAGAGCTGCACTCACTATTCTGCTGGTGGAGTCCCTGTGTACATACATTACATTACTTATCCCGTACTGATCCTGAGTTACATCCTGTATTATACTCCAGAGCTGCACTCACTATTCTGCTGGTGGAGTCACTGTGTACATACATTACATTACTTATCCTGTACTGATCCTGAGTTACATTCTGTATTATACTCCAGAGCTGCACTCACTGGTACTGCAGCCATGACCTATTCACCTAATTAATGGTGACCACAGGGATCAGAGCCCCATGAAGCAGGCATTGATGGCCTTCCCTAAGTAGGGATGATCCGTGTGTTGCTCTATGAGAACATGTAACATTCAAGGCTCTAGGAAAGTTGGATGATCACATCTATTGGAGTGTTTTAATCTTGGATGAGTGCTTTAAACTTGAGATACATTTCTGCCAGAAGTGCAGCGTCCATTTTTGGCAAACAGGTTTCAGACCAAATTGCAATGTCATGTCCTCACGGCGTTAGAAACTCAGCTGTTTTAGGTTTGGAAAATTTAAGTGGAAATATTAATTTGATGAGAAAGCTATTGTTGTGTTTTTTTTTTCTTCTCAGCTTCCAAGATGTCTTTTTAAAGCAACATGTAACGAGTGGGCTTAAAACCTCAATGCAGCTGGAAAATACAACATGTAATTGACTGTTCTCTACCATCTGGGGACAAGAAAATTTTTTGCCTGGAAAAGCAAGCATGCCAAAAAAATTACAAAAAGAAAACAAAAATCATCCCGGCCCGGGGTTCTTGGCTACTTGAATGAAAAGAGAACAAAAAAAAAAAATGAACTAAGGCAATTGATGACATGGAAACTGTGGCGCTCCAGACGACAAGGACAATATATCAGTCACAGAGCAGACACTTTGATTTTTTTCGAGACCGGCTTAGATCATAGCAGCAGAAATACCCAGATGTCATTAGATCTAAGCCGATGAAGCCCAAGGCCTTTGGACAAGTTTGTAAGCATAGTATAATTAAGGCAGAAAACCGAACCTGGAACCAGAAACTAACAAACAATAATAATAAGGGGGGAAAGGCTGGACTCTATATAGGAAACTTTAACAGGAAGCAAATGTTGACCCTGGAGCCTATTTAAAGTTTTAACAAGCCCCGAGACACGGCAGATCCCCATTGCTTCACATCATAGACCCTTTTGCCTGCAGCCCGAGGCCCGTTTGTCTATAGATATGAAGGATGACAGACACAAGATATCCAGCACATACTTGCTGGGTTACATAGAGTTAGCAGCCCTGGTGCTGGTGGTAATGGTGGTGGGAGGGAGTTCAGGATCTGATGGTGGACATGCCAGGTCGGCAGACAAACACTCAGTTTCTCTTTCTTTGGTAAATATGGACAAAGCCACCGTTTTGGCTAAAAACGAGGTTTTGCTCTAAAAATACAGGAAGCAGCAAAGCTAAAAATTTCCAGGATGGGTGGTAAACCTCAAGAACATCTTACAAAGCATAATCGCCCTGTGTCGTCGCAGTGACCTGTTTAATATGAAGGACACTTTAACCCTTCGGCGTTCTACTTTACAATTATAATGGTAAATGCAGAGGTGTAGCTCTAAGGGGTGCAGAGGATGGAGTTAGAGCCTTAGGGGCGACCAAAGGTCTTTTTACCTATCAAAGGACGGCGAAGCAGAAATTCTGGATCCTGATCACAGAGAGAACAACTAAACTTTAGTAATATTGAACTCTGGGTAATTTTTCCTGTTTTTCATGAATGCAGTTTAGAAGATGAGCAGGAAGGAGACTGGCACCCATTTTGCCTCCTTGCTGGAGCTTTACTTCCCCACCCCCCGCCCCACATCTAGATGAGGTCTTGAGATTCAGTTGATATGAATTCAGACTCTGTACATATGTCATTCCTCACATTTATTTCAGTAGCAGTTTGGCCCTGAGATGCTGGGAAAGCCCGGGGTGTCACTGCCCTGTGTGTTGTACTTCAATAATGCAAGCTCATCTGGTCTAATAGAATGGGTGTCAGTAATAGTCTGTAAGCCTGCGTGGTGCACTACACGTACCTGTGCGACTGCCACCCTTATTTTTGTGCAATTATGCGTGTAAATGGGGCATTAATCCACAATTAGATCCTACTGTAAATGCCCTCTATACCAGCAACACCGTCTGTTAACGACCAGATAACTCTGTCTGTGCTAGCAGTATTGTATGGAGATTGCTAGACACGGCCGTGAAAAGAGCCTTAGATGGAGGATCCCTTTAAACGTGTGTTCCTTTGTAATCTATTAATTTTCCACCCTCCAGAACACATTATACATCCATATAAGAGGAATCCTATAAAAGCCAGCTTAGTGCTATAGGACTTAGTAGTGTATTCACAGTTAAGGAGGCCACAGCATTGCTCTATTTATGAAAGGCGACGGCCAGGACGAGTGGAGTCTGCACAGAGCCCATTCTCAGTCGTTGACCTTTGTGTGGTTCGGCTGTCCAGACAGGCCATGTTTTTCCCAAGTGACTGCTCGACAATTGATTCCTCCGCTGACATCTCAGCGTGCGCTCTCTCAGACTGCTCCCATCGATTAGTGTTTCATCAGCAGATGAATCCTTTGTTGGTTGCCGATCGATGCTATAGACCAAGTCTGCCTCGGCGTTTTCTTCTCGTCATGTGTAAAAGAGACAGCGGCTCTAATGATTCTTGCTTTTAATATGAGCTTTTGATGATCGCTTGTACCTTTCAATACAATTAAAAGGTCCACATATTGCAGCTCTCTGCAGCACGTACCTAATTGAGAGGCTTGTAATTGAGGAGAGGCTGTTTGATCAGTATTTATCAGCCGCCCGTTTGTTGTTTTTACTGTGATCAGACATATTAACAGGTTTGGCATGAAAAAAAAAAAATGAAATATGCGACATAAACCATTCGCAGAGTTAGACGAATTCTCAGCTGCCACAATTGTGATGGGATTTATTAGAGGGATTATGGTGGACCGACTGAACTAAACAAGCCAATAACGATGTCCTCACTGACCAGTTATGGCCGTGTAAGACCTTCTGAAATGGTGGAAAAACCATTGTCATGGTCCAATATGTGAGCAAATAGGGCCTTGATAAAGTTTTTTGTTGATTCTCCTATTGACGTCAATCGCAAAATAATCCGAGCCAACACAATGCAAAAACCATTATGATGTGTCACAGTGTGCAGCTGGGAGCGAGGAAGACAGACAGGCAGCGCTGGTAGGGCTTATTCTTTTCCGATTGACTAGAAAATATCCTAAGTACTAACTACCCAAGATCAGTTGCTCTGGGTTCTCCGATGGTGTCCAAAAACATAAGATGTAATCAGCAGAGTCGGCTGCTAGGCATGGCCGGCCTTACCGCGTTTCCCCGAAAATAAGGAATCCCCTGAAAATAAGACCTAGTAAAGGTTTCGCTGATGTAATAAATATAAGGCCTCCCCCAAAAGTAGGACCTAGCTTTGTCCCTGCTGTGTGAGTCTGCTGTGATGAGCTCCCCTTGGTGGCCGGAAGCTGCAATACCGTCCCTGCTGTACAAGTGGTCCAGGAAATGCTGTGGGTGATCGCTATAGTCTCCAGACAGTGTGTGGGAGCCAGGTACTTTACAGCCCTTATTTTTTGTGGCCCTCTGTGTGAGTCAGGCAACCAGTGTGTCACTTTGATTATTTTGGGGGTGATCATTACAGTCTCCAGACAGTATGTACATGGAAATAATGGTAATAACAAGAAATTCTTGATAGGATTCACAGTTTGTCTGGTTATGCTGGTTTGTGATGACAACCACTGTACAGTATATAATAAATGCTCATTTTTTTTGTTCAACAATAAATGTGAATTATTCTTCATGGAAAAATAAGACATCCCCTGAAAATAAGACCTAGCACAGCTTTGGGAGCAAAAATTATTTTCGGGAGAAACAGGGTAGCTACATGGGACTAATGCGGTTGCACAGGGCGCTGGTCTCCAGCTTGTAGTAGGAGAGCAAGATGGATGTAGGCTGGGGATGATAGCCTCTTTTAGGTCTGCCTGGTCAAATGATCTTGTTCCTCTGTGGAAAAGCTTTTGGAGCTACATGAATCATTCTCCTCCTGGCTTTATTTCATCCCTTCTGAGCTGCTGGCATCAGCACATTGGTGCTCTCACAACACAATCACTTAGTTCTGCTACTATATTTATGGTATGAGCTTGATTCAGGTATCGTGTCTATGTACTGAACTTGGTTCTGATGCTGTATTTATTTACTGAGCTTGATTCTGGTATTCTATCTATAATATGAGTTTGGTTCTAATGCTGTATTTATGTATTCTGGTGCTGTATTTGTTATTAGCTTGGCTCTGGTACCGCATCTGTGTACTGAGTTTGGTCTTTGCTGTATTTATGTACTGAACTTGGTTATCGTGCTGTATTTATATTATGAGTTTGGTTCTGGTGCTGTATTTATATCATGAGTTTGGTTCTAGTGCTGTATTTATGTTATGAGATTGGTTCTGGTAGTGTATTTATGTTATGAGCTTGGTTCTGGTAGTGTATCTGTGTGCTGAGGTTGGTCTTTGCGGTATTTATGTACTGAGCTTGGTTCTTGTGCTTTTTATATTATGAGTTTGGTTCTGATGCTGTATTTATATTATGAGTTTGATTCTGGTACTGTATTTATAGTATGAGCTTGGTTCTGGTGCTGTATTTATGTACTGAGCTTGGTTCTTGTGCTGTATTATATTATGAGTTTGGTTCTGGTGCTGTATTTATATTATGAGTTTGGCTCTGGTACTGTATTTATATTATGACTTTGGTTCTGGTGCTGTATTTATATTATGAGTTTGGCTCTGGTATTGTATTTATATTATGAGTTTGGCTCTGGTACTGTATTTATATTATGAGTTTGGTTCTGATGCTGTATTTATATTATGAGCTTGGTTTTTAAACAGTATTTATTCACTGAGCTGTTTGGTGTGGGTATGCTGTTATCTTGCTGCTTTATGTGCAAGCAGACCTTCTATCATTTTTCTTCTAATGGTGGGGTGGTGGCACCAAGGGTACCATCTGAACTAAGACCGGCATTACTGGCAGGCATATAACATCTGAATTAAGGGGGATAAGTCAGTAATTTTCTGCAGAAGACAGTGTAGTCATTTGACATGTAGGAAAATGAGAAGAGAAATATGACAAGATGAAGCGTAGTGTAGGGGGGTATTTTCCATGCAGAATATTGGGGGACATTTTCCATGTTGAAGTAGGGGGGGGCAGAATTATACCTAGGCTTCTTCCACATGGAGAGAAAAAAATCAGTTTGCAGTCTTAGCCTTGTGTCTAAATGCCATGCTAGGTCAGAGTGGCTTGTTGGCTCCCTCCCGATACTGGGCGCCTGGGGCCCAAGTCATGCCAAGCCCTTCTCTCTAGCTACTGTGTGTCCTTGAAAGGAGACATCTACAGTGAATGAGAATAAGCAATAGCTACAGTGTCAGAGAAAACCTTCAAGAGTCCCCCGTAATAAGTGGTCCTAGACTCCCCCGATCTTGTACCGGCACAAGGCATCCTTCATGGATGAATATTCACCATTGATATAACTATGGACTGGAGATTTCTTGTCTTCCTCTTTTCTTCGGTGGAATCCTACAGACATGTCACCCGCCGTTAGGAGTGACGATGTTCATAAGCGATAACCGCCATTTAATGCGTTTAGTCCAGAGGAGGCTTCTCGCAGGTGTCCGCAGATACAATCTTGGTTTAGTGTCTTATTATCTAACAGTTAACAATGGGGGCTGATGGGTAAATATTAGTGAGGGATGAGTCACCGGAGAATGACATAGGAGTTATTTTGTGGCACGGTGTCTTTTCGTGTTATCAAGGCCAGGCAGGAGCAGATTTACAACATGCTTGCACATAATGGCAAATGCTGCTGGCAGATTAGGACTTGCAATGAGCGAGCAGCCCCCTTCCTAATATTGTTGGGTTGAAAGCCCTTACCCCGTGAATTACTGAGAGACGCTCATTGTCCGCACCAAGCACCTAGCAATTCAATGGAACGTTTTGGCCAAACCCTCTATGGATTTCAAAGAATAAAACATCAGGGTTAACTTGTTCACTGCCATCAAACTGCAACTATAAACCGAATGTTTCCTCTGGGGTCAGTGGATGGGTAAGTGCTCTGGGGGGCACTCAGCGGGATTTAGACATTTTTGCTAGGTGATAAAATGAATGAAAATGATATGCCTTATATAGGTGCTCATACTTTAACACAGGTCCATATCTATTCATATTGTCATAAGTATTTGTATATGCATAGGTGGTCATACCTGCTCATACCTGAATATATTGTAAGTGTGCAGACATGCATAGGTGTCCATCTATGTTCATACATTATCCTCTATTCATAGGTGTCCATCTATGTTCATACATTATCCTCTATTCATAGGTGTCCATCTATGTTCATACATTATCCTCTATTCATAGGTGTCCATCTATGTTCATACATTATCCTCTATTCATAGGTGTCCATCTATGTTCATACATTATCCTCTATTCATAGGTGTCCATCTATGTTCATACATTATCCTCTATTCATAGGTGTCCATCTATGTTCATACATTATCCTCTATTCATAGGTGTCCATCTATGTTCATACATTATCCTCTATTCATAGGTGTTCATCTATGTTCATACATTATCCTCTATTCATAGGTGTCCATCTATGTTCATACATTATCCTCTATTCATAGGTGTCCATCTATGTTCATACATTATCCTCTATTCATAGGTGTCCATCTATGTTCATACATTATCCTCTATTCATAGGTGTCCATCTATGTTCATACATTATCCTCTATTCATAGGTGTTCATCTATGTTCATACATTATCCTCTATTCATAGGTGTCCATCTATGTTCATACATTATCCTCTATTCATAGGTGTTCATCTATGTTCATACATTATCCTCTATTCATAGGTGTCCATCTATGTTCATACATTATCCTCTATTCATAGGTGTCCATCTATGTTCATACATTATCCTCTATTCATAGGTGTCCATCTATGTTCATACATTATCCTCTATTCATAGGTGTCCATCTATGTTCATACATTATCCTCTATTCATAGGTGTCCATCTATGTTCATACATTATCCTCTATTCATAGGTGTCCATCTATGTTCATACATTATCCTCTATTCATAGGTGTCCATCTATGTTCATACATTATGCTCTATTCATAGGTGTTCATCTATGTTCATACATTATCCTCTATTCATAGGTGTCCATCTATGTTCATACATTATCCTCTATTCACAGGTGTCCATCTATGTTCATACATTATCCTCTATTCATAGGTGTCCATCTATGTTCATACATTATCCTCTATTCATAGGTGTTCATATAGATGCATACACTGATAAGTCTACATTCATAGGTGACGATCTATTCATACATAATTGTGTGTTTACATAGGTGTTCATATGTTCTGACAAATCTGTATAAATTCATCATCCGTCGGGGTCTAGTTTTCCAATCTGTATTCTAATTACCCACAATTCCACTTTCATTGTCGATTATGGTTTCCTTTTTTTTGTTTTAACTAAAAAGAGCAGAATAATAGCAGATAATTATTCGGTCCCCTCTTCTCCAATTCTTCAGTGTGTGAAAAAACTGGACAATTATGTAAAAGTCAGGAACAAAGTTGCAGTGAGCTGTATTTCTTTCCATCTTCAATAGAAGACAACAAAACATATTCTACACGGCTGATAGGCTTGTTACAATGTGTCAGTGCAGGTAACCGCTCTTGGTCTGGAAGACTAATAAGGAGGACTAATATGGCCAGTCTAGGTTGTCTGGGCTCTTTTTCAATGAATGACCCATCCTCTAGATAGGTCATCAGTAGTTGATGGACCCCCTTCTGTAAACTGATCATCCAGCCTGCTGTCCAGTGTAGCGGACCAGACGTTGTCATCAGCAGACAAGGGAGGAAGTGAGAGTGCCGCACTGCTATTCCACTTCCTGCTCCTGTTACTGGCATCCTGTCTTCAGCAGAAAATGGAATAAAAGCGCAGCGCTTCCACTGATCCTCCCCATTCGCTGATGACAACATCCATTCCACTTACCTGGACAGGAGGCTGGTTGATCAGCTGATGGATGCAGGTCTTTCCAGAGGATAAGTCATCAGTTGGAAAGAGCCCAGACTACCCGTTTAAGAACTGTGTAATACTTTGTTCCACCTGTGGTGGCACTGCAGTGAAGCTGCACACTTGTTACCAGGTTCTTGCATGGATTCTAACTGATCACCGCGATTCCCAGTAGTGTGATAAGCTTATTGTTGGGAGACCTTTTGCTACGTTCGTGTGGGCAAACAAGCACCAGGCCCACATGAACGTGATCAAAAGGACCGGGAATTGGGAAAACTGACCCTGTGCTGCAGGGAAGATGACTTGGCCCTACCTACATGCAGGGTGATTGCCTCTATAAAGGCAGCCTCAAGCTGGAACCTTGGCCCTGCTCTCCCTGAAAGGGTGATACTCGCAACCAGGCGAAACTGACACATTAAATGCACAAACTCACTTATCACACAACCTCGCACACTAAAGCAGATGGTAAAGCTGAACATAAAAGCAAGGGATTAGTTTGTGCATTGGCCAATGAATTTCAGCTGCAAGGCTGCGACAAGGCTCCTCGTGTGTTGCAGTCCCGACTCTAGCAAGACACTAAATAGGCAGCACAGGAAACCGAACATCCAGCAAGCTGCAAGCTGACCTGACACTACTAACACAGCAGACAAGACTGAGGAAATACAGTTTCCTCATTGCAGCAGTATATATCTATACCCAGACCCAGGGGATTGGCTGACCTGAACAACCACACACAGCCGGTGTGCAGGTGTGCTCCTGGAACTCCAGCAGCACAACCTAACACCCTTGTAACTAAAAGAGATTGTGCAAAGTGGGGACCCCCTTTAAATCTTTCCTATTCAGACTGGACAGTCCCTTTAAAGGATGATTTTCTACGTAAAGCTACAAATGTGTTAAAACAACAAAAACAAGGGTACTTACCTGTCCTCTGTACTGCAGCCTCACAGTCCTCCTGGTTTTTGTTTGGGAATGGACACCACCTGCTGCAGCCAATCACAGACCGCACTGGTCAGGGGCCATTCCCCTGCCATCATGGCTCCCAGCATCTGAGTGTTAATGCCAGGAGAACGGCACCTGACCACTGTGGTCTCTGATTGGCTGCAGTGGTCAAGTGGTATCTGTCCTGAAACAAAGACCGGGAGGACCATGGGGCGGCAGCGCTGGATCGCCAGAACTAAAAGGTCGGATAAGAATGTCTGCTTTTGTTATTTCAATACATTTGCAATTATATATTTGTCCAGCAACTGGAAATGCCTTTAAAAGCTCTGAAGAATATGCTACTACTCCCTGTTACCAGCCATTTTATATTGCACATCAGAGGATGAATCTCCATCTGGAAGCATTATACAGTAAGTCTACAATGTACAGATCCTCCAAACAGGCAGGTTACATAAGGCGGCTCTGCTCATCTATTCTGGGAATCTACAGCTGCTTGCCTCTTGGCTGGCAGACCCTGTTTAGCTGCCAAATGCTGGTACGGCCACTGGGGACCTGTGGTGCCATAACCCTTTGAGGACCCCGGGTGGGCATGCTGAGATTTGTAGTTCTATAGTGGTGGGGAGGGGGGCCACTGGCTGTAAGTCATGAGTTATAGCCTCTTATCCCAACAATACAAAGTAGAATTATAGTGAGAATCAAAGCCGAGGAAACAGCAGGAATGTAACATGTGGTCGCTGGACGGGGATGTGTTTCTGGACGCCGCAAAGTTTTCTCTGCATTTTATTTTTCCTTTTCAAAAGTAGAAACTATTTAAGCAACAAATAAAGGAAAATTCCAGCCTGAAACCCGCCAGAAAGTAAAAAACTGCGCAGTCCACATCACGTCTGATCAGGAGGAGAGGCTTCCTGCTCAAAAGAAGGCATAAAGCTGCAGTACCCAGAGAAACGCTGAGGAAATCTGTTGTTACCTACAGCAACCATGCAAGTCAGAAGCCGTAGCAACAAATACTAACAGTTCTATAGCAACCATAGGAAAGAATAATTCATGGCAATCACAGAAAAGTGTAAAACAATCCACAGCAATCACAAGAAAGGGAATAATCCATAAAAATCACAGAAAGGTAAACCCGACAGTCCACAGGCAACTGTACAATAATCCATAGCAACCAAAGGCATGGAAAGAATAACCCGTAACAACCCTGTACGAGGGTACAATAACCCAAAGCAACCAAAGGCATGGAAAGAATAACCTGTAACAACCCTGTACGAGGGTACAATAATCCATAGCAACCAAAGGCATGGAAAGAATAACCCGTAACAACCCTATACGAGGGTACAATAATCCATAGCAACCAAAGGCATGGAAAGAATAACCCGTAACAACCCTGTACGAGGGTACAATAATCCATAGCAACCAAAGGCATGGAAAGAATAACCCGTAACAACCCTGCATGAGGGTACAATAATCGATAGCAACCAAAGGCATGGAAAGAATAGCCCGTAACAACCTTGTACGAGGGTAAAGTAATCCATAGTAACCAAAGACCAATGCAGCGCAACAAGCAATATCAACCGCTTATCAACAAAGGAACTCACAAAATAGAGTTGTTCCAGGGCTACAACATTTTTACGTAAATTGCAAAAGTATTAAAGTGACCCTCTGGTTTTGGGACAAAATTCCGTCCTGTGAAAGGAGGGCGTTATATTACTTGCAGTTGTTCTTCTCTGCTGCCCCTCCAATCTGCTGGTTCCAGGCTCCGTTTTCAGCTGCAAAAAATAGCCTCAGCAATTTTCTAACTATCTAATGCTCAATGTGCCCTGCTCTCTGATTGGGCAGTATTGATCAGGTGAGCAGCTCAGGCCAATCAGAGAGCAGGTGTAGTGCAATGGTAGTCTAACACTACCAAAGCACCGTGGGCATTAGTTAGTTTGAAGATTATATTAGCCATTTTGGATGGATAAAACAGGACCTGGAACTGCGGGATCGGAGGGACAGCAGAGAAGAACAACTGCAGGTAATATATATGTTGCCAATACCTGAATGTATAGACCACATGAAGTTGTGGGGAGGGAAATGATGGCTCCAAACCAATCACAGCTTGGAAGGTGGTCTATTTGACTCTGCTAGGATTTTCAGCACCATAAGAGGGCCCAGGAGAGAATAACATCAGAAAGATGGGGTGGGCCCATTCTGATCAACCTACCCCCCCCCCATCCTCAACATCCTGTGTATGCCCATAAATATAAAATACCCTTGTACATTTCCATCTAGTTTTTGAATCCTGCAACGATGACTCTGGGGTATGATATATGATACCAGTTTTTTTTTCTTTCTGGCCCTGGCATTACCATTCCAGCTCTGCAGTTAGCCACCATATTTCAAGCCACCACTATATGCCCCCCTAGTTGTATGCTAGTAATACCGCTATACCCTGTCATGCTAATATGGTGATATGTCTCCAGAAACCCTATGCTTGACCTGGTAATCAGGAGCACTGATATGTCAGTAAATAGTCCTATCCACATCCCATGTGTATATAGAGTATATGAAGACTGTGACCCCCAATATTAGAGCCAAATTAAAGGGGTTGTCCAGTTACAAACTGACTTTTTGAAATAAGATACAAATGAGTTAAAACAATAAAACAAACAGTACTTACCCGTCCTCAACAATCAATTGCTGCAGCTCTACCATCCTACCAGTCTGTGTTGATAGCGGAAGTCAGGTGACTACTGCCTGCCAATCAGAGGCTGCAGCATCACCGCTCATTCTCCTCAAATCTGTGCTCACATCCATGGCGCCACGAAGCCTGGAATTTGGAATGGCAATGCTGTGGCCTCTGATTGGCAGGCGGTGGTCACCTGACTTCCGCTGTCAACCCAGACTGGAAGGGTCGTGGGGCTAAGGATGGGTAATAACTAGAGATGAGCGAGCACCAAAATGCTCGGGTGCTCGTTACTCGAGTCGAACTTTCAGTGATGCTCGAGAGTTCGTTTCGAGTAACGAACCCCATTGAAGTCAATGGGTGACTCGAGCATTTTTGTATATCGCCGATGCTCGCTAAGGTTTTCATTTGTGAAAATCTGCAAAACACAAGAAAGTGATGGAAACGACACAGAAACGAATAGGGCAGGCGAGGAGCTACATTTTGGGCTGTATCTCAAGTTCCCAGGTCCCACTATTAAGCCACAATAGCGGCAAGAGTGAGAAAGGGCTTACATATTTAACCCCTTCCCGACAATTCATCCCGCGATCGCCGGCAGCCCATTGCTTTCAATGGAGTCGGCTGTATTGCCGGCTCCATTAAATTCAATGGGCTAACATCGTTCTGCCGGGACCAGGTGAGTATATATATATATTTTATTTTTACACATTTCTAGATGAATTGCAGGGAAGGGCTTATATATTTAAGCTCTTCCCGACAATTCATCCCGCGTACCGGCAGCCCATTGCTTTCAATAGAGCCGGCTGTATTGCCGGCTCCATTGAATTCAATGGTCAGTGCTCGTTTAATCGAGAGGAGTATCGCGTGGTGCTCGTCTCGAGTAACGAGCATCTCGAGCACCCTAATACTCGAACGAGCATCAAGCTCGGACGAGTATGTTCGCTCATCTCTAGTAATAACCATTTGTTTTATTGTTTTAACTCATTGGGATCTAATTATAAAATGTCAGTTTATTACCAGGCAACCCATTTCTTGAGAAAAACAAAAATTATTTATTATTTTTTTTATATCTTTTAATGTTTCACTTTTCCCATGTTCTAAAATATCAGGTCAGGTGATATCTTATATACAACCTGGAAAGTGGTGAGATCAGTAGGAGTACTGAGGACTCGTTCTTCTGCTCAGTTCATTCCACCCTGGAGACTCTGGTAAATAAACTTCAGCGTTGGGAAGAAACAATGACAAAGGCGAAGAATAAATCAGAGCCGCCTCTCCCCCACCTTGGGACGATCTGTGGTAGTAAAAGCCGGAGAAGAGGCGAACTGTCAGGAATTGCTTTTCTGGCGAGGACACGGAGATACATTTGCGGCGCTCCTCTGGGGAGATCTCATCAGTTCTATACCTTTCTCTAATGGACAATAATTGATTTGAACTTTCTGCTTAATATGAAGCTGCAAACAGCTTCACGGCTGCCGGGAGCAATGTGCAAGTGTTTAGTAAAATGGAGGCGGCTCCTGGAAGCGATCATTCTGACTCCGTCTGTTATTTTATCACGTCTTTCAAGGCTTCTTTTAGCTCCTTTCTTTCTTCTAAGGGGATGAATTATATCTGTGAGATGACTCATAGAACATGACTAAAGCACTAGAATTCACACTCGCAGCACAGTGTATATACCCACACAGCCACTTCAACCAAGAACGTACGGCGCCGTCACTCACTACACGCAGGGGGTCTGGGTGATAGGAGCTCCGAAACCTCTCATTTCTCCAGAATAATATCCCTATATGCAGGAATAACTTGTCCTAAATGCAGGGAGTGGCAAACTGGGAAACTGCTGAAGGTCCTCATTTCCTAGCGGGCCCCCAAGGATTGTACCCTCAGAAGTTACCCGAGAGTGAAGCATGTAAACCTTCACTGCCAGGGACTTTAGCGTTATCTGTTAATTCTTTGTGCATTGTATGGCGGTATTATTTAAGCTCCGAGTAGCAGTTTTATTAAGGGCTTGTTCAGAAGTGATCTTAGGGATAATCGTCACTCATTTGGGTCTACAATCTTTTTTCACAAGACAGGTCACACTCAGGGACTCAGTCCACGACTAAAAACTTTCTTCAAACTGGCTTATGCCAGGTTTATTCCAACATAGCAGTTTTATACAGCACTTGCACTAGAACAAAACAAATTCTGACCATACGGCCTCTAACTACACATCGACACTGTCCTTTCTAACAGGCCTAGTGCCTCCAAACTTCAATCATATAGCAGAACTAGAAATCATCTACCAGCACAGAGGGCGTCTCATCCCCTGTCGTGCCTTGTGGTTAGCTGTGTACAGACCCTTTCTACTGCCATAGTGGAGCCAGGGACTCAGAAAGTTACTTCTGGCACCCTCCCACCTCTTTTTTACAGGGTCTCTCAGGTGGAGCATAATGAGGCTACTCCATATCAAAGAACCCTTCTCTATTGGCATTTTTTTCTATCCTATCACCCTCTAGCGGCCTGAACTCATTATTATAGTGGCTGCACTGCCAACATATGCAGTATATGACAGTATTATTTGAAACTGTATGGCGGTATCATTTAGTCATTGTGGGGCAGTATTATTTCAGCATTGTATGGCAGTATTTGTACACAACAGAATCTGGGTATAACAAAATTTGTAAAAAGAGTATCTGATTGGCCAAACATCACTGAGCTCCAGTAAATCACCTGGGAGCTAACACTATTCACCGACTGTATACTTTCTGAACACTTTCAGGAGGAGTCATCTTTTACCTATTGATATAAGCTTCTCTGTATAAATCAGTAGTACATGAAAATACATCATACTTTCTTATTAAAGCAACATGTCTTTCCTTTCATCAGCCTGTAGTTTCCCAGGAGATCTGCAGGATCCCCGTAAGGATTACACGTAGAGGAAATGCTGCAGAAAATTTTCAGATTTAAAACATCACCAAAATCCACACCATCTGTGTGGATTTTGACTCAAAATCAGTTGCGCATCCACAGCTGATTTCAGACTATACCGTGCTCCCGAAGTTTTTGTGCTCTCTGGGCTTCCTTCATCAGGCACTTGGCAGCCTCTAGTCAGCGCATTGCCGTTGCTCAGGTGATGCAGAAGTCACTAGCGGTACTGCGCACACTAAATGCTGCCGGGTGAAGGGAGCACTGAGAGCGCAAAGACTTTGGTGCTGAGGCGGGCGCGTGGAATCTTCTGAAATCAGCTGCGCAGCTAATTTCGAGTCAAGATCTGCACGGCTGGTGCTGCAGCTTCTCTCTGTTTGTGAGATAGCATGCTATGATGTGAAGGTGCAGCAGAAATCGAAAGATTGCCTCACAGTTCTGCTTACAATACTAACATGGCACCAAAAAATCCCACCCACTCAGCAGGCAGAAAACATCCGATTATGCATTTTTTGCGGATGCAGAATGATGAAACAATACAGAGAAGCACAAAATCTACCATTGCCTTAGGACTGATGGCCACTTTTTTTTTTTAATTTGGAAAAATGAGTGCACTTTAAAGTAGATCTACTGGCGCCTTCTTACTGGGGCTCCTCCCCTCATTCTTTATGCGGCACTTTCTTGAGTATTTTTCTTGGTTACTTGCACTTTACTTTAAAATCATTACATCCGCTGGATTTCAGGGCATCACCCAGAGCCACAGAGTTGGCGGCCCGAGGGTTAACTTTGCCATAGGCATCTTGTCCGTCCTTTTCGGCTCAGGTATTGGGGAAACGTGTGGCTGTTGGGCTCTTGGGTGCTATGGAGTGGACCCCTCAGTTTCGACGGTCTAGCACTCAAAGTCTCAACTTTTATGGACGTAAGTCCCTTTTTCAAGGCATACCAATGGCCCACCCCTTACCGCTCCCTCTTTCTCTCTCCTGTTCTTCTCTCTATCTTTGACTTTGGTTTTATTTCTGGTTAGCCAGTTTTATATTTAAGTGAAACTCTAGGACAGAGAGTACTAAGAAGTAGACTGTCAGAGGGTGCGTTTAAGGATGGAGAATGTTAACGCTCTAATGTGCACAAGCTTGTATTTGTTGAAAACCGGATTGGTTTGCTTTACAGATGCTGTTCATCCTGCCCTAATAAAAACTTTTTGAACGAAAATCATTACATCCTTTATGTAACTGAAATCACTTCTTCGTGAACTTCTAAACGGCAGCCAATCCGAACAAGAAAAGTTGCACTATAAAGCATGGGGGAGAGACATAACAACCCGAGGCACTGATGAGATTTAGGAAACTGTCTAAAAGAAAAACTTTCTTAGCTGCCCATAGCAACCAATCACAGCAAGGCTTTCATTTTGTATTCTGCTCTGGTAAATGAAAGCTGATCTCTGATTGGTTGCTATGGGCAGCTAAGACAGTTTTTCTTTCGGACTGTTTCCTAAATCGGCCCCTAGGTCTGCAGCTTTCAGTGTGAATTGTGTAATATCCTTCAAATAAAAAAAGCAATTAAAAAGTAAAATAAACCATCTTTTAAGGTGTTGTATACTAACCTGGCCAATACTGGAGTGGCGGGCGGTGAGCGGTGCGGTGTGAATCATTTTACATAAATAATAATAGTTTTGTTAAATATTAATCCGGATTTAGAGACATAAAAATATTTGCGAATCTAAATATTTCAGGAAATCTAATTACATAGTAGAAAGCAATAAGTTGTTCACAGACCGAAACGTTGCTTGGGGCCATAAGACAGACACCGGTGGGCTGCTCCGCTCCGCAAGACGGCGCATAGATCTTTATGTCTCTAAGTGTTTCTGCAGTAGGAATAATAATTCCGGTATTCTAGAACTGATGGAACAAATGAACAGCAAGCACAAGACGCCTTCCAGGATGACAGCCCACAAGTTCAGCTGCGATGTACAAACAGCACCTCAGTCTGAGCTGCAATTTTCTGGCCATTATTTTACAGGTCAATCTATAATCTACATTGAATATTTTGTCACTTTGACAATAGTTATCATTTACAGATCCTTAGTTACATAGTTACATCCAGGGGCGTAACTAAAGGCTCAGGGGCCCTGATGCAAAAGGTGAGCTGGGCCCCCCTCCCCTCTATCTGTATCTGTACCCGTACCCATACCCAAACCATGCTGCACAGAGGCATAACTTGAAGCTTCTGGGACCCAATGCAAAACCTGTAACAGGGCCCCCAACTATAATGCTTTATTCATAGTACTGGGCTCCCTATATGGAGAAGAGAGGCCTTATGGGTCCCCTAAGGCTCCTGGGCCCGGGTGCAACCGCATCCCCAGCAGCCTCTATAGTTACTCACCTGGTTACATCATATCTTAGATTCCAGTTACATCCAGAGCTGTACTCTAAATTCTGCAGGTTTCCTGCTAGATCCTCAGCTGCAGAACTCTACTGCTGCCCCCTATTAATTCAGTCTTTACAGAACACAGTGTGTGACATACACCGACTGCATTCAATGACCCCCTTCCCTTTCATGATCGAAGCTTCTCTGTATGGAAACTAGACCCGTGAGTGCAGCAGAAAATCATACCACAGGTTTTCCGTGGATCAGTTTCAGTTGAATCCACATTGGGATACATTCACACAGCTGAGCACGATATCATGCTTGCCAACGTGCGTTTTTTTGCGCCAATGCAAGGAGTTTTTTTTATTCAAAAACACCTCGTATCACTTCTGTGAACTAATAATCCTCAGGGGCGTTTCATGTGCGTCAATGGATTGCAAGCGTTTCCCATTGATTTCAATAGGAAACATCACTTCACACGGATGCGAGTGCCATGCAAAGTCTTTTAAGGTCCCATTGAAAACAACGGGCTCGGCCAAAAATGGAACATTCTGCACTTTTTCTCCTTGCAGCATTGCTGTGAATAAGTCTATTCAGAAGCATGGATTTCATATTTGTGCAAGAATGAAAAAATCCAACCATATGAGCAACAAGGCTTGGTCATCGGTGCTAGACTAGCCGGGAAGTGCTAGGAGCGTACCAAGAATGGTGTGACAGAGGAAAAACATCCAGCGACAGGGGACCCTGTAAATGTAAACAACTCATCAACTAAAAGGGTCAGAGGAGGATGTCAAGAATCGTTCTGCTAGAAAGGCAAAGCATAATCAAGTAAACTGGAGCCAAATTCAACGTGGTGCTCCAACTAACATGTCCGAATGCACAACTCATTGTTCCTTAGCATGGATGGGTTAAAACATCAGCTGATGACCAGTTCAAGAGCCATTACTGTCCAAGGGAACATACATGCTCACGGGCTAATTTTCTGTACAATTTTTGGACTGAAAAATCGGAGGAAGCTTAATGCTGAGGGATCTTTGTCAGAGACCAATTACCAAGCTATAACTATGGTGGGAGAGGCAGAGAGGTCGAAGGGTCTTCTATCAGGATAATGCCAATACTTGCTGTCTGGGTTTCATGATCCGGTACCTTTGGGGGTAACAGCAAAATGGGAAAAAGGACTATTGGAAGATGGGCAATGTTTAGCGATACTGGAAAGAATCCCTCAGCGCTCGCTTAGTGAGGCTCATAGGATCTCACACTTTTATCTGATACATCGAGTATACAGAGCCCCACTCTTCCTATATAAGATTGGTCTCAGAGAACCTGCAGTTGTTGTAATGCCCCTTCTGCGGATCTCCTACACATGAGGTGGACATGCCCTAGGTAACAAGATTCTGGAAGGGAGTAATAGATTCTGTATATAAGTGTCCCTTTAATACCTTATGTATGTATAGTCCTGTATGTGGAAGATTTACCCTCTTCAGAATGTACACAATCGGCAGTGGCTAGATTATACTTAGACCGGAAATTGGTGGCTGAAAAACGGAAACAAGACTCTCCTCCAACAAACAGAGAATTTATAAATAAAGTCAATTGGCTTGTAGACAGAACGGCAGATATAGCGAAAAGGGAGCTTTAGAGAAGGTCTTTGGTCCGCATCCATGGGCAACTCTGGGTTGGTCTCTACTGCGTTAATTTGAAACACAATATTGCCCCTCCAGCGGTAAAACTAGAAGTAAAAATAATAAATGTCTAGGTAATTAATTTTTTTATACTACTGTTAAATGGAGAATAGATATATATATACAGTACTTACATATTATGTAGAATAGGATGGGGGAACACGGGAGGCTGAGAGGGAGGAAGGGGGAGGTTGGGTTCAGGCAGGTTAACTTGTATTCTAGATTACATGATTTGGTGTATTTATTAAAATAGCAATAAAAATATTTGATTAAAAAAGAAAATCAGATGGAAATAGTCCAAGTTAAAAAAAAAATCACGGTGTGTCCTATTCCAGGCCGATTCTCGGACGAGAACAGCCCGTGTCAAGGTGTTCAGCACATCGGACAGCACACATACGGGATGACCCAGTGCTCTCCAAAGCAAGTTGGGCTCAAAAACTTTGAAATCACCTTAAGAGAAACAAAGGCGAGACTCTGATGGGAGGGTCAGAATTTTGCGCAAGCAGCATGAATTGATGAACCCTTCGTGTCAGGTGTCAAAAGTTCAGGCTGGTTGAGGAATAGTGCTGGGGATGTTTTTACTTGGCATACCCGTGCCCTCTGCTAGCTGTGGACGAACACCAGGATGAATTACTGTGATTCTGTAGGCCATGAGATCCAGACTATATGTGCGCTGGATGGTAGTCTGATGCAGAACTAACGCCAGTACATACAGGATATGAGCTGAGCCCTGAGGCCAGATTCACACATGCATTTGCGCTATATTTTTGCGGATTGGGTGTTGTATATATAAGTACAATTTTTAGGGCTCCTGCACACTTGCATTTTCTTGAGCATTTTTTTCACGCGATATCGCTGCGTTTTTTTCACACGATTGTCAACAGGACTTTCTAATGTTAAACGCATCGCACAAAAATTGCAAAGCACCAACTTGCGACGCGTTTTTTAACAATCGCGTGAAAAAACGCGCAAGAAAAACGCAAGTGAGCAGGAGCCCTCACACATGCAAAAAAAAATGCAATGATGCTGTCAGCCATTGCAATGGCTAATTAGTGTAATTAGTTTAATATGTTTTCCTTCACAAAACAGAGCATGCGTTGTATGTTTTTGTGTGACAAAATATGCGCATGTGAACGGACCCCTTGAATTCTATGGCTTCTATCCTCTGCATATTGCACACACACGTTTCATGCACAAATGTGTAGGTGTGAATCCGGCTTAAGGGGTGCGTTTGCCGGCATCATTGTGACAGATTCCGGTTTCAGAAGAATTGTGACCGGAGTGCATTATGGGACTACGACAGGTAATTGTGGTTTTACACTTTCCAGAATATTTTATGGAGGTTGCAAGTTCGATCCCCACATGCGTCAGGTAGCCGGCTCAAGGTTGACTCAGCCTTCCATCCTTCTGAGGTCGGTAAAATGAGAACCCAGCTTGGTGGGGGGTAATTAAGTAATAATTACCTGAAAGCGCTGCGTAATAAGTTGGCGCTATACAAATACCACGATTATTATTATTATTATTATATTTTAAATCTCAAAAATAAGGGAAATTAGTAAATCTGTAAAAGCTTTAACTTTTTTTTTTTTTACCATTTCTAGCCCGTTCTACAGGTAATACTGTAACTGTCCCTTTAACATATGTTACAGGCAATGTGTGGAAGCTGGCATGGTATAGGCTAGGCAATCTATAGAATGCATTAGGTTTTTAGGCAAAGTACAAAATGTGTGTTTTATTTGAAGACACTATATGCTTAACCTTGTATAGAATACCTAAGCGTCATACAGAACAACAAGTACTATTTTAGGCAAAAGAGTCATGAAAACGCTTTATTGAAAAAATGTATATGACAAGGCAACAAGAAATACAAAATTAGGACTTTCTTACTCTAAAAAGGACAAGAGAAAAAGAGTATTATCGGCCTACAGTACCGACACAACATGCCTGCATCTCTGAGTCCAGGCCCATGGCGGTGAATGTGCCCTCCACTTTCTCTCTCTGACTATGGGCCCTCTTACACAGATGCCCGACGGGTCGTCCCAGAGATGATCGTTCCTGTGCTTTTACACCGGACCAATCATCACCTAAGTAAATGAGGAAGGAGTGGGAGGGGGATCATTCCAGACCGCCTGCCTCCATTCGCAGTAAATTGGCGCAGCGAGACAGCAGGGGCATGGGCCGGCTCTGGTTGATAGTGTGAAGGATAGAATAATATCTTTTGGTGTAGGGCTTCGGGGGTGCCAGGTGTGTGTGGGGGGGGGGGGGGGGGCGTGGAGGGCAGTCCACTGCTGGGGGGAGTATTTTATAATTTACCGGTTTGCTTTTTGTATTGCATAGAATACCTAGGAAATATGTCAAATATTCATCATTTCATACTCTGACGTCCCATTTTTTGTCATTCTATAGATTACCTAGGCATTCTATACAATGACTCGTTTCACACATTGTCAGTAACATACACGTACATTTACTTCACCTACATTCATCCACTTCACTAATGATACAAATTGTAAGCAGGAAGATAGATTATATATATGTACACACTCTGTAAAAATAAAATAAAAAATCAAGCTCCTAGAAGAAGTTGTCGTTTTGCTGCAAAACTCGGCATGCAGTTCCATCTCAGCAGATATGCAAATGATTTGAGTTGTGGTGATTAGATGAACGGTCTTGTCACCTGAGGTCCTAAAAGTGGTTCCCCCCTGGGCCTATAAAAGGCTCTCAGAGGCTCCTTGTGTGTAGTGGACCTCTTCTTCCACCTGGGTAGAGCTTGTTGATCACTAGATGCCTCTACGACGCAAATCAAAGACATTTCACCCCATTACCAAAGTCTGAGAGGGGCGCATTATAGGAATGCAAGAAGCCGGATGGTCGTATCGACAAATTGCCACCACTGCGCCATTCTTACCAGACCGTTAGGGGGTGTTGGGACCAGTGGATGTGTGGAGGCACAAGGTGATCGGGCTCAGGACGCCCCGACAGACCACCAGTGGAGAGAATCGTCTGATCATCTGACAAGCACGGGCAGCTCCAACTGTCTCATTGTCTGCCATCCAGAGACAGGAGGCGCCATCGTTACACCCCGGTGTCTGTCAGAACCATTTTGACACCCACCGTTGCCTCCGTTTGCAGTGGTGCTGTGAATGAGAAAAAAACTGGACGCTACGGAGTAGAACGAGGTTGTCTTCAAGAACGAATCCAGGTTTAGTTTGGGAGATAACAACACCCGCTTTCATGTCTGGAACCCTTGGGTGAGCGCTTAGTCCTGCCTTTATTGTGGAGCGGCACACTGCCCCGTGCTGGTGTGATGGTCTGGGGGACCATCACATACGACAGCCGGTCACCCCTAGTAGTTGTACGACGGAGAATGACAGCACAGCGATATGTTCAGGACATCCTGCAGCCACATGTGTTCCTCTCATTGTGGCTTCCAGCAGAATAATGCCCGGCCGCACACACAAGGGGGTCACAGGAGCCCCCACAACATTGTCACACTTCTCTGGCTGCCCAGTCGCCAGATTTATCGCCTATAGAACATGTATAGGACCATCTGAAACACCAACTTCAACAGCCTATGAGTTCGCACAATGTAGAGGCTCAGTTAAAGCAAATGTGGACCGATATGCCGCAGGATACCATATGGAACCTCTATGCTTCTATGCCCACTCGTATCATATCTTGTATCCAAGCTTGAGGCAGTACAACAAGGTACTAGAGCCTCCATACCCACCCGTATCACATCTTCTACCTATGCTAGAGGAGGTACAACAGCATACTAGAGCCTCCATGCCGTATCACATCTTGCATCCAAGCTAGAGGCGGTACAACAGGGTACTAGAGCCTCCATGCTCGCCTGTATCACATGTTGTATCCAATCTAGAGGCGGTACAACAGGGTACTAGAGCCTCCATGCTCGCCTGTATCACATGTTGTATCCAATCTAGAGGCGGTACAACAGGGTACTAGAGCCTCCATGCCCCCCATATCACATCTTGCAGCCAAGCTAGAGGTGGTACAACAGGGTACTAGAGCTTCCATGCGGGCCCGTATCACATGTTGTATCCAATCTAGAGGCGGTACAACAGGGTACTAGAGCCTCCATGCCCACCTGTATCACATCTTGCAGCCAAGCTAGAGGTGGTACAACAAGGTACTAGAGCCTCCATGCCCGCCTGTATCACATCTTGCAGCCAAGCTAGAGGTGGTACAACAGGGTACTAGAGTCTCCATGCGGGCCCGTATCACATGTTGTATCCAATCTAGAGGCAGTACAACAGAGTACTAGAGCCTCCATGCCTGCCTGTATCACATCTTGCAGCCAAGCTAGACGCGGTACAACAGGGCACTAGAGCCTCCATGCCTGCCCGTATCACATCTTGTATCCAAGCTAGAGGCAGTATAACAGGGTACTAGAGCCTCCATGCCTGCCTGTATCACATCTTGCAGCCAAGCTAGACGCGGTACAACAGGGCACTAGAGCCTCCATGCCTGCCCGTATCACATCTTGTATCCAAGCTAGAGGCAGTATAACAGGGTACTAGAGCCTCCATGCCTGCCTGTATCACATCTTGCAGCCAAGCTAGACGCGGTACAACAGGGTACTAGAGCCTCCATGCCTGCCTGTATCACATCTTGTATCCAATCTAGAGGCAGTACAACAGAGTACTAGAGCCTCCATGCCTGCCTGTATCACATCTTGCAGCCAAGCTAGAGGCAGTACAACAGGATACTAGAGCCTCCATGCCTGCCTGTATCACATCTTGTATCCAAGCTAGAGGCGGTACAACAGGGTACTAGAGCCTCCATGCCTGCCTGTATCACATCTTGCAGCCAAGCTAGAGGCAGTATAACAGGGTACTAGAGCGTCCATGCCTGCCTGTATCACATCTTGCAGCCAAGCTAGAGGCAGTACAACAGGGTAGTAGAGCCTCCATGCCCGCCCGTATCACATCTTGTATCCAAGCTAGAGGCGGTACAACAGGGTACTAGAGCCTCCTCGTAATTGTAGTTTTCTACAATAAATTCTCCTTTTGCTCTGATATTGGAATCACTTACTTCTATCAACGTGACAATCAGACAGAAAGTTTCATTTGATTCTGACAACTCCTTCTAGGGGAGGGATGGTTTTTGACAATGCGTGTATGCAACTATGTAAGAGCTTTTTTGCTGAAGGCAGAAATTTATTTTCCATTGTTTACTGAATGACTTTTTCAGGTGTCACAAATGACAAAGAAAACAACAAATATGCTACCTGCAGAGAATCTGACTGAACATACATTACTGTTACCCTGAGCTCTTCAGTGTTCCCCCCTCCAAGAACCGCTGCTATATACTGAAAATCAGGACAGTCGGGTATTTTTCAAGGTATCCGTACAGCCCAAAATGTTTTACTCATAATGCAAGAATAATAATCGTTATATGAACATTGCTAAACCGCAAAGTTCCTAAAAGTGGACATTTGTATTAATGGTTGAGCTTTAATGACCAAAGTCTTCTGAAAAATATAGGGTTGCTGGTCGTGACAGACTGCTGAGAGCTCCTGTGTGTCGGCGCTAAGGGGTTCCGTTTTCTGGCTTCCCTAACAGAGCAGGAAAATGGCGCACACTGGCCGAATAGATCCGACTTACCAGGGAAATGAAAGGTGTCAGACGTGCCCTATTGACTATCATGCAGTCTATTTGGTTTCCGTCCAGAATTTTGCATGATAAATAAGTAATGAACCTAGCGCTATTTCGTCCTGTATTTTAACGGAATTCAGCTACGGATGGTCCGCACAGACCCTCCATCACTGATGTGAACTGACCCACTATGTTTGGCTTTCTGTTATCATTAGTGCCTATAAGAACTATCAGTGAACTATACAATATACATACAAGTCCAGCACAAGCTATAGCCGTGTGTTACAAACCCTAATACTGACACGTACTGCATACTAGTGCCTATCACTCTACACTCAGGAGACCCAGAACTTTACCAATATGTTAGCACACTGCGTAGATAAAACGTCTGTGTTAATATTATTCCGGGGTGTAATATTTTTCCTTGTGGAGAGCAACACAAGGGTATAGGAAGTCTTCAATAGGCCATGCAATGCTCTCTGGGAAAGAGCTATGCAAATGAGTAATGAATAATCTTCTACAGCACCATCTATTGGAAGGTAGCTATCCTATGAGTCAATTAACAGACCTTAAAGGGAACCTGTCAGCATCTTTGAGCCCCATAAACTATATCATGAGGCTCAAAGGTGAGGGAATGGAGGGTCCAGGGAGCTTCTTCTTCTGCTTACTGGATCCCAACCCCTTCTAGCGCTGTGTCCATGAGGAATCAGCTTGCGCACTCAGCAGCACTCTTTTCAGATGGTTACAGCACTCCCATAGAAATCAGTGATAGAGGCATGCTCACAGCCTTCTGAAAAAAGTCATGTTGAGTACATATGCCAAGTTCTCAGGAGGCACAACTCTAGAACAGTGAGTATAAAATGCAGCTCGCCAGAGTCCCCGTCCACTCACATCTGAGCCTCATAACATAGTTTATGGGACTCAAAGTACTGATCGGTTCCCTCTAAAATATAACTAGGGGTTTGAGTCAAACCAGAATATACATACCTTTCTCAGGGTTATTGCCCTTCATCAGTGCACAGTCGGATTCCGTTTTTTTTTTCTGGTGAGGTGCTTTCCACAATGAGAAACATTACCCCTCGCCCTGGACTCGTGTTGGTGGTCTCTTGCCTAGGCAACCACAATCCTACTGTACACTGATAAGGAGCAACAACCGCCAAAACAGCTGCCTGCACATGGATATTTTGGTTTAATTCACATCCCTAGTCATACGTATTTCCAGGCTTGTTAAAAGGTCAGATATTGACTCATAGGTAGCTATTGTTCTAGTAGGTGGCACTGTGGAGGATCATCCCAAATTCATCATTCATTCGCATTTGTTAATCTTACATAAAAGAGATAAACGAAAAAGTATAATTGTATACGATGTAGATAATATGCTACAATCCTACTTTCTCAGCTATGACTGTGAATGAAGCAGCTATCTCTCCCCTCTCACAGCAGGAAGTACCATCAGAATTTCAATTATATGCAGTAAGTCACCTGTAGGAATCCAAAGACTTGCGTTGCTATGATTCTTTCGGAATGGATATTATGAAAAATAACTGTTATGCAGTGGATTCTATAATATTAGGCAATATTTAGATTACCCTCTCCCCAGTTTTAGCTTGCTCTACACAATAAAGGGCTCAGTAGGCACAGCTTCCATACGTGCCATAAGTATCTGTGTGGAACTTCTATTGGTTTATCTCCTAAAGCTAGGGCATTTCAATCATACTATATTAACCGCAAATCAAAAGTATTTCATTAGATCAAGGATCATCAGCCTGTGGGTCTTCTGTTGTAAACCTGCAACTCCCATCATCTCCTGATCACAAGCTGCCCAGACATGCTGGGAGTTGTAGTTTTCGAACGGCTAAAGATCCAACATTAAACAAATGTAACCGATTGAAATGATAATGGTGCATATTTACTTAGAATAGTGTTTCATATGATGGTCTAAATAAAGTTTGCGCTGGGGTAAGTGAGACAAATGTTGATTTGTTGCATCTAGTGGCACCTTTGTGTGCCGTATTCAACCCTATGCCAGCTATGAGCAAGAATAGCTTTCAGCCATAATTTATGCCAGCTTCTGGAAAAAATTAGAGTAAATCTTGCAAGCTGATTGTGGCCGTACCTCTAATGATAAGCCCCACCTACTTTTTGCAAAAGTGTCGGAGCCCCATGTAAAAATTCAAAAAGTCAAAATTTAGGTGCTTTTGCGATATACAAAACATAATACACATACCGCACTGCAATATAGTATAGTCATTACTTCATTTTAAGGGAATAAAGATAAAAGTTAGACAAGGAATGGGGTAAAAAATATTAAGAATAAGGACACATTATTCAGCAAGTTCTGATCGAAAAATACAACAAACAGCATTTATTCTAGTATTTCACTGACAACATGGGACAAGATGGACCATTATTATGAGTGAGCAGAAAAAATGCTGACACCTAGTGGAGAAAACTAGAACTCATGTTTACCATACAACAACTGTAGATAATTCAAGCCTTTTACATAGAGCCCATTAAATGTTAACAATGCTTCCAGCCTTGGCAATTCCACAGCTTTTCACTTGCAGACTATCAGAAATTGATTTTTGGATCACGCTGCAGAGGAAACAGAGAGCGCACACAGAATAGATAACTGGAGAGTTAAATCTAGCAGATAAATCACCCTCTCTGGGATTATCTGTTCTATCAAGATAGGAAAAGTTTGCAGATGCTCCTGTCTCTCTGGAGGAATAAATGCTTGCATTTTAATATTCTCAGCAGCTGGTTCCTTTTGAATGCCATTGGGATGATTCAGCCACCCACCAGATCGAACGGCTGCATGTGTGCACACAGCAAAAGTCAGAAAACATTCACGCCCATCTGTAAGTACGAGTAGAAAGTCCCTGCAGCTAAATTTAAAGTCAGTAGAGTGCAATTTCACAGCTGGCCACTAGAGAGTGTCATCAATCATTCTAAATTCTCTTAAGGTAATATAAAGTAAGACTAACCCAAAACCACCATGAAACTGCCCTTGATTTTAAAAATACAATAGATAATTGGGCCACCTATGTACAAGAATATGTTATAATGCTGACCCCTATGCACAAGAATATAACTACTATAATACTGCCCCCTATGTACAAGAATATAACTACTATAATACTGCCTCCTATGTACAAGAATAGAACTACTATAATACTGCCTCCTATGTACAAGAATATAACTACTATAATACTGCCCCCTATGTACAAGAATATAACTACTATAATACTGCCCCCTATGTACAATAATATAACTACTGACTCCTATGTACAAGAATATAACTACTATTATACTGTCCCCTATGTACAAGAATATAACTATTATAATATACTGCCCCCTATGTACAAGACTATAACTACTATAATACTGCCCCTATGTACAAGAATATAACTACTATAATACTGCCTCCTATGTACAAGAATAGAACTACTATAATACTGCCTCCTATGTACAAGAATATAACTACTATAATACTGCCTCCTATGTACAAGAATATAACTACTATAATTCTGCCCCCTATGTACAAGACTATAACTACTATAATACTGCCTCCTATGTACAAGAATAGAACTACTATAATACTGCCTCCTATGTACAAGAATATAACTACTATAATTCTGGCCCCTATGTACAAGAATATAACTACTATAATACTGCCCCCTATGTACAAGACTATAACTACTGTAATACTGGCCCCTATGTACAAGGATAGAACTACTATAATACTGCCCCTATGTACGAGAATATAACTACTATAATACTGCCCCCTATGTACAAGAATATAACTACTATAATACTGCCCCCTATTTACAAGAATATGACTACTATAATACTGCCCTCTATGTACAAGAATATAACTACTATAATACTGTCCGCTATGTACAAGAATATAACTACTATAATACTGCTCCCTATGTACAATAATATAACTACTATAATACAGCCTCCTATGTACAAGAATATAACTACTATAATACTGTCCCCTATGTACAAGAATATAACTACTATAATACTGCCCCCTATGTACAAGAATATAAATACTATAATACCGTCCCCTATGTACAAGAATATAACTACTATAATACTGCCTCCTATGTACAAGAATATAACTACTATAATACTGCTCCTATGTACAAGAATATAACTACTATAATACTGCTCCTATGTACAAGAATATAACTACTAGAATACTGCCCCCTATGTACAAGAATATAGCTACTATAATACTGCCTCCTATGTACAAGAATATAACTACTATAATACTGCTCCTATGTACAAGAATATAACTACTATAATACTGCCCCTATGTACAAGAATATAACTACTATAATACTGTCCCCTATGTACAATAATATAACTACTATAATACTGCCCCCTTTGTACAAGAATATAACTACTATAATACTGCCCCCTATGTACAAGAATATAACTACTATAATACTGCCCCCTATGTACAAGAATATAACTACTATAATACTGCCCTCTATGTACAAGAATATAATTACTATAATACTACCCCCCTATGTACAAGAATATAACTACTATAATACTGCCCCTATGTACAAGAATATAACTACTATAATACTGTCCCCTATGTACAATAATATAACTACTATAATACTGCCCCTATGTACAAGAACATAACTACTATAATACTGCCCTCTATGTACAAGAATATAACTACTATAATACTGCCCCCTATGTACAAGAATATAATTACTATAATACTACCCCCTATGTACAAGAATATAACTACTATAATACTGCCCCCTATGTACAAGAACATAACTACTATAATACTGCCCTCTATGTACAAGAATATAATTACTATAATACTGCCCCCTATGTACAAGAATATAACTTCCATAATATTGCCCTCATTTTCCTGTTCCTCTACTCTGCAGTTTCCACATCGTGTAATTTTCAGTGTTTTCCTGTTTATCTGGTTTAAACCATTTACATTTATATGAAGTCTGCCACTGATGATGATGACGATAAAACAGAACTGTCATTGTTAATGAAGGCTGATTGTTGTGGGTTCTCTAACCTGAACAGAACAATGTCGTACTCCAGTTGCTATGGGTAATGGCTCCATCTTTCCTTTTGTACTGGTTGTAATATGCCATGTGCTGGATTGAGCCCTTTATAATGGAGCCTGTGTTAATTGTTCCATGAAAATAACATGATAATTATGTTTTAAGCATTTTTCACCGTTTCTTGAAGAATTTGGATTCATTCAAGCAAAATGACAACAATAAGAAAGTATAAAACTGATAGATGTAATTAATGGCTGATGACTGTAAACTTTATTATACATACATGTATTATATATATAAACTACATAGGGGTGCAGGGAAAGCAATGACACCAGAATCGAGGTGGTGGCTTTGGGGCAGATCGGGAAAGTGGGATCTAAACTAAATTGTAGAATAATTAGAAAGTTGTCCAGTCGTAAAACAAACTAAAAACACCCTCACCACGTCTCTGGCTCCATATATCCGTTCTCTGTAGCCGCCAGTATAGAGACTTGGAAGTTTTCATTTTGGCAGCTATAGGCTATTAATGCATAAACTACTTGATCATATGTGAGATTTAGTAAGTGTGCTAATGTATAAATATATAAATTTGAAGCCAATCAGACGGCTCCCTGATATTGTTGTATGATGGATAAGCATTTGCCTGTATTTCTCAGCATTGAGGACTCCGTTAATCCTGACCAAATTGCCAACTCCATTTGCTGAAATGCAGCCTGAAACTTGCAAGGAGCCTCCACCGTGCTTCACTGTTACTTGCAGACACTCATTATTGTACCGCTCTCCACCATGCTTCACTGTTACTTGCAGACACTCATTATTGTACCGCTCTCCACCATGCTTCACTGTTACTTGCAGACACTCATTATTGTACCGCTCTCCACCATGCTTCACTGTTACTTGCAGACACCCATTATTGTACCGCTCTCCACCATGCTTCACTGTTACTTGCAGACACCCATTATTGTACCGCTCTCCACCATGCTTCACTGTTACTTGCAGACACCCATTATTGTACCGCTCTCCACCATGCTTCACTGTTACTTGCAGACACTCATTATTGTACCGCTCTCCACCATGCTTCACTGTTACTTGCAGACACTCATTATTATACTGCTCTCCACCATGCTTCACTGTTACTTGTAGACACTCATTATTGTACCGCTCTCCACCATGCTTCACTGTTACTTGCAGACACCCATTATTGTACCGCTCTCCACCATGCTTCACTGTTACTTGCAGACACCCATTATTGTACCGCTCTCCACCATGCTTCACTGTTACTTGTAGACACTCATTATTGTACCGCTCTCCACCATGCTTCACTGTTACTTGCAGACACCCATTATTGTACCGCTCTCCACCATGCTTCACTGTTACTTGCAGACACTCATTATTGTACCGCTCTCCACCATGCTTCACTGTTACTTGCAGACACTCATTATTGTACCGCTCTCCACCATGCTTCACTGTTACTTGCAGACACTCATTATTGTACCGCTCTGCAGCCCTACAGCGAACAAACTGCCTTCTGTTACAGCCAAATACTGTGTTAAATATAATTAAATGTATATAAAAAAAGAATGCAATGATTTGGAAATCTCATCTAACCATATTTTACTCACAATAGAATACAGATCACATCCGACGTTGAAAGTCAAAGATTTTTACATTTCCTTTAAAAAATATAACTCTTTTAGAAATTGATGGAAGCAACACATCTCAAAAAAGTAGGGCCAGGGCCATGTCTACCATTGTGTAGTATCCACTCTTTACCTCCACCATTGAAGATACCATTCTACTCTTTTCACCTCATATGTAGATTCATCCTTCCCAATTAACATATGGGTTTTGCCCCACCCCTCTCTCTTTTTTCCTCCTCGTCCATGTGCTGTTGTGATGGATACAGTATGTGGTTGTATTGATGAAATATGCAAGGTTTTCCCTGAAAGAGATGTTGTGTGGTTGGTAGCATATATTGTTCTAAAGCCTCTATACAGATAGTTCCCTACTTATGAACAGGTTCCATTCCAGGAAGCTGTTCGTAAGTCCATTTGTTTGTATGTCCGAACAAATGTTTATATGGAGGGAGATCGCGGGTCGATTCCGCTCAATACAATGCTGGTGTCGGCTGTTTCTTACAGCTGACTCCCGTCCGCAACAGTTCCGATAAACTACATGCGATTGCCACGGCAGCCGGGGCCTTCTATAAGACCCCAGGGCTGCCTATGCAGAGTGCCTATCAAGTCGTGTTTATGGCATGGCTTGATAGGCTACATGGTTCCTCTCCTCTTGAGTCTGCAGGACTTGGCATCCACGGTTTCCAAAAAGAATTTCAAATTTTGGTTCGTCTGACCACAGAACATTTTTCTATTTTGCCTCAGTCCATTTCAAATGCGCTTTGGCCCAGCGAAGATGTTGGCGTTTCTGGATTGTGTTGATGTTTGGCTTCTTCTTTACATGATACAGCTTTAACTCGCATTTGCCGATTGCACAGAAAACTGTGTTCACAGACAATGATATCCGGAAGTATTCCTGAGCCCGTGCAGGGATTTGCATTACAGAATCATGCCTGTATTTAATGCAGTGACGCCTCAGGGCCCGCAGATCTCAAGCATCCAATATTCACCGTCAGCCTTATCCCTTGTGCACATGAATTTCTATAGATTTTCTGAATCCGTTGATGATATTATATACTTTAGATGATGGGATATTCCAAGTCTTCGCCATTTTACATTGAGGAACATTTTTCTGAAATTGTTCCACAATTTTTTTACACGCAGTGTTTCACAGATTGGTGAACCTCTGACCATCTTTGCTTCTGAGAGACTCTGCCTCTCTAACATGCTGTTTTTGTAGTCATGTGACTTAGTAAAAAATTGAACCTCCAGCTGTTTTTCATTACTATCACTAACTTTCCCAGACTTTTATTGACTCTGCCCAAACTGTTCTGAGATGTGTTGCTGCCATCAATTTTTAAATGAGTTAAATTTTAAATGAAATGGAAAAATGTCTTCCAACTTTTGCTATGTGTTGCATTGTAAATAATGAGACTTCAAAATCATCATATTCTTTTTTATCAACATTTATTTACATTTTACACAGTATCCCAACTTTTTTGCAATTGGGGTTGTATTTCACATTTTGACTCATCGGTCAGTGCACCCGCTGCCGTTTTTCTGCACCCCAGCTCCTATGGTTTGGGGCATAGTTGAGTCGCTTGGCCTTGCTTCTACATCAAACGTATGGTGTTTTCACTGCAATTCCTCCATAAAAACCAATTCTGGCCAGACTTCTCTGAACAGTAGGTGGGTGTATTTAAATCCCACTGATTTGTACCAGTTCTGAGCTGATATGAAAGGGCTGCAAACATGATGTGTCTTGAATCTGCTGCATCTGTTTCCTTGGCCGATCTTTGCGTCTACAGTCCTCTACCATGCCCATTTCCTTGTGCTTCTTCAAAAGTACTTGAACAGCATATCTTGCAACCCTAGTCTGCTTTGAAATCTTTGCCTGGGAGAGACCTTGCATACGGGCAGGAGGATGAGCTGTGATCTCCTCTATTATAACTGTGTGATCATCATCAGTTTCTGTGAGTATATGTGCCCTCTAGACAATTTCTGGTAGGGATTATGTAATAGCATCACACACACAGAAATTGACTATGAGATGAATCCATAGCCCCCAAGTAAATCTGAGCTGGTCAGAATTGAGATCACATGACCATTTGAGGGAAAAAAGGCCAGGAGTTTCAGGTAGAAAGAAATGACTAACCTAGGTAACACTAGCTGACTTATATATACTGGGGGATAGCTACATAATGAATGAATAAAAAAGTGCCCCTCTAATCATTCACCTGACTGTAATCTTACATCCCCGACTTTGTGTAAGTGTACCGAGAAGACTTGATGCTGTCTTGAAGGTAAAGGGCGGTCACTCCAAATATTGATTTAATTTAGGTTTCTCTTTTGTTCATTCAATTCATGCATGTTGTTAATTGACAAAGATGAACCATTAACAGTAATTTTTAAAGCATTCCTACTCTAACTATACTAGAGATCTTTTATACATATGTGTCTTTGGATGACTGGTCTCAGTCAGTGCATATATCACCTGGGGAGTTCCTCGGAATAACACATGGCAGCTGCGTCTGTGTGTGTAGCGTCCCGCACGGTCCCGAATCTTAATTTTGAGCAACTTGTAACATAATGTAATATATTTTGCTTTACTGCTTGCACTTCAGCCACACATAGAGCTGCATCCACAATTCTGCTGTTGAACCATGTCATACGCTTCACTCACTCCTGGAGCTGTATTCATAATTCTGCTGCTACATAATATCTCGAGAGCTGCGCTCGTAATCCCTTGGATTCCTGTTATTACAGTGCACTTTGGGAGCTTATATACTAGTGCAACCAACTGTATGGCCCCTTACGTGGAGCCGTAAGAGGGCGCATGTTGTATACCTCTTAGCCGATTGGTCAAGAGAGACCATGTGATTGGCTGCATGACTTCATTAGCATAAAAGTGTTGTGAAGATAGTCATGTGAACCCTCTCAGCCAATCAGCACAGAGATGCTGTTTATCATACATCAGTAGCACCCTACACCACACAGGTAATAGGGCCCTATTAGGCTTGTAGGGTGCGGGGTTCCTTGTCTTGGTCAGTTTTCTGGGCCGCTTATCTCATATTTATTGTTTTCTTACTCAGTTAAAGGATGATCCAAGTACTTTAAAAGCTCCCATAAGACGCCTGGACGACATTTGTTCTCTCCAAGCATTTAAGAGAAAGAAAATAAGTGATCTGACAAATCCAGAGTCCGGCGGGAGATGAAGTCAGCCTCTTCTACAGAAACACAAAAGAACTACAGGTCCCACAAGAGGCTCCAGCCAAAGGTCTCATAACACGTTCCTGGAGGATTATACAAGAGCGGCGGGGTCAGCGCCGCTATCAGGGAATAGCATGTATAACAATTCCAGAAGAGACCCTATTGGAACGGCTCCCCCTAGAGACAGCTATTGGCAAATGCCTATGTGTAGCCTTAGAGAAAGTAAAAACCAATTCAGTTCTGCTACATCTGTACACTTTTTATACATCATGTCTTGTTCCATCTTCCTAACATGACGCAAAACAGGTTTTGGGGAGAGTTTTTACATTTTTCTCAATATAACCACCTCCAACATTACAGTCCTACAGCTGTGAGCAATGGCTCCAGTTCAGCTGCCTTGTCTGTTGGAGTCTGAAATCCACTTCCTGTCTCATCATAGATTGAGGTCGCTTTATTCCTCCCTGATACTTTACACTGCAGCTCAACTTACTTCATACTGTTCGTATATGTAAAAGCTCAGCAGGAGGTTAGTACATGAAGAGATGATATCGATTATTAACTCCAAGCAACTTAGCTAATTGTAAGAAAAAGAAGATTACCAGGTGGCCGGCATACAGAGTAATATGGGGAGGGAGCAGGGTTTAATGGATGAGTACAGCCCTGCTATATACCTAGCAATCACTCAGCAATGTTTGCTGTAGCTTAAATGCCGTCCGCATTGGTCATGATATAGAGGACAGTACCACGGTCAGCTCCCCCAGCCATACAATATATAGTGGAGCATGAAACTACAATGTATCCTATATCATAAAAGATGGTCTATAATGCACATGATAACATGGATCTACATTGGACTTGGGTCTACAATGTACATTATAGAACATATAATGTGCGTTATAATAGGAATATACAATGTACATTATAAAAGATGATCCTATAATGTACATTATATATAATAATAACATTACAATGTATATTCTAACTTGCAGGTACAATGTATATTATACTATGACCCTACAGACACTATTATAATATGACTATACAAAATGTATATTACACTATGAACGTACAATGGGGGGGGGGGATTTACTAAAACCAGCCTTTCCAAGGTTGGTCTTGGTATAATTTCCTCCAGCGCCGCATGCACCTAATACATGGAGAGGTACACAACTATTCGGGGTGGCATGTTTCCTCACTCTACATTGCATTGCAGTAATTTCCGCACCAAAATCCGGACGGCTCCATTTTGATTGAAAATGGCTTGGTTTTACCTGCAATTCCGCATCACAATTTGAAATTAACTGCAGATTTTGAATTGGAGTTTGCAGTGCAGAATGTAGAAAAAAATTCCTCCCATGTGACAGGACTAGAGATGAGAGAGTATACTCGCTAAGGACAATTGCTCGATCGAGCATTGTCCGTAGCGAGTATTTCCCCGCTTGGCAGAGATCTCCCCTCCGTTCCTCCCCGCTCTCCCCCGCAGCTCCCCGCCCGCCGCCGGCAGCCGAATCTTTGCTCCCGAGCGGGCAGGTACTCGCTAAGCGTAATGCTCACTCGAGCAATTGCCCTTAGCGAGTATACTCAATCATCTCTAGACAGGACCCTTCATGTATTAGCCGCATCCTCCGTGCACCAGCGCAGAAATGTATAGTACACCTGTCTGACCCGGTCTGACCTGGCAGACATTTCTGACATAATTAACACTAAATTTCTAGCGTAAATTATACATAAATCTGTTGGTCCTGGTGGCCATGCCACCTCCTGACTAGCCACGCCCACTTTCCTCAAAAGTGGCAAGGCCGGCGCAGAGGACAGAAAAGTTGCAAATGTGTGCCAAATTTTGCAACTTTTCTGCACCAGTATTCTGGTGTAAGGCCTTTGTAAAGGTCCCAGAATGTATATTATATTGTCAACCTACAGAAACCAGGCTCTTTAAAGGAGTGTATTCCCCATTCCTAAATGGCCTGTAGGCCATTGTCCTTCTCATGAGCCTCACGTTCCAAGCCTCACAACTACCTATTGCTGTTGATCCTTTGGGGGGAAATCATGTGTAGTGGACAATGAGTGTGAACAGGCGGACTGGGAGAAGAGTCATAAGAGACGGTGGCCCTGACCCTCTTGTACTATGTGCCCCACCCTCTTCAATGTAAGCCTCGGGGGAACATAGAACATTCATGCAGACCATTTAGATCTCGGTGAAACCCTAAAGTTGTCATCTAATTGAACTACTTAGTTCAACACACTTCTATTCCCCTTGATGGAAGGCTGCTTAGTCTGCCTTCAGCCTGTCTTCCCCATGAAATAAAATAACTTTTTAGCCGCAAACATCTTTTTTCTTGGCAGAGAATGAGGAAATTGCAAATGAAATCTAATTAACAAATATACAATGTATAACGTGGGGAGTGAGGGGGCAGCGTTGGGTTCTCTCCATAATAAACCATCCAGGCTTTGTCTTTTACACGGTATTTAATCGGCCAACTGTGATCAATAGTCACAATAAATATATAATCAGCAATTATTTCCAAAAGATGCGCTAATACTAAACAATTATGCTACAAGAGTCTCTAGAACGGCTCAGTACAATTTGCAAGGACTATTCTGTCAAGAACGAGCGTGATTGTTTTAATACAACATGGAGGACGTACAAATCTGAGGTCATGGAAAGCAGAAAGTCTTGTAACTGTGAATATAACCGTAAAAGGCAGAAAAGAAAGGAGCAAATACGCAAAAACAACAGCAGCGTAGATAATGCAGAAACCAGACTACTAGGATAAGTCGTCATAGGAAGCTCTAGATCCGTTCCTTCAGTAATCAAAGATCTACAGACGTCTGTCATGGTTCTCCTGATCTAGGTCATCAATGTATGACTGGTTCTCCATAGGATACGACTTGTGTGCCCTTTGCTGGGGCGCATTACTATTAATGAAAATGGTCACTAAAGTGGTTCTGTACAGTTAGGCCATTTTATTCTACGTGTTACTAAGCCCGGAATCCATGCTGTAGATTGTTCTTTCTGGTTCTAGATTTTACCCAGTGGGTGATGGAAGCGGCTCTAGGTTCTGTATAGGAGGTGTTCCTGGTTCTTTAATATTTTAAGGTTCAAACGAAAGTTGATCAAAATTGATCTAGGTCCCCTAAGAAGGTGTTTACATTTGTTCTAGGTTCCCTAAGAAGGTGCTCACATTTGTTCTAGGTCCCCTAAGAAGGTGTTTACATTTGTTCTAGGTTCCCTAAGAAGGTGTTCACATTTGTTCTAGGTCCCCTAAGAAGGTGCTCACATTTGTTCTAGGTCCCCTAAGAAGGTGCTCACATTTGTTCTAGGTCCCCTAAGAAGGTGCTCACATTTGTTCTAGGTTCCCTAAGAAGGTGCTCACATTTGTTCTAGGTCCCCTAAGAAGGTGCTCACATTTGTTCTAGGTTCCCTAAGAAGGTGCTCACATTTGTTCTAGGTCCCCTAAGAAGGTGCTCACATTTGTTCTAGGTCCCCTAAGAAGGTGTTTACATTTGTTCTAGGTCCCCTAAGAAGGTGCTCACATTTGTTCTAGGTCCCCTAAGCAGGTGATCACATTTGTTCTAGGTCCCCTAAGCAGGTGATCACATTTGTTCTAGGTCCCCTAAGCAGGTGATCACATTTGTTCTAGGCTCTGTGCGCTGGTGATATCATCATGCAGTGAACAGTAAGGTCAATAAGTGATCACCCCATTTTGTGCATAATTTTTATACTTGAGAATGAACCTTTTATTTCTGTGTTGTCTTTAGACACAACTTCTCTATAGTTGTTCTTGATCTGCTAAGTGATCACATTTGTTAATAGTTATGGACGGAATACCGTATGATCCCATGTGTTATATCTGCTGTTCCTGTATATATTAATCAATCAGCAAGTTAGGGTGGAATCACACCAGCTATAATTTTACACACCACTAAAATCTGCTGAAAAATCTGTAAGTCTTGCCCACCCTTGGCAAATTAGCATGAACTCTGCAGTGGCAAATCCACCTCATAATCCACATGTAAGACACGCAGATTTTAAGGTGGATTCTTTTGGCGACAGAAAATGATATCACATGTGAGTCCACCCTTATGTGTGGTCTAGGTTCTAGATGGGGTTTCTAATGACCTTTGTGACTTTACTCTGCACTCGTCTTCATGACCTGTCAACACTGGCATTTGTTCTAAATTCTATAATCTGGCAATCAAAGCTGATATTCTTCTAAATGCATGTTCACCGCTGTTCAAGGTGTTAGTTTGCTGGTTATCTGTAAGGGACATCATCAGATATTTTTAGAATTCTATAAGGTACGTGGTCATATATGTTTTAGCTTCTCTAAGGTAGTGGTCATATATGTTCTAGCTTCTCTAATGTATGTGGTCATATATGTTTTAGCTTCTCTAAGGTAGTGGTCATATATGTTCTAGCTTCTCTAATGTATGTGGTCATATATGTTCTAGCTTCTCTAAGGTAGTGGTCATATATGTTCTAGCTTCTTTAAGGTAGTGGTCATATATGTTCTAGCTTCTCTAATACATGTGGTCATATATATTCTAGCTTCTATATGTTCTAGGTTCTTCATGATATATGTCCACATATATTTTGGACTCTGTATGAGAAGGTGTCAGGTTGTGCTGCTGGGATCTGTTGTTCTACAGGGATAAATTGAGCTGGCTGGGCGTGGAGTTCTCCTGCTAGCCAATCCCCTGGGTCTTTGCTCACATATATATACAGCTCCTGTCAGTGTTTGTTTGGTGTCCACGGTGAGCAGTCATGTATCCTTGTCTATGGCAGCTTGCTGTGTGTTTGGTGTCTTGTTGGTTCATGTCCGTTCTTATGTTTATTTTCTGTCAGTTTTATGTCAGTTTGTCCCTGCTTTGTCCTGCTGGGTTTGTTTGCCATATCTGGGCTAGGGCGGCCCTTAGGGTGCTCTGGTACAAGTTGTCTTGCTAGAGTAGGGACCACAAAACATGCAGAGCCTTGTCGTGGCCTTGCAGCTTAAGTTTATTGGCCAATGTACAAACTAATCCCTAGTACTTCTATAAGTTTCTTTTCACCATCCTATATCATCCTCCTCCCCCCCCCCTCCCACCCCCCGAGCCACGTGACCACACACGTGACCCAAAAGGGATGGTAACTAGCAGACGCTGCCTCCACTCATTCAGTCATGTTCACTATAAATGTAACCATGTTTTACCACCCTGTATGCTTGATAAAGGCTGATGTTTCAGCCGAAACGCGTTGCACCCTGTGAATAAAGAACCTTTATAAACGTCATAACCTGGACAAGCCTTATTTCTACGAGCTGACCTGGATTTTCAGGGGTGTCATTTGCACTGACACCCCTGCTAAGTAAGTTCCTTCTGCCTTCTCATTTCGCCTATCCGATCACTGGAGCACGGGGGTTTTTTCCTAATTTATTGTCTACTGCCTAGTACTTCTATAGCTATTACGTCTGCTTATGTGTGCAGGTATACATGGCGAGTGTTTTGGTCATTTGTCAGTCCCTATGTTATATCTGTCCGTCAGTCCAGTCCGCAATATGCAGTTCTCTGTCCAGTTGGTGTTTCTGTCAGCACGTCCAGTCTGAAGTCCGTCTCAGGTTGCCTTGTACAGTGGGTGTGGTAAGTCCGTTTCCTGACTCTATTCTCGGTGGTCCCTAACCCCCTTCTGGGTCACGTTTGTGTGGTCAAGTTTTTTTTTTGCCCACACGAACGTAACAGAAGGTCTGTTGTAGGGTTTGTTAATACTTTGATCTGACATGTAATATGCCCTGTACAGTATGTGATCAGACATGTTCCAGGTCTGTTCTAGGTTCTGTAAGGCTGATCATATATTCTAGGTTCCCTATATAACTTAATTAAATCTATTTTTTTTCATCTATAGACAAGCTACTTGCATTTCTTCTATGTTTTTGCCTTTCACAAATTCATTTGTGACTTTAATCCCGTAAAGGGGTTGTCCTACTTGTAGCTCCTCTGTAAAAGCTGTTCTCTATGCACTAACATAATACATAGGCACATACTCACCTCTCTCCACTGTGTCCCATGCATCTGGTCTCTCCTCTGATGTCACGTTTACAGGCTGCCCCAGCCTGTTTACGAGACATTACAGATGCTGAAGCAAATGATGGGGCTCAGTGACTGATCCCTGAGGTTTGTCATTGGCTGCAGCGCCTGTGACATCCTGTAGAGCAGGCGTTACTGCAGGCAGTAAACAAACAAGGAGCGGAGGGCCGAGCAACGCTGCAGGACACTGCAGGGAATGTAGGGAGGGGAGTATATGCCCATTTTTTATGTTAGTGCCTGGGGACCAGATTTTACAGAGGAGCTAGAACTCGCACAACTCCTTCAACAGCTATATTTTTGTGTGTATGATTAGATTACCAGATACATGCAAGCATGATAGGATATCAGAGAATTATGCTCTACCCCGTCCGGCACAAAACCAGGCATAACCCAATATACCTGGCTTACCCAGAAAACCTGTCACTGGGCATCAGTGCATAGTCCTATCAGAGATCCCTGGTGCTATTGCGCTGGCCAAATTCATCATCATAAGAGCAACTATAAGACATAATGAAAAAAATGTTTTTAAACTGTCTACATTGAAAACTATCTTTGTTGCTCTTAGCAACCAATCACAGAGCAGCTTTCCTTTTAAAAGAACACTTTAAGAAATTAAAGCTATGATGTAATTGGTTGCTATGGGCAACAAAGACAGTTTTTCTTTTAAGCAGTTTCAGAAATCTCCCTGTATACATTTATACGTGGTTACAAAAAAAACCTGATAGAACAGCCTGGGACAACTGCAAAAAGTTCTACAAACTTCCTCTCCAGTTTGAATCTGCTTTTATTGTTGCTTTGAGCCAATCATTTTAAGGACACTTTCACTCTAACAAGCTCATAGGAGGAGATCCTGAAACTATCCAGAGATTATCAAAGTCGTTTTACATCATGCAGAATATTGAGAATGCTAATAAAAGGATGAAAATAATGCACAATGCTCCAGAGAGGGGACCCCATAGCAAGAATCAGCTACAGTCCTCCTAGTAGACCATATCACACTTCTCTCGTCTGAGGGATCCGGTGCTTATCAAACCCACTTGGCAGTGCCTTGTGTGAGAGAAGGGCCATTCAGTTCCCCTTTCCCATGTTTGCTCATACTAAAGTGAGAGAGGGGTGAGATGGTACCAGTTGGCACAGCCCATAAGGGAGATTTGACCATTCCGGGAACACATGGAATTATAAGTTAGGAATACTGGAGAAAAATCTAGGACTCTGCCATCGTTCATGACTCCATATACTGTATGTCAATGCAGGCCTCAATGAGAAATGGCAGATGAGGTGGTGTTAAATCTAAGAATTATCTATATGTGTGTGTATATGTATGTATTATTTATATATATCTTTTTTACCTTCCTCCGTTTTTTAGTGTTAGTGTGTATATATATATATATATATATATATATATATATATATATATATATACACACACACACACACACACACACACACACACACAAAAGTGCTGCAGTGAATTAGGTGGCAGATAATAAGATCACAGGTTCAAGTCCCTACAGGAATGCTAAAAACAAAGGAAGGTAAAAAAGATATTGTCACAAGAAACATCCAAGTAAAAAGAATAATATCCCCCTTTTTGTGTATTTTTCCTTTTTGTGCAAACAAGATGAATAAGAACAAAATAGATTTGGTATCGCCGAATCCGTAACGACCTGAACAATAAATTTAGTTTGATACACTCCCCTTTTTTTCCATTAACGTGGCAGATGTTGTCAGTATATATACACCTGTTCTTAAAGGCCTCTGATTCTGGGACACCACTAAGCAAGAAACATGAAGAGAAGCATAGATCAGGGTTTGGTTATAGAAAATATCCCAAACTTTGAACATCCCGCGGAGAACCATTAGATGCATTATAAAACAAAGGAAAGAATATGGCCTAAATACACATGTGACAAGAGAAGGCCACTAGTGATGAGCGAGCATACTCGCTAAGGGCAATTGCTCGAGCGAGCATTGCCCTTAGCGAGTGCCTGCCCACTCAAGCGAAAAGGTTCGGCTGCCAGCGGCAGGTAGGGAGCTGCGGGGGAGAGCAGGAAGGAACGGAGGGGAGATCTCTCTCTCCCTCTCTCCCCCCGCTCCCTCCTGCTCACTGCCACAACTCACCTGTCACCCGCGCCGGCACCCGAACCTTTTCTCTCGAGCGGGCAGGTACTCGCTAAGGGCAATGCTCGCTCAAGCAATTGCCCTTAGTGAGTATGCTCGCTCATCACTAAAGGCCACCCATCAAAACTCACAGATCGGGCAACAGAGCTTTAATTAGAGATGCAACAAAGACAGCAACGTTAACTCTGAAGAAGCGCCAAAGATCCACAGCAGAGATGGATGTATCTGCCCACTATGCACTCCATAGTGAAGATGGAAGCATCTGCCCATATGAGCATATAAGCTGTACACTCTACAACGTGAGTTTTATGGAAGAGTGACCAGAAAAGGAAGAAAAATAGAAGAACACAGGTTTGGAATTGGCCGACTCCCCGACACATGGAAGAAGTAGAAGAAGGTTCTCTGGCCAGATGAGACTGATACTGAACTTTTTTACGGTCATGGAAAATGCTACGTGTGGTGCAAACCCAACACTTCCCATCACCCCAAGGACATTATCTGCACAGTGAAGCCCGATGGTGGCATCATGCCGTGGAAAGGCTTTTTATCAGACTGGAAAACTGGTCAGGAATGAAGGAATGATGGATGGCAGTAAATACAGGGCAATTCTCAAGGAAAACCTGTTTCAGTCTACCAGAGATATGAGACTGGGACGGCAGTTCACCTTCTAGCAGAACAATAACCCTCAACATTGTGCTAAAGCCACACTAGAGGGGTCTAAGAGGAAACATGGGAATGTCTTGGAACAGTTTAACCCATTAAGGACCTGGCACAGTAAATTTACGGTGCTTGGTCCTGGGCTTAAAGCACCGCCGATAGTAAAATTATGGGGGCACTTTAAGGCTCCTGTCTCTGTAACCAATCAGAGGCAGGACCGGGTTATCAGCTGTTAGTACACCAACACAACCAACAAAATATATTGACTATATTGACTTCCGGGGGGTGAAAACTCACATTAAAGTTCTGTTTTTTTGTCTCAATTATTGTTTGTGTCACAATAAAACTATTTTACAGCTTCAAATCCCAGGTGGTCACATGACCCAAATGAGCAGAAGAACTCTAGGAATATTCTGATAGAAGGGAATAACTAAACAAGGTAATACTAGCCGATTTATATAAACTGGGGACTAGTTACATAATGAATGAAAGAAAAAATTCTTCAATGGCCCTTTAAGATGTTTCACACGAGTTTAAAACAGACGAATTTATGGATCTGCAATACGGATGAATGTCCCAGTCCAATTGTGGGTCCATTGATCTGAACCCAGAAAATCATCGATCGGGCCGGGATACTCGTCCGTATTACTGATACATACATGAACCTGTAATACACTTGTGTGATACTGGCCTAAATGAGAAGCTTCACCTGTGTTTTATCTGCAGCTGTATTAGATCAGGTACGGGCGCCTTTACACGGGGAGATCGTTGTCCCGTGTACACATAACCAACGACAGGACTCCGCAAGAAATCACTCGGTAGTCGCTGCTCACTTCATTTTAGCTCATTAAAAAGAAATAAAACTAGCAAGCAACTTGTCGCTCAGTGCAAACAGGAGTCGTTTAATCTTTGAATGACTGCCTGTTCACTGTGAACGGAGGCGGGCAGCGGAAGAGCCCTCCAGCACACTCCACCTCCATTCACTGAAGGCCTCCCTCACACGTGCGTTGCGGAAAGCGACGAGTTTTACTTTTGACGCCGGCATTTGGCATTCCTCATCATTGATGAGGAGCGCTAAACACTCAGAAATAGGACAGACACAACTCAAAAATCGCGAAAAGCGTTCGAGCGGCTGTCTGCGGCTGTATGAGATGCTCCATTGAAAACAATGGGAACCTCTGACAGCGTATGGCTATCAAAAACAATGTGTGTGAGGGAGGCCGTAAGGTACCTTAACCTACCTTGTCCGCAAATAATAACAGATAACTAATTGTAATATGATTAAAATTGTAATTATTATTAATTGCAACAATAATAAAATGTCAATTATACAAATCACTAATACAAAATACAAATCTAGTAATAATTATTAAAATAAACAATATTAAAAAAGAAAATATAGTAATTATACTTAAAGGCAAACATAAATAAAAAGGGGAAAAAGTTTATATGAAATAATGATCAATCATATTAAAAGATAATACTAATTTAAAAATATATGTATGAAGGATGCATAAAAAGACAATATAATGGTTGTTAAAACAAAATAATAATACTATGAACAGAAATACGAGTATTATTACATGACAATGATATTAAAGAGAACACATATTAATAATAAAAATATAACACTACAAATTGTATTAATAAATATAATACCCTGTTTTCTCGAAAATAAGACAGTGTTTTTACATTTATAGCTGCCCGGACACTATTTAAATTGCCTTTTTAAAATTGTAATTAGGGCTTAATTTTGGAGCAGGGCTTATATTTCAAGTATCCTCAAAAATTCTGAAAAATCATTCTGGATCCTCAAATAGCCTGAAAAAAATCATGCTAGGGCTTTTTTTTAGAGGTAGGTCCTATTTTCAGGGGAAGGGTAGCTATTAAGATGTAGTAATAAAATATAAAAATACTACTAATAAAACAACAACAACATTATGTTAATGCTAAAAGTTATGGAAATAAAGTAACAAATTTCAAATATTAAGAACAATCGTAAATAGTCAGCAAAATAATCATAATAGCACAACCAGAAAATAAGAATAAAAACTATGTATTTAATAAAAAGTAAAGACAAAAAAGTGTAATACTATTATTAAAAAAAGCTACAATGTGCAAAACATAACACATCTGTGCTGGTGCAATCAGACAGTGAGTAGTTAATATGTGAGGGGGCATCTCTGCTCCTGGACAAAGCCATGGGAATGAAAAGATCATGTCAAAAAGTGAACAAGGCAAAGGTGAAGAGACTGTAACGAGATGCAGGTAGAGCAGGCCCACTTCTCTTAAAAGGAGCTATATGATATGTGATAGTGCAGGACACACAGCCAAGGAGCAGGGCACATTGCCTGAAGCAAGAAAGGGCCTGTGTCTGACTGCTCAAAGGCCTTTTCTTCTCTGGGCTCCTTTCTCGTCTTCTGTGAATATGTAACTCCTGGGTCAGTTCCGTGAAGGATTCCAGGGAGACAGTGATCGTCTTTCAGGACACTGGCAGCCGACAGCCCTGATCTGTTAACGACCCAAAGTGACTGCGGCGTCACTTGTGAGTGGTGATATGTATAGACGAAGTTATGAATTGTAATGGTGTTCGATACGACTGCACCTAAACAAAACTTGGCATATTGAATAAGGATAAGATGGAGAGACAAGAAATGATTTTTCTTTAACAGGTCCAAAACTTTAATATAGCCATATATCTTTATAGTGGTCAGCTAGACTCAATTTTTCTGATAGAGGTCCAACTCCTCCTGGTGTTGGATGATAAAATTCTGTCTGCCTGCAGCCACCACTAGGAGTTTAGGAGTTTACAGCATACAGTGTATACATCACATTCAGTGATTCTGCTGTATGCAGTGTGCACCCAGGCTCCCTCTAGTGGTGACTGCTGTCATAAATAATTTTATCATGTAACTATGTCTATGCTGGGAATTTGGAGCTCTATTTCTGAAAAATGGAGCTCTGATCTCTACAAAGCTATAGGAATACGATGATCAGTAAAAACCTTTGAACATAAAAGAGACATCCTAGAATGGTCTTAAACTATTGAAGAACTGTATCTGTAGATGAACGCCAGTTGAGTTGATAGTCGATATGATAATTCTCTGATACTGAACAATTGCTACTTAACCAATTCCATCATGTACTGTATACCAAAATGTAGCTGTAACCTAGAGTTTCCCTTAAAAAAATGAAAGTATCTGACAACTATATTCAGTGTTAGTTTTCTCTGTAGTCTCCTGATGATCCTACAAATAGTCTGATACTGTCATGTATTGGGACTGCAGCCACTGACTTCCTTCACCTACTCCAGCCGGCGATTACGGTCCCTGTCCATCTGCTTCTGTTGCTAACGGCAGATGCTGCATCCTCCTCTGTCACAGGTCATCTCTTACTGCCGCCCTGTAAGTGGAAGGCCAAGCACTCAGCTTTCCAGTCCTCGGACAATCCAGATAGGTTCGGTCTATTTAAGTTTCCATCTCCAACTAGAGGATGCCTGAGCAATCAGTCTCCATTGGATGCCAACTGTTTCAATAGTTTTTGCAGGTTTTGACCTGTGCCTGTTCCACTCAGCTTTCCCATCTTCTCTTGACCACGGTTACTTCATTTCCACCTGTCCTGACCTCGGGTCTGTTACATGCGCTTGTCTTTGTCTACATACTCTGATACCGCATTAGGGTAGCCTGACGAGTTTTCGCTAGCTGCTTCTTGACCAAGACTACTTCTAGGGTGACAGTCTGGGATCCCCAATAGCAAAGACCAGATCCTGATTAGTGAGTTTAAAGCGTGAAAACCAGGGGTCCCCAGGTGCAGCTCCGGATCTAGCCCTAAGCCAAATCAGTTTAGTGATCCACATCTGGGCAGCCAGGCAGCATGTAGCGTATGAAAGGTGAAAACAAGCTAGTTATTCCCTTTTTTAATGTAGTGCAGCTAGGGCTTATTTTTGGGGTAGGGCTTACATTTCAAGCCTCCCTAAAAATCAAAGTAGGGCTTATTATCAGGGTAGGGCTTATTTTCGGGGCACATTATTATATATTAGTATAGCTACTAAAGGCTACAGAAAGGACTGGATGTACTATAAACATGGCTATGGTAATCAGAATGAGGACATCCAACAGAACCCTTTAAATAAAGCAAGATAGATAGATATATGAGATATATAGATAGATAGATAGATAGATAGATAGATAAGTAGATATGAGATAGATAGATAGATAGATAGATAGATAGATAGATAGATAGATAGATAGATAGATAGGGAATAGATAAATAGGAAATAGATAAGTAGATATGAGATATCTATCTATCAGATAGATAGATAGATAGATAGATAGATAGATAGATAGATATCTCATATCTACTTATCTATTTCCTATTTATCTATTCCCTATCTATCTATCTATCTATCTATCTATCTATCTATCTATCTATCTATCCATCCACACAGTAAGGACTCGCTTACACAGGTGTATGTCATCCACATATAACCTGCGTAATAAGAGGTGCTAAACGCCCATTGAATTCTATTGGGCCACTCATACCCATGTTTTTTTTTTATGTGTGTGAAAAAAAAATGCAGCATGTACTATTTTGATGCATATTCCGCGGGTAATACGCACCAATATATGCTATGGGAATTTAACTTATGCGGCAAATCCGCTTGTTACAGGCGTATTTGCTGTGCACTGTGTATTTTCACTGTATGAAAAACGCCCGTACTACAGGGGCAACATACGCCAGTCTGAGTGAGCTCTAACATTCCTTTAATCTGACATCAACATGCCCAAATAGCAGCCAGATTATCAGACGGTCCCAAGGAGTGGATAGCCATAGAGCTGCGCATTTAACAAAGGTAGTGAAGGGAGTCCAGAATCAAACGTTACCACAGCATTGTTGGAGTTTTGTGCTGTAAACAAGTGCTGAATTATCAGATGTCTTATAAATTATGGGGACACATATGCGTAGACTCACCTTTTGTGAGCTGACAAGTAAATTGTACTATGAGCAATTGCCCAAGCTACACCTAGGACCTCAGTCACTCCATATTCTGCTGACTGTAGGCGAGGTTTTCTCCTTATTACTACAATTGCTCATCCTAATTCTCTCATAGACAAAGTATATGTCGGGGAACAGCTTACACTGCAATTCCATAATTTCATATTAGATTTGCTTCATATCTATCCTCCTCCTCTTTTAGAGTATATGCCCCCAGTCTGTGACAGACGACTGTGCTGAGACAGGCTGTGTCAGTTTTAATCCTTGTAGTGTAGAACTGCTCGGACATCATATGCTGCCCTATGTATGAACATCATATAAGACATCATATGCCGCCCTATGTATGAACATCATATATGATATCATATGCTGCCCTATGTATGAACATCATATAAGACATCATATGCTGCCCTATGTATGAACATCATATAAGACATCATATGCTGCCCTATGTATGAACATCATATAAGACATCATATGCCGCCCTATGTATGAACATCATATATGATATCATATGCTGCCCTATGTATGAACATCATATAAGACATCATATGCCGCCCTATGTATGAACATCATATATAATATCATATGCTGCCCTATGTCTGAGCATCATATAAGACATCATATGCTGCCCTATGTATGAACATCATATATGATATCATATGCTGCCCTATGTATGAACATCATATAAGACATCATATGCCGCCCTATGTATGAACATCATATATAATATCATATGCTGCCCTATGTCTGAGCATCATATAAGACATCATATGCTGCCCTATGTATGAACATCATATAAGACATCATATGCCGCCCTATGTCTGAACATCATATATGATATCATATGCTGCCCTATGTATGAACATCATATAAGACATCATATGCCGCCCTATGTATGAACATCATATATAATATCATATGCTGCCCTATGTATGAACATCATATAAGACATCATATGCTGCCCTATGTATGAACATCATATATGATATCATATGCTGCCCTATGTCTGAGCATCATATAAGACATCATATGCTGCCCTATGTATGAACATCATATAAGACATCATATGCCGCCCTATGTCTGAACATCATATAAGACATCATATGCCGCCCTATGTATGAACATCATATAAGACATAATTTGCTGCCCTATGTCTGAGCATCATATAAGACATCATATGCCGCCCTATGTAGGAATATCATATATGACATCATATGCCGCCCTATGTATGAATATCATATAAGACATCATATGCTGCCCTATGTCTGAGCATCATATGCCGCCCTATGTATGAATATCATATATGACATCATATGCCGCCCTATGTCTGAGCATCATATAAAACATCATATGCCGCCCTATGTAGGAATATCATATATGAAATCATTTGCGCCCTATGTATGAACATCATATGCCGCCCTATGTATGAATATCATATATGACATCATATGCTGCCCTATGTATGAATATCATATAAGACATCATATGCTGCCCTATGTCTGAGCATCATATAAGACATCATATGCTGCCCTATGTATGAATATCATATATGACATCATATGCCGCCCTATGTATGAATATCATATATGACATCATATGCCGCCCTATGTATGAATATCATATAAGACATCATATGCTGCCCTATGTATAATCATATATGACATCATATGCTGCCCCATGTCTGAACATCATATATGACATCATATGCTGCCCTATGTATGAACATCATATATGATATCATATGCTGCTCTATGTATGAACATCATATAAGACATCATATGCCGCCCTATGTATGAACATCATATATAAAATCATATGCCGCCCTATGTATGAACATCATATATGACATCATATGCCGCCCTATGTATGAACATCATATATGAAATCATATGCCGCCCTATGTATGAATATCATATATGACATATGTAGCCCTATGTAGGAACATCATATATGAAATCATTTGCGCCCTATGTATGAACATCATATATGAAATCATATGCTGCCCTATGTATGAACATCATATAAGACATCATATGCTACTCTATGTATGAACATCATATATAACATCATATGCCGCCCTATGTATGAACATCATAATGACATCATATGCCGCCCTATGTATGAACATCATATATGACATCATTTGCGCCCTATGCATACAAGCTCGTGTTCTACAACTCCCAGCATGACCAAGTCAAAGAGAAGGTAGAATTCTTTAATATCACAATTTGTTTCATTTTGGGTGAATGTGTAGGATCCATGTGTAATTCCCCGGCTCCCCGGCACATGGCTTGTGTGGTCCAGCCTAAATACTCACTCACCAGTTCAGCTGAATTCTCATATTATTTTAACTGCTAAAACAATCACATTCAGTAAATACTACAAGGAGGAGGAGGAGAAGTTGTTCTGTGGAATTCAAAGTGATGTTCCAAGGAAGGAGAAGTTCTTGTTGATCATTCTTTAGAGCGACCCTCCAGACTCCCTCTTACTTAGCATATGCAGCAATTACCCCTCAGCATATGTGCAGCAATTACCTGATAATTATATTTTTCTCTTCGGTAGTTTATAATCTGTACTTTATAATCATTCTGCCATTGCTGTAATAGAATTCAGCTCTCCATGCACTGACATCCTGGTGAGCATGTGAGACTTGTGTTTATAGACAGCAGCCAATCAGAGGAGGCAGAGCTGCAGGGGGAGGAATAAAGCAGCAGTCTGGACCAATGATGAGACAGAAGGTGTATCTCAGTCTACTACAGGCTCCCTGTAGGCATTGTAGATGAATTGTAGTCACAGATCACAGCTCTGCTCTAATGGAGATGAGTGAAAAAGCAGCCAAGCAGCAAGATATGAGGAAAATAAATAGCAGGTAATCCCCCCTGTAGATACTAATTGATGCATCATTTTGGGGGTCATGACTGGACTGTCACTTTAAAGAGCCTCTCCTATAAATCTTGTTTTTCATTAATTATGTAACTAGGCCTTCAGTACTTTTTAGTCGGCTAGTATTAGCTTGCTTAGTTATTCCTTTCTATCGGAAAATTCCAAGAGTTCTTCTACTTGGGTGGGGTCATGTGATCTCATTCTGACCACCTGAGAATTACTTGGCTTTATGTTCTCTCAAGGAGTCAATATTTTTTGTTGGCATAATTCCTGCATGATGGAATCTACCACACCACCTCTGTAAGGGGGGCACAGAAACTTTTATCACTGTTACTGCTGATATTAGAGGCTCACATCACACAGTTATAATGAATGGGATGATGGCTCATCCTCCCTGACTATATACTTATGGTATTTAGGTTTAGTTAGGTGAATATAGAATACAGAAGGTAATGGCACTGTCCTCCCTACAGGCAGAGATGGTATAGGCTGTAACTGATCTGGTGATGTTGTGCTGATGCATCATAGTGAAAAAAGCAGGGAGACATCTTAACATCAAGAGGGTGCCTGCTAAGCATCAAACAGGAGGCTGCACTGTATGAAAGTGAATGCAATACACATAGGAGATATTTGGATCATGATTAAGAATGAGGTGAGAGGTGCAGGGATGGAAAAATGTGTTTTAAACCGAAGTGGCCCTTTAAGATTTGAAGATACATTTCAAGAGAAGACTTATCTGTCTTCTTTCCCTCATTACAGACAATGTAATAAGTTTCTAAGCAGCTAGTACCTTACATATGTCACCCGTCACAGCCCTGACTGAGCTGCGTTGTGTAGATTCTAGTTTACTATTACAGTGTGACAATTCTGGGACAGTACAGTGCAGTTCATAGAGTTGGTCAGAGGTTGGGACCTCCATCATACACAAGAGGGGCAGCATCGGGCCATGGATGGCTATCTGAGCAGCTGTGACTCAGGGGATTAGTGACGCCGTCTCGTCACAGGCTGTACTGTCAGCGTGCGCTAATCTGTGACAGCACATCAGGACACGAGACCTCGTCATCACTGCTTGCAGGTGGAGGGAGGACCGTCTGCCCACAGCCTTGTCATATATACAGCAAATGTATATGTGTCCATCAGTGGCCAGGAGGTATATAGGTGTCTGTGATAGATATGAGAAAGATAGATAGATATGAGATAGAGAGAGAGATAGAGAGAGAGAGAGAGAGAGAGAGAGAGAGAGAGAGAGAGAGAGAGAGAGAGAGAGAGAGAGATAGATAGATAGATAGATAGATAGATAGATAGATAGATAGATATGAGATAGATATGAGATAGATATGAGATAGATAGATAGATAGATAGATAGATAGCAGATAGATATGAGATAGATAGATAGATAGATAGATAGATAGATAGATAGATTAGTAGATATGAGATAGATTAGTAGATATGAGATAGATTAGTAGATATGAGATAGATAGATAGATAGAAAGATAGATAGATATGAGATAGATAGATAGATAGATATGAGATAGATAGATAGTAGATATGAGATAGATAGATAGATAGATAGATAGATAGGAGATAGATAGATAGATAGATAGATAGATAGATAGATAGATAGAAAGATAGATAGATATGAGATAGATAGATAGATAGATAGATATGAGATAGATAGATAGTAGATATGAGATAGATAGATAGATAGATAGATAGATAGATAGATAGATAGGAGATAGATAGATAGATAGATTTCATCTTTACCATCCAGAGGACTCTTGAGCACAGAATGTGCATTATTGTGTGGGCCCCAGGAGGTGGCAATAATGTAAAGGGATTAATTGTATTTCAGATGGAAACACATGATGCCCAGTCCCGTTCCCCTAATAACAAGGCTGGCATTGGACATTGATGGATGGCACCATTAAGGCTGGCTGCACATAGCACAGGTCTGTGCTCCCCCGGCTGCGGGACGTGACAAACACACAGCAGAATAAACCAGCCAGGTCTAGTGAGCAGAGCTACAGGTACGGGTACACTCCACTCAACTCCACAGTGTCTGTACCCCAGGACAGGAGCTGGCAGGCTAATAAATGCCCATGTAGCGCGGAGCCTGTGCACACCCTGTGCAGGGGTCTCTTTTTATTCTAACAAAGGGAGTAAACATCCATATTCATAAAGACACAGAGCAGCCATCCCACAGTGTCATTAACCTGAGACACCAATCAGCATCACCTTCCCATAGCCAGCAGCGGGCAACATCAGGGTGATGCCTTCCACGCCCAGCGTATGATGAGAACCTTAAAACACCCCAGTGGGCACACCCCTATCTCCTGCCTCTCGCTGCTCCACAGCCTCCAGACTGCGCCCCCCTAAGGGATGCAAAGACTCCGCCGTCTCCACTGGGATGTCTCTCGTCTCAGTGTTTCATTGTATTCTCACTTACTAAACGGTGGGAATTCTCGGAGAAGTGTGGAGTTCCCCCATAACACAACCCCGCAGAGCAGAACGGTGTATGAGACGTCTCTGGAGAGGCCACAGAAGGACTTGCTGATGCTTCTCATGAAATCCATATCCCTAACCTGTATAATTCTACAAGTTCGGAGGTAGCAGAGCTGAACGTGCGGTGCGCCTATTTCTTATATGCACCATGGCCATAATTCATCCTAAGTCAGATGATAAATTCAATTTACCTGCAGTCCTATGCAAAGCCACAGATAACACATCGTGATATTATGAGGGATTGTGTTCAATGGCAAATATGACACAAACTTAGCTCTGCTACATCTGTAAGAAAATATAGTAGGGTAATATAAAAAACAGAGAACGCCTCAAATCACCAGGAATTTCACAAATTCACAAGCTGCTTAATAAACTCAAATCTGCTACATAAAAAACATGCCAAAGGTTGCTCCCCCCCCCCCCCCCCCCGCCCAAACCTGCTTGTAACCATGTAGCACATAGATATATCTGTCCTGTATCCACAATAGCTGACAGTAGTGATCAATACAATGTGGCCAGCGTACAGAGAAGAGAAAAGAGAACTAAAAATCTGCATGTTCTCATTCAATTATGACTAAAATTATTATTTCTTAATCTGGAATGTCACATTTTCCGAGCGAGTGACGTCCAAAAGACATTGAAACCATCTGATGAATCCACGAAGCAGTGATAACCTCCAAACACAGAATCCGGTACGACTCATTAATATAATGATACAAAGGATATCAATAATGATATTAGTTAATATAATACACGTAACGCACAATAGCAGTAATGACACATATATCTGTGCGCACACTTATATACATGGCACACAGGCTGTAAACAACACAAATACACCTCATAGAAAAGTCACAACAAATAGCAGGAGAACAATTTATTGCCTCATCCAAAAGTCTCTTAATTCAGATTTATACAATGGAAAATATGTGATAATTGTGAGACACAAAAAAAAGTTGTGTCAAGCCACCCCCCACCCCTCACACATTTGTTATTACACCACTTTAGGCTTTAATGACTTTTTGCCCATAGAGGGTGCCCCGGCCTCTTCCTCTCCCCTTGTTCTGTAGCCAGAATACCCCGTATTTCCCCCTCCAAGGACACAACCTCCAGCCCCCCACCACACCTGTCCTCCTCCATAACACACACACATAAAAAGAAGAAAAAAATAGAAAAAGTAAAAAGAGAAAAAGAGAAGAGTTTGGCACTGTAAAATGCTAAAAAATGAAAATCCCCCTGGGCAGCGTCTCCCTGAAACAAGTGCAAACCACTTGGAGGCTTTTGGGCTGGGAGCCAGGAACCCTCCTGCTGTCTGCTGGAGAGAGCCGGGAATATGCTGCTCCTTTCACGTATAGAGGAGGCAGCTTCTTTCCTTCCTTCTTTCTTTTTTTTTCCCCCTTCTTTTTAAAACTGGCGGTCAAGCGTTAAGAAACTCCAGTGCCAATCCACCTGCTAAATATGAACTTGTGTGTAAGAAGGCTCCCCCCTTAATTCCTCTTCTCTCTCTCCCACCCCCTGCGGGGTGTACAAAGACTGGAACAACACCGACACACACATAGAATTTGTCAGGACTCTTCATCTTCCCCGTCCACGAAACAACAAAAAAAAGAAAAAAATTACAAAATTTTAAAATTTCCAAAAATTTTCCAACACCCCCATTTTTTTTTTTACAAAGTGCACACCCCAAAGTAATAGAACCCAAAAAACGGTGTAAAGCCAGCAGCACACATCCGAGCTGTCAGCAGCGCCGTGCGCCTTCAAACTCCCCCTACACACACTCGCCGTTTGTAGATCATTGGCGACAGAGTGAGATGGGCTACGGAACGTCTCCTACCTGCTGTGAATGCTAATCAGCCAGGAGTTCTCCTTTTTTTCCTCAAGACAGGGGAACTGTTTCCTTCCAAATTTATTAGAACCTCCTCCAACTGCCTCTTTGTTAATAAAAAAAAAAAAAAAAAAGGAAAACGGCGAAAAAGAAAAAAAAATCCTTCTTTGTCACCCAAGTCCTGAGACTTCTTTTTTAGAAAAAAAAAATTAAAAAAAATATGGCTTCGATGCTGCTTGTAGTGAGGATATTGATTGTGTGTCTGTTTCCCCCCTCCCTCCTCCTCTCTCCTGTCTCTGCCTCTTCTGAGTGGTCTATTGATAAGTCCCTAGAGGCGCTGGGTCAGCCTGCCCGTAGGAAACCAGACACAATGCACAAATCTCCGAGTGCCATTCTGCCATCAGCAAGCAGACCACGTTTAGGGAGAGAGGAGGAATAAAAACAGAGCAAGAGACACAGAGAGGGAGAGAGAGAGTGAGAAAAAGACTGATTGAAACAGGAGGGAGGGAGAGGGAAGGAAAGCCAGAGAGAGAGGCACAGACACTGCCAGTCAGGTTAATCATCCCTACTTTAATTAGCTGTTCAGCTTAGACATAAAACAATTGAATTTGAATGATCTGTCAGCGGCTGCACTGTACCAAAGGGGAAACGCCAATATCACAAAAAAGCCTGGTGGTGTCTTGTGATAAAGCAGCGGCGGTAGTGATGGTGGTGGCATTCGCACTGGAATACCCTCCAAATGTATCCTACACACACGAGAAACTTACTACTCCACCAAAAAAAAAAAAAAAGTAAACACATAAAAACCCCAAGGGAAGAAAATGGTTAACTCCATACTCACTATACACAGTGTGGAGGAACGGGGCCATAGGACAACACAGTGACGGGGAAGGGGGGGGGGGGGTCACTTGGGGAAACAGGGAAAGTGCTTAGGCCATTTGCTTTGCTTTTTTTTGCTGCTTGTTCATTTCAGGATGGATGGTGGGATAGATAGATATGAAATCAGTCATTTTAAGAGATAGATAGATAGATAGAGCAACAATTGTATTAGAAGATACATGCCTCATTATAGCACGATCTTAACATTAGGCCCTCACCAGTTTTCAAAAAAGGGCCAAGGTTTGGTGTAAACCCCCAAAAAGTTGCAAATTTGGCACTTGTGCCAAATTTGCGACTTTAGATAGATATGAAATCAATAGTTATGAAAATGATAGATAGATATGAAATAGATAGATAGATGGATAGATGGATAGATATGAAATAGATAGATAGATGGATATGAGATAGATAAATAGATAGATGACTAGATATGGACAAACAGAGCGATCGATCTGCAGAAATTATACAAATAAAGGCTGGTGGGATCTTGTGATAAAGCAGCAGTACTGATGACAGTCATGGAGGATCTATAGTACCCACATATAGAAGAAACTTACAACCACCCAAAAACAGTTGAAGTGTAATGACTCCAAGGAGGGGAACAGATGGGTTACCTCTACACTCACTGTATACGGAAGCACTAAAAGAGACTTTGTGATCTACTTTTAGCCCTATATGCTAAGCTTATAGGCTGATAATAGGTGACCCGCTGAGTCCAAGGATGTGTTATACTTACTTCCCCTGTTGTTCCCCTGGTGTGAGCACTGGAACCCCCCACTGCAGTGCATTGAGCAGCGCTGCTACGTAGTCCACCCATTATAAAATTAGAAAGGGCCACTGACAGTCCTGGGTATGGCAAGGGATAACGTAAAATGCAATCTACATTCCCTTCATCATGCAAGGCATCCAACTACTAATGTAGATTTGCTGTGCAGAAGAGATAGATAGATAGATAGATAGATATGAGATAGATAGATAGATAGATAGATAGATAGGAGATAGATAGATATGGGATAGATAGATAGATAGATAGATAGATAGATAGGAGATAGATAGATAGATAGATATGAGATAGATAGATAGATAGATAGATAGATATGAGATAGATAGATAGGAGATAGATAGATAGATAGATAGATAGATAGGAGATAGATAGATATGAGATAGATAGATAGATAGATAGATAGATAGATAGATAGATAGATAGATAGATATGAGATAGATAGATAGATATGAGATAGACAGATAGATAGATAGATAGATAGATATGAGATAGATAGGAGATAGACAGATAGATAGATAGATAGATAGATAGATAGATAGATAGATAGATAGATATGAGATAGATAGATAGGAGATAGATAGATAGGAGATAGATAGATAGATATGAGATAGATAGATATGAGAGAGACAGATAGATAGATAGATAGATAGATAGATAGATAGATAGATAGATAGATAGATATGAGTTAGATAGATAAATAGATAGATATGAGATAGACAGATAGATATGAGTTAAGATAGATAGACAGACAGATAGATGACATGAAGAGTAAAGGAGGTAAGCTAGTGTATGAAAGGTCTCTTGTTTGTTCTGAAAATACTATTGAAATGGGAATGACTAGAATCGTAAAATTACCTTGTATCAGCTGATTAAGGGACCTTTCACATGGGAGAGAATTACACCGCAGCCAAATCCGCAGCTGCAAAATTGCACACCAAAATCTGCAGGTCTAACTTCGGATTTTGACGGGGAATTGCAGGCAGGTTTTAAGCCATTTTCAATTCCTCATCAAAATCTGCAGGTAGCCTGTGGATTTTGGTACAGAATTTACTACGGCTTGAGGTGTGTCATGCGACCTGTTCTATCCCATGTAAAAGGTCCCTAATGTACCTCAACACTTGTTTAGTTTACCTATAGACATCATATCAGTATCTGGTGAACGAATATCACTCAGCAGCTTTATTTGAGCTATTGATATTATATCAGAATCTAATATCAGCTTTTTCATATCAGTATCTGATATATAGATAACATAGATCCACTTTATCAAGTTAGAATCTAATCTATTGATATTATTCGCCATCTTTATTGCATCAATATCTGATCTCTAAATATTACTCGTCATCTTTATTATATCAGTATCTGATCTATAGATATCACACATCAGTACTGGATCTATAAATATTACTCATATCAATAGCTGATGAGTGACTGGCAGCACAGATGACCATTAAACGTATTATCACCTGAACCTCAGTTTTCTTGCCTTAAAGGGGCGCTCCAGGTCCTAAATCTGTGTGATTGCTTTAGATCTCATCACTTCCTGCTGCTACCGCTGTTGTGTGTGTTGTTTGTGCTTGTTTTGAGAACAAACAATAAATAGAGTATCTATCATTCTCAGTGCCTATCTATATAATTGTTTATCTGTTGTCTATATAATAACGTATCTGTCTATCCATCTGCCTGTTTATTGATCTATCATATACATAGTATCTCATTAGCCATTATGTATATATTCTACTTATCTATACTGTATATTTATATAATTGTCTATGTATATAAATATCTCTCTTATCTATATAATAATGTATCTACAGTATCCATTTAATCTATCCACTGTACACTCCAAGAATTTGGAAAAACTACTTTAAAATGTAAAATTTGGAAGAATCAGTAAAAATCATGACGCTTTCAGATGTTTTTTTTTTTTATTAAACTTAAAAAAAAAAAAGAAACAGCGTAGTCTTCCAAATGACTCTTGGAATCTGGAAATAATGTCAAGTTTTGGACTCCTCAAAATATCCATCCTTTGCCTATATAACAGGTTTGCATGTTGTCAGCCTGCGGTGGATCAACTTTTACGTTTTTCAGTTGTTATATATTTGCATTTCTGATGGAGAACCTCCAAGAGATGTTTCAGACTAGTGATCTGCTGTTTCAAACATGGGGTGTTTCCAAATGTTTTAAAGGTACTGTATCCTATGTGCACCCATCTAATTATTCATCTGTCATTTATATAAAAACCCAATCAATCAGCACTCTCTATCCACCATATCTATATTAGCCATTTAATACTGTAACTTATTATCTAATGTCTATATACTGCTTTCTCATATAAATAATATAATAATAATATCCAATTATCTCTCTCACTCCCTATATTCTATATAATAATCTACTTCCTAACCTATCTACAGTATCTATTATATATATATATATATTACATACACACACATATATGTATATATATATATTCATCTCTGTTATATATATCTAATATCTCTATTATCTATCTCATATCTCTCTGTCTTCTATATAATATTGTATTTCATAATCTATCTGCTGTATCTTATCGATCTATCTCATATCTAATATCTCTATCTTTTACCTATCTCTCTTTATCTTCTATATAATAATCTAATTCATAATCTCTCTCATATCTATATTTTTCATATCTAATATATCTATCTTCTACATAATAATGTAACTCATATCAACAGTGTCTATCTCATATCTGCTGTATATACTATTTCTGTCTTTCTAATATGTCTGTCTAATATTTACTGTATCTAATATCTCTCTATTCAGTATCACATATCTATTTATCTATCTCATATCTCTATTATCTATCTCATATCTATCATTATTGAGGTACCAACTATACCATAATCTAGCTCATTATCTAAAGCCTATATAATTATTTTTCTATCATCTAAATGATAATATCTAATTATCTATCTGCCAAATTTGGTGAAAATATAGCACTACTATGGAACATATCTATTACATATTTTGCACCAGAATTCTGGCATGAAAAAGTCACAAATTGAAATGTTTGGAGGGGTGTTACCCCAGGGCTTGGTAATTTTTTGAAAAAAAGTGTGCAGGACCTAACATTACGGGTGTGTAATTATGAGGCTTGTGTCTCTTAAAACATTTGTCATGCTTATTATCTATCATGTATATCTATTAATCCTTCTATCTACAGTGTATCTATCTCTTATCTACCATATATAATATCTCTGTCTTTCTAATATGTCTGTCTACTGTATGTAATATCTATCTGTCTGTCTATGCATGCTGGCTTTCTGCTCATAGGCTACAAGAACTTTTCATGGTTTCCAGTGTTCTGTTCATAAATCCTATTTCTTCTATATTTTGCGTTTTAGCTTATCAGTTTATATTAATTTCTGACTATCATTTGTTACAGTGTAGCCAGCGGCTGGTCCTGAACCTAATCCACACGATAACTGTATCCAGTCTAGACAATCCTCTGTGAGATAAATACATCAGCAGCACAAATGTCTTTCTTGCCCTGATAGGTTGTTACAATGTATCAGCGCAGGTAGAATGTATCAGTCTGCGGTCCAGGCGGTGTCGCTCACAGTGGATTGTCTAGACTGTTTACAGGTGTAACACTGACAGAACTATAAGGGTTGTGATGGCTTTTAGCCTCTGGATACAATAATGTTCAGATTGACTGACAAAAAGCAGAGTTCTTCGGAAGGCATTGAAATACAAAGTATGTTTTAAAGCTGAAAAACTTTCCAGTCTACAAGGATTAAGCTTTATTTACATATGACTAGAACCCGCTTTTATATTCTGCAGACTTAGAAAAGGAAACAGGAGAGCAGTAGAATTGTGAATGCAGCTCTGGAAGTAAGGGACCGGAAAGGTAAACAGTTATAAATAGTGCAAACCTGGGGTGAAACTATAAGTGGCTGTGGTTGAGTTGGTCTGGATGATGGTGTGAAGGAGAAAGGACCAGATAACATAAGAAGATTTCTTGCAGCAGGTTTGGAAATGATATGTTACGCTGATCCGCTGCAGCAGAATCGTCCCTTTATACGGAGAAAAATAACTGTGGGATTACTGTTCCTCAGCATTTCCGCTCTGTGCAAGATGAAAAAGAATGTGCGCCTGCCAGGACGAGGCATCTATCAACCCAGCTTTATATCCCTGCACCAACAAGCCCCCGATTGTTCACTTTTCAGCACTAGTTATATATTTATGCAGCATAATCAACTTGTGTGTGACCTGTTCACTCCCAGAAGACTCAACAATGCGACAGAAGGGCCCCCGCAGGCTGCAACGCCCCCACCTCTTAGTGTATAGACCATTGTGCCCTGCCGAGCACCACCATCATCATCACAGCAGAAATACAGCGACCAGGCCGGGAGCCCTGCATGCAAGTCGGCCATGTCCCCCAGTGCAGAGCAAAAACCTCAATACCACAATATTTATTCAGGTGCATATCTCTTTAAATAACAAAAACAATCCATTTTGATGCCATCATGTCAACTGCTTCTTAGTTCTATCAGTTGTCAGAAAGCTGATTGATGATGAATATAGACATCGTAAGGCTGTAATCACATTTTTCGATTTTTCCATGCAATTTTCGGACCAAAACTTTTGGACTGAAATCACACAGAATTAGAACACATTGATTTGAATGGGGATATTCCTGCGGGCATTTTTGTTTTTACACAGTGGCACAGCCAGAATAAAAGTACACAGCATGTTCAATTTTGGTCCAGTTTTTGGATGAGAATCGCCCATTCAAGCTTGTGGGTGTGTTAAAAAAAAAACTGATTGCACTCGCATGATGCAAGTGTGATCCATTTTTAACGCATGTGACCATGGGGACGATTAAAAACATTTAGAGAAATAGAAAGTGGGAAATCTGTAAATTTGGGCCACCTTGCAATATTTTTGAAGTGCATGAAAAACAGATGGAAAACGGATGGAAATTACATGTGAGAATTGCAAAAATGAATGAAAATCGTAAAAAGAATTGCACAAAAAAGGACCGTGTTTTACAGATCACAATCGCCCGTGTGAATACCGGCTGAGAGCCTCCACAGTGAACACCCAACCTTTCTGGGTTCCTGAATGGCAATTCAGCTATAGAAAAGAAGGGTGTATGAGATGGCAGAGTTGGAGATTAGGTCTGAGTCTGTCGTAGGTGTGGAGGGAGATGGGGTCGGGGGATATAATGTTCCTTCTTTTAGAAAACACTTGCTATAAAAGCCTGCTAAAGCTCTGCACATCAAAATAAGGCAAGTATATAGTGTATACCGTATGGTAGAACACCACTCAACCAGATATCAGATTATTACATTTGTATTAATACTAGTGCCATATATATTATCTGTAGTGGAGTTTGAAGAATTCTCTAGTAAATATATTGGAGTTCATACCGAAGTTCCCTTTTAATTCACCTAATGGTAATAATCATAAAACACGAGAAAAGTCCCAAAAACTCTTATTTCTGAGGAGACAGACCGACCACTAGGATTATGGGCACATAGGATATACAGGGTATATATGCAGGGTATGTAGGATATAGTTCAGCCTTTTACACATGGATAATCTGCTGCTGAGGGACACTTTCTCTACTGCTCATGTACAGCTGCTGCTTCCTGGGAACCTGTGTACCCTGCACAGAGATCCAGAGTATGTTGGCGCTATACAAATAACTGCTGAGCTGTGTATCTAAGCCTATCATATGTGATACTGTCTGTTGAGCTGTGTATCTAAGCCTATCATGAGTGATACTGTCTGCTGAGCCGTGTATCTAATCCTATCATATGTGATAATGTCTGCTGAGCTGTGTATCTAAGCCTATCATATGCGATATTGTCTGCTGAGCTGTGTATCTAAGCCTATCATATGTGATACTGTCTGCTGAGCCGCTGTATCTAAGCCTATCATGAGTGATACTGTCTGCTAAGCCACTGTATCTAATCCTATCATTTATGATAATGTCTGCTGAGCTGTGTATCTAAGCCTATCATGAGTGATACTGTCTGCTAAGCCACTGTATCTAATCCTATCATTTATAATGTCTGCTGAGCTGTGTATCTAATCCTATTGTATGTGATACTGTGTGCTGCGCTATGAATATGATTCTATCATATGTGACACTGTCTACTGAACTGTGTATCTAAGCTTATCATGTTTCTTACTGTCTGCTGAGCTAGGTATCTAATCCTGTGCATGCTTTGTAAAAGAAATATCAAGCCCCTAGAACAAGTTGTCCTTTTGCTGCAAAACGTGGCCTGAAGTTACATCTCAGACAGATATGCAAATGATTAGAGTTGTGGTGTGATTAAATGAATGGTCTTACCACCGGAGGACATAAAAGCAGTTCCACTCTATAGCCTCCATGCCCGCCCGTATCACATCTTGTATCCAAGCTAGAGGCCGTACAACAGGGAACTAGATCCTCCATGCCAGCCTGTATCACATCTAGCGGCAAAGCTAGAGGCAGCTCAACAGGGTACTACAGCCTCCATGCCCACGCATATCACATCTTTCCAAACTAGAGACTGTACAAGGTACCAGAGACTCCATGCCCACCCGTACCACATCTTGTATCCAAGCTAGAGATGTTACAATAGGGTACTAGAGCCTCCATGCCTGCCCGTATCACATCTTGTATCCAAGCTAGAGGTGGTACAACAGGGTACTAGCATCTCCATGCCCGCCCGTATTACATCTTGTATCCAAGCTAGAGGTGGTACAACAGGGTACTAGAGCCTGCATGCCCACCCGTATCACATCTTGTATCCAAGCTAGAGGTGGTACAACAGGGTACTAGCATCTCCATGCCCGCCCGTATCACATCTTGTATCCAAGCTAGAGGTGGTACAACAGGGTACTAGAGCCTCCATGCCCACCCATATCACATCTTGTATCCAAGCTAGAGGTGGTACAACAGGGTACTAGCATCTCCATGCCCTCCCGTATCAAATCTTGTATCCAAGCTAGCGGTGGTACAACAGGGTACTAGAGCCTCCATGCCTGCCAATGTCAGATCTTTTATCCAAGCTAGAGGTGGAACAACAGTGTACTACAGTCTTCATGCCCACCCATATCACATTTTGTATACGAGCTAGAGGGGGTACAACAGGGTACTATAACCTCCACGCTCATCCATATTACATCTTGTATAGAAGCTAGAGGCAATACAACAGGGTAGTGGAGATCCATGCCCACCCATATCACATCTTCTTTCCAAGCTGGAGGTGGTAAAACTGGGTAGTAGAGCCTCCATGCCCACCCGTATCACATCTTGTATCCAAGCTAGAAGTGGTACAACAGGGTACTAGAGCCTCCATGCCTGCCTGTATCACATCTTGCAGCCAAGCAAGAGGCGGTACAGCAGGGTACTAGAGCCTCCATGCCAGCCCATATAACATCTTCTATCCAAGCTAGAGGTGGTATAACAGGGTACTAGAGCCTCCATGCCTGCCTGTATCACATCTTGTATCCAGACTAGAGGCGGTACAATAGGGTACTAGAGCCTCCATGCCCACCCATTTCACATCTTGTATCCAAGCTAGAGGCGGTACAACAGGGAACTAGGGTTTTCATGCAAGTGTTCAGTTTTCTCCTTCTGCTCTGATATTATAATCACTCACTGATATCATCTTCATAATCACACTGAGAAAGTTTCATTCCATTTGGACAACTCCTTCTAGGGGAGGGATTGTTTTGACAATGTGTGTATGATACTCTCTGCTCTGCTGTGTATCTAATCCTATCATGTGTGACATTGGCTACTGAGCTCTTCATCTTAGCCTATGATGTGTGATAGTCTCTACTGAGAAGCCATATCTAAGCCTATATGTGCTACTGTCTGCTCAGCGGCTTAATCTGAGCCTATGATGTGTGATACTTTCTGCTAACCAGTGTATCTAAGCCTGTTATGTGTGATACTGTCTACTGAGTGCTCTATTTAAACTTAGCATATACGATACTGGCTTCTGAGCTGCTGTATCTAAACTGATCATGTGTATTACCGTCTGCTGAGCCTCGTACCTAATCCCATACCTGCAATGCTATCCACCCATTTGTGTTACATGGACAGCAATACACAGTAAACGCCTGCTTCACCTGGGAATAGGAGTGATAGCAGGAGGGCTCTACTTTGGGCCCCCTACGGTCAACCTCAGCACAGCCCTCTGGAGAGGAGCGGTTGGGACATGGCACTGGGTGCGGGCCCTCTCCTTCATTCTGGGAACCAGTAAAGGTCTCCGTTCCATCCGGTGCTTTTGTTTTCTGAGGAGCAGCGACAGATTCCCCGCAGCTCCGGACGGTTACAGCGTCTGCATGATAATCCAGAAGCCGTGATAAATGATCCAGACAGTGTACAGAAAATGTAATAATCCAGAAGAGCCGCTTCTCCACCAGATCTGGATAATGACTGTAATAACTCAGATCCAGTAGAGAATCTCTGCCTGTGTGTGCAATGCACAATGACTCAAAACCAGCAGATGTGGGGGACAAGTAGCAGATCCGCTGAGGTGCGGGACCCCCAAATAGTACAGAACAGACGGCAAGGGAGCTTATATTATAAGCGGAGTGGGAATGGGCTCCACCAAGAGCCTGGAGGAATATGAGACCCCATCTTCACTGAATTACCCCCCCCCCCCCCTTCCCCAACACTAAGCTGCTAGAACATTACTACAGGAAGTGTTGTCATAGGGGTGTTGGCAGAGTTCTTCTCTTAGTAGTCTATAACTTTAAAGGGGTATTGGCATTTTATCTATTCAACGGTGAGATGGGAAACCGCTGCTATGGCTTCCAGCTACCTGGAGAGAGGTGAGTGCTTAGTCTCTGCAGTTCTCATTGAAATGAATGGCAGCTATAGAAGCAGTGTAGCACAGCTTGCAACGCTGTTTCCGTAACTTCCCGAGTAATGGAAACAGTGCTGTACGCTGTGCTACACTGCTTCCATTCACTTCAGTGAGAACTAGGGAACACCGTTGCGCTAAGCCTGGTACTTCAGCTCAATCCCATTCACTTGAATGGGACTGAGCTGTTCTAAGGCCATGTGACCGATGAACATGACATTGCATGTCTCACCCGAGCACCATGGCCTCTTCAGTCATCTGATTGGCAGGGAGCCCAACCAACGAACCCTGACAATCAGTTATTGATGACAGCGCCTGTGACATCCCGTTAACCGAAGCAGGACTGCAGTCTATAAACAAACCCCGAAGCAGCACCGCAGCGGGGATCGGGGAATAGAAGCCTATTTGTTACGTTACTGCATGGAGAAGGGGTTTTACTGAGAAGCTACAACTCGGAGCACTCCTTTAAAGGGGTGGCTTTCTTCCAGAAACAGCGTCATCACACCTGTCCACACGTTGTGTCTTGTACTGCAGTTCAGCCCTATTAAAGCGTATGCCCACCTACAACCTGCAGACAGGGGTGGTACCATCTATAGCACAAAACAACCCTCATCTTCTCATCCTGGATGAACCATTTAAACAAAGGACTTCTGAAATAAGGTCCCAGACTGTCCGCTGAAGAGCTCTTGAAGAATCTGTATAGGGCACTTCAATGCGATTACAATCCCCCCACTCAATCACCACTGAAATCAATGGGTATTCATGTAATGTTCGGACACCAGTGGTCCTCCAGAGCGAGCGGCTCTCTGCTACCAAATCCATTTTCACTTCATGTAAATTCCATGACCACCACCAATTCCCACTAGCTCTGTTCAGTCTGAACCTCTTGCTTCATGAATAGAATGCCAGAATTATAGTCAAGACTGACAAGTCCACAGGAAAAGAAGAAAAATAAGTGAGGAAGTACATGAGTAAATAAGTGTGTGAGTTACGTCCCCCATGTGAAAGGGATCCTGGTCATCAATAGTTGATTGGCTGGGGTCCAGCGTTCAGGATCCCTGTCCGATCAGCTGTTCTGGTGCCTGCTGTCAGCCCCACAACACACAGGGTACGGAGCAGAAACTGACGCTCAGACCCCTGCGGCTGGAGCTGGTAACTGCAGGCGCAGCTCTCATTAAAATCAATAAGAGCTGCGCCTGAAATTACCAGCGCCAACTACTACACAGGTGTCGGAGCGATCTGCTTCTGCTCCATACCCATTTTTTGTGACAGTTGGTGCTCGATCAGCTGATTTCCCGGGGTCCTGAACAGTGGACCCGAGCTAATCAATTATTGATGACCTATCCTGATAGTGTCTGCCCAGGAAACTTTAAGCGCCATCCAGGATCCGTGGAAAGCTGAGTGGCTGTCACCCACTAGTGGTTGTCATTCCGCATCTATGATAGATAGATAGATAGATAGATAGATAGATAGATAGATAGATAGATAGATAGATAGATAGATAGATAGATAGATAGATCGCTGCATGCACCAGCAGCTGGGGCTCCTCTGGCTGCCCCGCTCTGTAATAGACTACAAGGTGATGTGAGGTTTTCCCTTTGAGCTGCTGCAATGTAGCAGATAAGACGGATCTCTGTAGCCTCAGGGGTTTCCCGAGGCCGCTGCAGACCAGCGCTCCGCTCACTTACACGGTAGCCCGTCTTCTACTTCTAACACTTGCCTGAGGTCTCCCTGAGTACCACTTCACAGGGGCTGCTACCACTGACATGATGGACCTCAGGGGTCTGTCTTGCTCGACCCCCCCCCCCCCCCCAATTCTTGCCTGTGAGGACATCTGGCAGCTGGGATTTGTAATTTTTCCGAGCGCTTCTATCAATCCTGCTGTTGGAGAATATGTTATGCGTCCTCTTGTGATTTTCCCTCTCGTTTCCCATTCAATGCCGAGCGCTGAACATCTTATTAGGATGAGAGCGGCGCCGTACATACTGTAAACTAATGCAGCCGGAGAGTTGGGGGGGGGGGGGGGCTGTGCCAGGGAACCAGGGGGCTCACTGCTCAACCTTGCCAGGAAACCCAATCTAAATAATGAGCTGCTAACTTTCAGAAAGCTTCAGTCAGCGAGATTCTGGATGTGGAGGAGACCTGAAGAGAAGTATAGTTGCTATCATATTAAAAAAATCATTTCTGGGAAAGTTGGGCACTAGGTAATATGGCACACACAGATGTGGGGATTTAATGACGTCTATGTTTAATGACGCTCCAATACAAAAAGTTGATATTAATTAAAACAGACAGTTAAAAAGGTTCATTTGGCAAAACTGTCTACCATAAGATGGTCCTTATTGCCTAAAGTAACCAATCACAGCGCAGTTTTCATCTTACCTCAACAGCTTGAGAAATGAAAGCTGTGCTGTGATTGGTTGCTGTGGGCAACTGGTGGACAGTTTTGCTAAATGAAACTTCTTGAGATTCTGTTTCCATTGAAATCAAATGTAAGTACCGGAGTGTCATTAAAGGTGAGTTATGAGTGTTACAAATTGGGAAGAACATTTGCAATAACCTTGTGTAATAAAAAGTTCTGAAACTTCCTTACTTCAGTTCATCATGATTTTCAATCTCTCTGCTTACTATTAGCGAATGAGAACATTCTTGTTCACTTGTGGAGGCTGACAGCCCATAGTCACTTACTATAAAACATCTCACAGCCGAGGGTGCATTCACAGGGCAAGTGCGATATCGGTCCGAAAAACTGGGACTGAAATCCCACTTGGCAAACCAGCGATTTTTTATGTGAGCGCGAAGCACACGGAAATAAAAATCACATGTTGTTCCAATGGTAAACAAAAAGAAAACAGCATCTTGTATGATATTCGCATTGACATGCGAATGCGATGCGATTTTTCATCTCTCATAGGGAAGAATGGATGATTCTTGAACAGAATCTCCCATAAAAATAGGACAAGCTGCGATCTTCCTATCTCACAGCAAAAATCACCCATGTCAATTAACCCATTTAAAATAAGGGTTTCTTTCCAGGTGCGACTTCTATATATCTCACAATGCACAGAAATCATGCGTGAAAATCGCCCATGTGAATGCACCCTGGCAGGTGGTTACAATCGTATTCTATCTAGATAATCCTTTGTGAGCTAAATAGTCTGATCTCCAGATCGATACCTGTTACCTGTACTGATACATTGTAACAAACTATCAGGTTGGAGAGAGATTTGTGCTCCTGAGGACTGTCTAGACTGGATGATACAGTTGTAACAAACGCTCAGCTGTGAGAAGTATTAGGTCAGTAAAGGTTCTAAAGCATACTTCTGCTCATCTAATAGCTTGTATGTGTATAACAATCTACTATTATATGTTCATTTAATGTTTTTTTTTTTACACCATTGTAAATCAAGGCTGAAGTGCAGCTCCTCTGCAACCCACTGCCTGTTAGGCATTCAGCTTCTCTAGCAACTAGGACATTAGGACATTTTCTTGGCTGGAGGAGGGACTGTCTTCACAGGCTCCGCTCATCTGCACTCACTGCTCTCAGATCTGCAGTCAGTGTGTACACAATCTCTACCTCTCCTGATGTTACATGTCCCTAACTTGCTATGGGCACTTATCTTTATGCTGTAGGCATTATAAGTCTCCTGCCCCCAGAAAACTGGGGACACATATAATGGCTACAACATTAAACTAAATGCACATAGAAGCTTAGTTAAATGTAAGACCAGAAGAGGCAGAGATTGTGTACACACTGACTGCAGATTTGAGAGCTGTGTGTGTAGGCAAGCTGAGCCTGTGAAGACAGTTCCTCCCCCACAGGTAAGAAAACATTCTAAGGTTCCAGTTACTACAGAAACAGACTTGCCTAACAACAAGCATTGGATTGTAGAGGGGCTGCAGCCTTGATGTACAGTGGTAAAACAAAAAAAAAATGAATCATACATTACAGGACTGACGAGACACAAACAAGCTATTAGATGAGCAGAAGTTGGCTAAAAAGTTAGATACGCTTTAAGCCACAGGATGTAACCAATAATCTTCTCATACACTGACATCAAGAGGCTGAAGACTAGTATCAAAAGAAGAGGATGGGTGGAACCACCCTAAGGAGGCGCTCACATGGGGCTGATTTCAAGCAAAATAACTGCAGCGAACATTTCCAAATCTCGTCCACTTTGCTGCTACTGTTAATGCAGCAGAAGTTCTAAGTGGAGGGTCCACACAGAAATTAGCGGGGAAATCTGCCCTGTTTGACCCTGACCTAAGGTGGTGCCTGAAAGTGAAGGCTATGGCGAGGCAATAACACTGAGTTGATCCTCTGTGTGGAGGTACTGCTAGCCTCACAGGTATGCCTTAATGCAGTTTGACTGAAGAAGAGGCTATTCGCCTCGAAACGCATTTTATGCTGGTTTTATTTTGCTTACAACTTTCCAATAAAAGAAAATCTGATCTTCCATTCATTGTCAAAACATCTTCGCTTGGAAAGTTGCGCTGTGCGCCAGACCTTTTACTTCTTTCATCTGCGGGTGAAAACCTAATCCTTCTCACAGCTGAAAGTCTGTTACAATTGTGTGCAGTCTAGACAATCCTCTGTGAAGAAAACACATCAGCAGCACAAACCTTTCTTCTGTCCTGGGAGTTTGTTACAATGTATCAGTGCAGGTGGCATGCATCAGTCTGGAGCCCACACTGTTTAGCTCACAGAGGATTGTCTAGATTGGATACAATTGTAGAAACCAATCAGCTGTGAGAAGTGATAGGCCTGGAGGGCTCACCAGCCTCATTCATGACAGCAAACAGAGATCTTGAAATTGGTGAGGAATAGAGATGAGCGAACGTACTCGGATAGGCACTACTCGTCCGAGTAATGTGCCTTATCCGAGTACCGCTGTGTTCGTGCTCAAAGATTCGGGGCGCTCCGCTGCTGACAGGTGAGTCGCAGCGGGGAGCGGGGCAGAGCGGGCGGGAGAGGAGAGAAAGATAGATCTCCCCTCCGTTCCTCCCCGCTCTCCCCTGTAGCTCCCTGCTCCGCAGCGCGTCCCGAATCTTTGAGCACGAGCACAGCGGTACTCGGATAAGGCACATTACTCGGACGAGTAGTGCCTATCCGAGTACGTTCTCTCATCTCTAGTGAGGAATTGAAACACAAGATATATTAGAAAGTTGCAGAACTGGTTATTATACAAAAATTAAGCTTTATTATGAATTTAGCCCTGAGGGTGTATGTGATAAGAAATAGGGGGCGCCACTGGATTCGGGCCCAGCTCTGCAGCATGCGTCAGCACTACATATAAAACGCGTGGTGCATGAATATGAATCATCCGATGTAATCACCTGCGCTGCCCGTCCCAGGGTCACGCCAGAGCGAGCACGGCAGGACTGAAGGCCGACCTGGCTACAGGAGAGGCCTTGAATAGAATTGGAGGAGAGAATTTTGCATGTTTAGTTCCAGGGATCTTTGTCTGACCGTGAAAGGATTAACCTCTCCGCTGACAGCAATGAGCAGCGTCCACAGGTTAAACCAAGGCTCCCCCAGTTATTTGGAAGGAGAAAAAGCTTTAAACAGTTCAAAAGGTAAAACTATTTCCTTTGAAAACTGGTTAGAATTGTAAATGAATTCCAGGATTAAGTGGTACAAGTGCGGCCGGATGAGCGGCGCGGCTACATTCTGCCATTGTGCGGCTGAGCTGCTAAAAATTTTAATATTTTAATATCTTCTTAAATAATTAATACTTCTAAATTATCAGCTGGCAGAGAGCGCTGTCTCCATGGGACGTGGCAGGCGCATCTCTCACATTTAAAGATGAACAGACGCCGGCAGAGGTGCGGACACCTGATGCCAGCTGGACATATACTGGGGCGCCCCTACCTGGACTCTTCTAGTAACCCTTGCCCACCTTAAACTGACGCCTGCTCAGGCCCCCAGCATGGCACACTAAGTAGTAAAGTGTTATTCTGTGGATGCGACTCACAGATGTAGCAGAGCGAAGTGCGTTCATGAATGCTTTATTTTGGGCACTGTGTGCGATCCCACCATGAGCTGGGGCAAATGTCAAACTGCATCTTGCCACGTCTCAAAAAACTATTTCTGCTGCGTTTCTAAGCTAATGGAATTCTATGGAAAACTACAGATAGAGCAAAGTGAAATCATCACAAGTTGTGCAAAGTACAAAACTCAGCCCCATCCTATGTGAGAAAGTCAACTCCACAGCAGCTGACAAAGCCAGACCTAGGGTGCGTTAAAGAGCAGCTCGGTGCCATCTAAGGGCTCATAGTGGATCAGCAGAGGTACGCCATTTCGGATCCTTGCAGACAGATAGCGCTGTCTGTATTGCAGTGGCCCAGGTTGCTACTGCATGCACAGCTCCTACTAAATTCATTGGAATTGTGCCTGTCGTACCAAACCAGGCTGCTGTAATGTTGACTGTCTATCTGCTGTACAAGCTGACAGCGGGCCTGGGAATCAGCTGATCACTGGGGATCCCGAGCGCTGGACCCACGCCGATCACTTACTGATGACCTAACCTGAGGATCGATCATAAATAGTAAAAGTCCCAAACATGTCATTTATAGTAGAAAGCGCGGTATTCGTTTTCTTATTGTTCCTCGGCTGCTGCAGAACCTCTTTTTGAAGTGTAAGTCACCAGAGGATAGGTCATCAATAAGAAAAGTCCCAGACAGCCCCTTTAAGAATATCATACTTGACTTTGGCTTTTCTGATCACTTCAAACCAGCTAGAAATTTCAGTTAGGGTTTTGTTGGTTGTTATTGGAAACTGTCAGTAATTCCGTTGACAGACACACCCATTAATACTTACATGGGCTTCTATAGTGCAAGGGGATTTAGTACCGATTTGCTACATCCTCTATTCTAAGTGGTGATAGGGGTATGGCATAGATGGACTTCATATCTTCTAAAATGCTGTCCCCTGCAGTAAGAGAAGGGGATCACCAGAGTAGGACAGCAGTTAGTTTTTCTTACCATTTTACTGCTGTTGTGAACCCTGTCCTGACCTGATACTTCTCACATCTGAGGGCTTGTTACAATTGTATCCTGCCTAGACAATCCTCTATGAGCTAAACAGCCTGAACTCCAGACTGATACATTTTACTTGCACTGATACATTGTAACAAACTATCAGCACCCTCAGCTATGAGAAATATCAGGCATGTACAGTAATTCAGCCCCGGGTGTAAAGAAGAATGTCCAAATTACTGACAGAAAGCACAGATTTTAAAAATGGTGAAGAATTGGAACACAAAATCTATAAGTTTTCCTTATACAAGGATTAAGCCTCATCTGCATAAAACGGAAGAGCCGTGGAAGAGTACTGTTACACTTGCTAACTATTGGCCAAAAAATTGCTCAAATGAGTGATTTTGATCAATAGTTGCTCCGTGTAAACGCTCATTAGTCGCTAGATGCTTTGCTTCAGTTCAATGAAACTAAGCAACTAATGAGCAACTTCTCCCTCAGTATAAACAGCCGTTCATCACTGCCTGTTCACACTAAATGATCGCCAGTGTGCTCTGCCTTCATTCGTTGAACGACTGTCCCTCCTGTATGAAAGCACAGGCGCCATAGTCGTTGGGGCGGCTGTAGGGCACTTAGGCAACCAACAGCTGCCTTGTCTATAAGTACCCCAAGATTATTTCCAACACCAGTTGTCCACAGCCTATGGCTCTCCAGCTATTGTGAACTACAAGCCCCAGCAATACCCGACAATCTGCACAACTGATGGATGGAATATACACCCTAGATGTGCAGAGAGAGAGGGGAGACGTTTCGGGGCCATGGCTCGCAATTTTTTGTCTAAGTGCTTTAGATTTTCAGTGATATTGGCTTATGTGGCTGGAAGTGCTGACAACAAAAATAAAGGTTGGTATTAATACTGTAAGCACAGGCAGCGATGACAGGTAGCCTGGCCTGCAGTGACATGTTCCCACCAGCAGAGGGCAGGAGAGTCAGGTCTCAGTGCAGGGAGCGTGGCCTCGTCATGTAGGATGCGAGCACGTGCACCCTGGCACTATCATTACGTTTGTGATAGAGATCATGATCTGCGCTCACATGCCCGTTATTACCCAGTAAGTATATTACATTGCCCTAGAATTTCTGAAAAAAAAGAGCAAAAACAATTAATTCTGGGTAAAATCCTCCATCTCATTTAGCCGTAATCTGTATGTTGCTGTACAGTATGTAATCCTCCTCTCATTCGCCTCAATTACAATTATTTATCTCCGCAGTCACAGAATTTAAATGGGAAATTCATTAGTGAGAGAGCTTCAATTATACTAAAACTAATTAACCCCTTCTTATTTCACTAGTGCTATCCAACGGGTTAAGGCTGACTATATGGAACCTATCAATCTGCCATGTATATATGTAAAACTTACTAACACAGCAACATTTTCTAGTATATACTCCTATGTAACCCCAATCTTTCCAAATCAAGGACCCCCAATATCATGGTTTGCAGACTTATCACAGCATAGTGACCCTTCATCCTTTATCATCATGTCATTTTTAGGTCCATTAATGCTAATTAATTTCTTAATTTGCTGTAGATTTAAAGTGCTTGTAACTCTGATACAGTGTTTTCTGATACAGAGCTCCGAATGCCCTGCATGGTCATAGTTATATGATAAACCTCTGGCTAATCGCAGCCACCACTAGGGGGAGCTTAAGAGTTCACTGCATATTGTTGAGTGCAACATCCACTACATAGCCCCTATATATAGACCACCGTCTAGTAACGTGTTTGACCACCTTTCGCTTTCAGAACTGCAGTAATCCGTTGTAGTATGGATCCCACTAGGTGATGAAATCGTTCAATGAGAATATCGGCCCCTGTGGTTAGGAAGCCTCTTGAAGTTGCTGCAAATTAGTTGGAAGTACTGACATGTTATGACCAGCTGACAGGAAGGGTTCATTGATTCATGCTGCTTGCGCCAAATTCTATCCCTCCCATCATCAAATACAGAATTCAATTTAAACTCACTACATTCATCCATAAAGCCCTCCACCGCGCCGCCCTACATTGCTTCCCTCATATCAATCCACCTCCCAGCCTGCACCCTCCGCTCCGCTAACAAAATCAGATTAAACAGCCCTCTAACTCGAACCTCTCATTTCTGCCTCCAAGACTTCTCCAGAGCAGCACCCGTCCTCTGGAACGCGCTACCCAAAACTATCCAGGTATTCCTTGACATACTAAACTTCAGGCGTGCTCTAAAAACGCACCTCTTCAGGGAGGCATACCACACCCCCTAAACCAAACCCCTCTGTACTCCACCTAATAACATGCTCCCTGACCTACTGACTACAATCCCTGCTAGCCGTAATCAATCGACACCTGCAGTCATACCGATTCAGCCACTGTACGGCCTGACCATTGTCTGTGTATAGCACCCCTCACTCTCCACCTCCCCATACCGTACACGTCTCCAGCCCCTTTACCTTTGTATCACCCCATTATTTGTAGTATGTAAGCTCGTTGCAGCAGGACCCTCACCCCTATTGTTCCCATCAACTGATTACTATGTAACCGTGGTTTTGTTTTTGTTCCCCCTGTCTTGTAAGCGCTGCTGAATATGTTGGCGCTATATAAGTTAAGATTATTATTATCACCATGATACAACAGAAATCTGGATTCATCTGACCAGGCAATGTTTTTTCCTGCTCAGTGATCTGATTTTATGGAGTCCCGCCTTTCTGTTTCTCTTAGACACAATGGCGCTGGAACTGGTCGCCTGCTGTTATATTCCATCCGTAGGAAGCAACAGTAAGTTGTGCCTTCAGACATGTTAGTAGGAGCACCAGTATTGTATTCAACTGCAATTTGCTCGACTGTACACCCCCTGTTCATTATAATGATTCTTGACATCCTCCTCTGACCCTTTTCATCAACTGTTTGTTTCTGTCCACAGGATCCTCTTTCACTGGATGACCAGACCTCGTTGGAAGTCGCTCACACCGCTCGATATTTCCATTCCAATGTGGATTCATGCTATAATTGATCCATAGAAAACTTGTAACTTGTTTTAATGCTGCACCTCAGGGTCATGGGTCTAATTTCCATACAGGGAGGATGAAATCATGAAAGGGCCGGTGTCTCTAATATAGTGGCCATACGGTGTATTCACTGAGCTCCATCTAGTGGTGGCTGCAGACAAGACAATTTTGGAGCAGGCTGTTTTCACTATATTCGCTGCATCTATCTCTAGTCCAGACATATTGTATGCTACTATTTGTCATACGGTTGTAAATGTTACCTATAGATTTCTATAGAAATTGTTCATAAATGACATATTATGTTACGTAAAAAGCACCATTTTCCAAAATACTTTTTAAAATTGAGATTGTCACCCCATCATGTCTCAGGATAATGTTGAGTTTCATACCATGGATGAAGCTTATCAGTGTGCTCAATATTGCCCCCTGCTAAGTAAAGCTGATGTGAGATACAAATCCCCCAGATCACCATAAAAACCACATTCAGGACACTCTAAAATTGCCATGTTTCTATATGGGCAAACTGCGGCACTCTCTGGGCACTGTAACTTCATGCAGGCAAAGTATGGTAGTATGAGGGCGCTGTGAGACACTATATGGGCCAATGTACGTCACTGTGGAAGCACTGTATACCCTAAATATGTGCAGCCTGGGTACTGCATAGCAGTCTCCGGCACTTTGTGGTACTATTTATCCAGGGACTATATAGCAGTAAATGTATAGATAGATATTGAGGTTACTAAGGTGGGACTAAAATCTAAAAATTGTGTCCCTCTTTCCTCTCTAACAATGGGGGACATGTTCCTGGGGTCTCGCTGAACCTCTTACTTTGCACCCAACTGGTCCATCGGTTTCTCTGGATTCATTCATTAGAAGTAGACTAGACAGTGATTTGTACCTCTACAACGTGTCATTATGATGAGGTATTGTTCCACCTACCCATTTGCATATTACCCAGAGGAGCATGGACGGCCTTATAAGTCTCCTCACTCACTTACCGTCTAGGTGCTCTCCCTAAGGAGAAGAGATAGTGTTCCTGGCCCACGTTACAGGTCTCTCACTAGCCAAGCCAGAAACCTACTGCACACTAATGAGGGGCAAACACCCCAAAACAGCTGTCTGTGCATGGATTCCGGTTTGGCTTTCAATTACCAGTCATTGTTACAAGGCTTGCATAAAGAGTCAAACATTGACTTGCAGGAATTCAGCCTTCCAATAGGTGGCGCTGCAGAGGTATTGTTCCATCTCCCTTATTTGTGTTCTGACGAGGATGATGGCTTTCATGGATAATTTGGCAAACTGTCCCTGTGGCCGTCAGTCATTGTGTATGTGAGGGAGGCTGTGTAGACATCCCGCACTGCCTCCATCCGGAGGGAGACTTATCCTGCTCGCTGCAATGCTTCGCTCCATAGGACGGTCACACAAAAGACCCCACAGGCCGGACATAGCTGCTGCACCTCATAGATATCTATGGGGGTTCACAAGACTGATATGGCTATGAACACCCAAGGCTTGGATATGCATCGGTACACCTGCAGCTTGTGTGGAGCCATTGACAGCTACAGTGCCCCCCGTAACAGTGACAGTCATAGTGCTCCCTATCAGCCTGCTGAAGCCAGTGATTGGCTGCAGTGGTCCTGTATGCAAACAGAAGCGGGGATCAGAGCAGTCAGTATGACTAAGGCCCCAGTTCACACATCTTTTTTTGTCTGTCCGCATTTTTTAGTGACTGAATACGGACAGCACATGGGCCAGCTGAATTTAATTGGCGCATTCAGACATGCGTTTTGTTACGTGGAAGGCTGTGGGGCGTAAAAAACACTCCATATTCACAGACCCAAATTGCCCATGAAAGTCTATGTGTGCATAAAAAAACGGATACACGTGTATTTACTGTGCTTTATTATGCATATTGTCAGGAGGCGGTGGAAAAAATTACATCAGTTATTATTTGGCCATTAAAAACACACATAAGCATCAAAACCGCAAATATAGTGAAAATAGTGGTTTTTTCCACAGAACAAAGTTGCATACACCTATGTAATAAGCGCTAAGGCCTATCACACGGGTGTATATTCTGCCTGCATTCAGTCCATATCATACAGATCGCACACGGGGCCGGTGATATAAATCAGAGTATTCACATTGCATTTTATTATGCCGACTGATGTGTGTAAAAAAGCAAAAAGCGCAGCTTGTCGTATTTTGGTGCGGATCCGTGGACCAAAATTGCCCATTAAAGTCTATGGGAACGTGAAAAACTAAGCAAAACATATTCTTTTCTGTGTTCACTGCGTTTTTTTCTGTATACCCCATTTTCTGTAGCTTGGGACAAAACTGACATTCTTGCTTTTTTGCGCACGTAAAAAACGGATGACACACGGTTGCAACATAGACGAAATGTAGTGAAAATGGTGCGCTTTTTGTGGACCAAAACGTCATCTGCCCGTGGGACTGAGCTTAGTTTATTATTTTAACCAGTTCCTGCCCTCAGTACGTTTTTTTTTCTATAAGGCTGGGTTCACACAGGGTGGATTTGGCGCGGTTTTGCCGCAGCAGATCCGCCCGCGGCAAAACCGCCTGCGGCCGCTAATCTCGGGATTGGCCAGCCATGTGGACGAGATTTCTCAGAAACCTCATCCACACGGGACGGCTAATCCCCTGCAGTAAATCCATCTGAAACCGCAGCTGCGGTTTCAAGAGAAGCAGCATGTCTATTTACCTTTTTTTTTTTGTTTATTTATGTCACGGCCACGCTCTCCTCTATGGGAGCGCCGTCCGCAACGGAAAAGCAAGCGGCCGGGCCGCTTCAAAGCCAACGCGGCTTAAACCGCGGTGGTTCTCCCGGCGGAAATCTCGCGGTCTTTGCTGCGGCCAAACCGCAAGATTTCCGACGGGAATCCGCCCTGTGTGAACCCAGCCTAAGGGTGCCTACCCACTAGAGGTTTTTTCCCGCTGCAAATTCGCAGCGTTTTTTTTTTCTAATTGTCAATGGGACTTTCTAATGTTAAAAACGCAATGCACCAAAAACGCAAGTTGTGTTGCGTTTTTAGCATTAGAAAGTCCCATTGACAATTAGGAAGAAAATTGCAGCGGATTCGCAGCGGAAAAAAAACGCTAGTGGGTGGGCACCCCAAGTCGGACAACTTCTTTAAGACAGCGCCCCAAAAACAGTGACGGCCATCGGGGTTTTTCCAGTCTGCACATTACGATGAGATTCTTCTACTCCGGCATTTGATAATACAGAAATCCTGATACTTTGACAGTTTTTCTGACTGAACTGCAAAATAATCCATAATCTCAGACCTGCGAATTTGTGCACCAAAAACGCACATATTGAGCTAATGAACTTATTTGCCCATTTCAATGCCTATTTGCATGTTTTTTGCGTGTTCAAATACGCACAATTTGCATGCGCCAAGAGTGCAGTAAAACTTGTACATGCAAATATGCAATGCACACTGCGCAAATACATGGCGCAAATGTGCTTACGCTCGTGTGACACCAGCCTTATAGGCAACTTATATTTGTATGTCTGTCCAGTAATCCAGAATATCTGGTAATGCGGCACACAGCAGGTTCTAAACTTTATTTTTTGTGGGGTATGAAGGGCTGCGCCTGCTCGAGTACCCAGACGCAGAGGCATGAGATGGTGCTCAGCACATTAGATAATAGAGGTGTACCAGTGCTTGCGTTTTAGGGGGGGCACATACATTTTGGGGAAGAATTTCTCACTTTTGACATTTGCCTCGGTATTTTTGTAGAGCCGCTCTCTAGTAATGGGGAAGGGGTGCATCTCATCGGCTGGTATGACATGGGTATGGCACGTCTGGGGGTATAGTGGGTGGGCGCAGCAGTCGGTCACCGTTCCAGACAGCTCTCTGTCAGCCGCTGAGACAGCCCGTCCATCACCATTATCCACAACAAGACTCATTACCTGGCTGCCAGGAACCCTCCCACTTCTGCCATCTGCATTGAATTAAAAAATGACGAAACCAATCAGTATCATTTGGGGTGGAAACGCGCTTGACACATTCATTTCCATCTCTGGAGCGCTCGCCGGCAAATAAAAAAAAGCTTTTGAAAAGTGTTCCTTGTGTAGAGATAGAGTGACAATGAAAACATTGGCAGCGGGGACGTTGTACCTCTCACATCAGCCATTGTACATGGACCAAAATGTTCCTTTTCCTATCCAGAGGCGGAATGACGGTGCCAGCAGCACAGAGAGACGAGCTCCGGGGTAATTGTCACACTGAGCATTCACAGCGCTCATTAACCCGCTGCTTGAAAAGCAAACAGACATTGTGCTGAATGATGATGGCAGCGGAGGCATTACCAACAGAGGGAAAGGTTAGGGGACCCTCGTGCCCGCGCCATATACCCCGGGGTATGCAGAAAGGGCACCGATTTCCTCTTCTCTTGCTCATAAAGCACTGGCACTGCTGCTGTAACAAGCCAGCAGAATCATGCACAGAGGAGAGCGGGCATCGTGGCAAAGCGGGGTCCCCCATGGGAGATGATTGCTGCCACCACTCGCCTCCTCATTCATGCCATAGAAAAGGATGGGAGGAGTCCCACGAAGACTCACATCAGCCATGGGGAAGGCACATGGGGCCAATCTTCTGCTATTGGCCCTGTAGCATTGTCTGCCTACGTCTATTGGACAGACATTAAAGTGCATCTGTAGGTACAATTCTTCACTCAGAAACCAGCAGCACAGAGGATTTGGAGCATTTCCTAATTTCCGTAATAAATCTGTAGTGTTCAGTGTCTTTAATCTAACAGAGCACCATTACTCTCCTTACACAGGAACACTTACATACCTGCCAGGGGCACAACTACATGGGGTGCAAAGGGTGGTGCTGTCCCAGGTCGGGGGCTCGTATGGGAGATCTCTCAGGCTCCAATACTGTAAATGATGTGTGATCATTGGCAGGGTGTTATAGAATCTGCACTGGGGCTAAGAGCTTCAAATATGCCTCTGTAGGTCTCACTTGGGGTGAACCCTATGATTCCGTATTCAGTACGATGGGATCCAGGTACAGAGGTATACTATATGTCCCATGGAGGGACTTGGACATTAATACTGTCATATAGTATATCCGTAATATTGTCCAAATAACAGTGTCAGGCAATTCCTAATACCAGTACTACTTACACAGCGTGCAAGAAATACCACCATACAGCGCCCAAATAATACCACTACACAGACCTTAAATAATACCATCATACAGACCATAAATAATACCACTATGCAAAGCCAAAGTAATACCACCATACAGAACATTAATAATACCACCATACAGCATCCAAATAATACCACCATACAGACCATAATACCACCATACAGAGCCAAAATAATACCACCATACAGACCATAAATAATACCACCATGCAGAGCCAAAATAATACCACCATACAGAACATTAATAATACCACCATACAGCGTCCAAATAATACCATTACACAGACCATAAATAATACCACCATGCAGAGCCAAAATAATACCACCATACAGACCATAAATAATACCACCATGCAGAGCCAAAATAATACCACCATGCACAGCCAAAATACCAGCATACAGCACCCAAATAATACCACTACACAGTACTCAAATAATACCATCATACAGACCATAAATAGTACCACCATGCAGACCCAAAATAATACCACCATACAGACCATAAATAATACCACCATGCAGAGCCAAAATAATACCACCATGCAGAGCCAAAATACCATCATACAGCACCCAAATAATACCACTACACAGTACTCAAATAATACCATCATACACACCATAAATAATACAATCAGACAGACCCTAACTACAGTAATATCATACGTAGTGCAAATAATGCCAATATAGATAGCCAAAATTATACCACTATACAGACTCTAAATAATACCACCATACAGTGCCCAATTAATACCACCATACAGTGCCCAAATAATAAGATATACAGCATAAACAAACCCACAGCGGCTTCCGTGACTACAGTCAGGATAGCCCGTCCATGTGCCTACTTATATACAATATGGTCATCATAGAGGGGGGTCATGGCGGGACGGGGGCTCTGAAGCACTCAGTGCTACTATGTCATGCCACATTCTACTACATCTACTACATTGCAGTTTCCAGAGATGAGGTTCTGCAGCAGCTGGCTCTGTTTCTGTGCACGGCTCTGGCACCTCCAAGGGGTAATAACTTCTACTGAGGAGTTGCTATTTAAGCGACTGCTGTGTTTAGCAGTGTGAGAGGTTACAGAGCCGGTCTGCTTACTGAATAGCCCCCGTCGTACAGAACGGCCATTTTGTTCTCACTGTAACTCAATCTGCGAGGACAAATACCGGAACAGCTGTTTCTCTAAAGCACGTGGGGAATTTTGGAGCGAAGACGATTTAAACATATTGCAGCAGTTGTCTCACATGGAAAACTGTTTGTTTCATTTGCTGGAAAGATTACTTCATAAATGGCGAGGAGATAAAGAGCTCTATTTACTAAGGGGAAGGCGAAACCGCAGCGCAAATGTCCTTCCAGTCCGCACTGCATACTCGTGCCGGTGGTCAGACGGCTTCTGTGGACATGGAGCACTGACCTTCCTCATTTCCATGCACAATTCCAATCGCTCTCCTATCTGGCAGCATACATCCTAGACTGAGGAATAGAACACTGAAACTGCAGTAAGGACTGACACAGAGGAAGCACAGTAGTATAAAGAGAGTAGAGGTAGCTGTAAACAGAACCTAAGAATTATACATTTTGGGTCAGTGAAAAGTGGATAACAATACTTGCGGATACTTGTGGCCACTATTGGCCATCACCCAGTATCTGTATGATAACGGCTCAGAAACAGCTAAATGGGATATTACACCTATTACAGGGCTTGCAGGGAATTTTTTTCACTGTTCATCCTGTACCTCCTGATTCATGAACAGAACATCAAAGCTACAGTTTAAACTGACACACATGCAAGGCAATAGGAAACAGGGATCAAGGTGTCTGTGTGTGGGGGGGGGGGTGGGGGTGGGGGGGGGGACTGAATAACAGTGCGAACGAATTATATATTGTGGACCTGCGGGAAGTGGAAATGCACCAATAAGCTGTGGAATGGTATCTGGTGAGCATGCACATGAACAGCACTCTCCATTATAGTACAATTTTATTAACCCAACCTAAAGGCCCATTTACACACAAAGACAATCTTTCAACCGATTGAAAGATTGACAGTTTTAGCGATAATTTTGCATAAAGTGTTAATGAACACTAATGTCCATTAACACTTTATCAGCTTCATTTGCATTTAAAAGGGCCTCCGGGAGCTGTTTGCAGATCCCAGCATGTTAACTGGGCTCTGCACACAGCTCATTTGTTCTCATACAGGCTGTCGGCAGAATACAATGTAATCTCCGACTCCCATGCAGAACACATGGTCCCTGTTATCTTACTTCGCTGAAGGATGGATAGCGTTTACACGCAACGATTATCGCTCATACGCCATCGTTTGAATGAATTTTGAGCGATAATCGTTGCATGTAAATGGGCCTTAAGGCTGTAGTCACACAGGCAATTGAGGACCATAAAAAAAATCCAAATTTTTTGTATGACCTTCATGAATTTTGCGATATTCTCATGTTATTCCATCCATTTTGCAAGCGATTTTCAAACAAGTAAAATACATTAAAAGGACATAAATGCACAGGCTCCGCGCTTCCTGGTTTACGTAATATTTTTTTTATGATCCCCATGGTTACCTGTGTTAAAAACAAATGGCACTCGCATCATGAAAGTGCAGTCCGTTATTTCTTAACACATCCTTGACTTGAATGACCGATTCTTTTACACGGACTGTCCGTCTAAGAACAAGAGCGCCCCATGAATATCCCCACGTGCTGTCCGTGAGCGGCCCCATGAATATCCCCACGTGCTGTCCATGAGCGGCCCCATGAATATCCCCACGTGCTGTCCGTGAGCGCCCCCATGAATATCCCCACGTGCTGTCCATGAGCGGCCCCATGAATATCCCCACGTGCTGTCCGTGAGCGCCCCCATGAATATCCCCACGTGCTGTCCATGAGCGCCCCCATGAATATCCCCACGTGCTGTCCATGAGCGGCCCCATGAATATCCCCACGTGCTGTCCGTGAGCGGCCCCATGAATATCCCCACGTGCTGTCCGTGAGCGGCCCCATGAATATCCCCACGTGCTGTCCGTGAGCGGCCTCATGAATATCTCCACGTGCTGTCCGTGAGCGGCCCCATGAATATCCCCACGTGCGGTCCGTGAGCGGCCCCATGAATATCCCCACGTGCGGTCCGCGAGCGGCCCCATGAATATCCCCACGTGCGGTCCGCGAGCGGCCCCATGAATATCCCCACGTGCTGTCCGTGAGCGCCCCCATGAATATCCCCACGTGCTGTCCATGAGCGCCCCCATGAATATCCCCACGTGCTGTCCGTGAGCGCCCCCATGAATATCCCCACGTGCTGTCCGTGAGCTCCCCCATGAATATCTCCACGTGCTGTCCGTGAGCTCCCCCATGAATATCCCCACGTGCTGTCCATGAGCGGCCCCATGAATATCCCCACGTGCTGTCCATGAGCGGCCCCATGAATATCCCCACGTGCTGTCCATGAGCGGCCCCATGAATATCCCCACGTGCTGTCCATAAGCGGCCCCATGAATATCCCCACGTGCTGTCCATAAGCGGCCCCATGAATATCCCCACGTGCTGTCCGTGAGCGCCCCCATGAATATCCCCACGTGCTGTCCGTGAGTGCCCCCATGAATATCCCCACGTGCTATCCATGAGCGGCCCCATGAATATCCCCACGTGCTGTCCGTGAGCGGCCCCATGAATATCCCAACGTGCTGTCCGTGAGCAGCCCCATGAATATCCCCACGTGCTGTCCATGAGCGGCCCCATGAATATCCCCACACACTGTCCGTGAGCGGCCCCATGAATATCCCCACGTGCTGTCCGTGAGCGGCCCCATGAATATCCCCACGTGCTGTCCGTGAGCGGCCCCATGAATATCCCCACGTGCTGTCCGTGAGCGCCCCCATGAATATCCCCACGTGCTGTCTGTGAGCACCCCATGAATATCCCCACGTGCTGTCCGTGAGCGCCCCCATGAATATCCCCACGTGCTGTCCGTGAGCGGCCCCATGAATATCCCCACGTGCTGTCCGTGAGCGGCCCCATGAATATCCCCACGTGCTGTCCGCGAGCGGCCCCATGAATATCCCCACGTACTGTCCATGAGCGGCCCCATGAATATCCCCACGTGCTGTCCATGAGCGGCCCCATGAATATCCCCACGTGCTGTCCATGAGCGGCCCCATGAATATCCCCACGTGCTGTCCATGAGCGGCCCCATGAATATCCCCACGTACTGTCCGTGAGCGGCCCCATGAATATCCCCACGTGCTGTCCATGAGCGGCCCCATGAATATCCCCACGTGCTGTCCGTGAGCGGCCCCATGAATATCCCCACGTGCTGTCCATGAGCGGCCCCATGAATATCCCCACGTGCTGTCCGCGAGCGGCCCCATGAATATCCCCACGTACTGTCCGTGAGCGGCCCCATGAATATCCCCACGTGCTGTCCGTGAGCGGCCCCATGAATATCCCCACGTGCTGTCCATGAGCGGCCCCATGAATATCCCCACGTGCTGTCCCTGAGCGGCCCCATGAATATCCCCACGTGCTGTCCGTAAGCGGCCCCATGAATATCCCCACGTACTGTCCGTGAGCGGCCCCATGAATATCCCCACGTGCTGTCCGTGAGCGGCCCCATGAATATCCCCACGTGCTGTCCGTGAGCGGCCCCATGAATATCCACACGTGCTGTCCGCGAGCGGCCCCATGAATATCCCCACGTACTGTCCATGAGCAGCCCCATTATAGCGTATGAGTCTGTGAACACGGATGTTATTATAATGTGAAAAAAACTTATTGCATGTCCTATTGCGGTCTATCATGCCTGTTGGTGTACGGCAGATGGACAGGTGTCCGTGTTCTGTCTCATGCGAGTTGTGCGCGAGCCTCTTGGTCACAACTCGTGCGCATGGGAAGTGTACCGGAGGCCTAAATGTGTTGGCAAGAGGCTCATGACCTTTACTGCCCAGGACCCAGACCTAATAGCTTGATCAGCAGAATATCCCTTGCGGTAATGGCGTGCACCTTTAAGAAGGCGCCATTTTTGTTGGCCACACAACGAGAAGAATACAATTAGCTAGAGAGCTATGTCTATGTCGCCGCACGCTGCCCTCGCCTGACACATCTCAGTAGTCAGTTTGGCAGAAAATACCTTAATGAAAATAGCAGAGAGGAGAATGATCCGGCTTCCTCCCAGTAGCTGCGTCTTCTTGGGGCTGGGCGGAATCCTTCCATGTCTGGGGACCGATCACAAGGAATGTTATTCCTGGCTTATGTAACACAATCATTGGCAGGGGCACATATTTATTTCCTGCGCTCAGCGTATATGTTATTGTGATATCTCTATTAACTATTGGAGCACTCCGTTACTGTTAGGACAACTTTGTTCTGCTGCCAGTTCTCCGAATCCGTGACTGAAATCTGACCGGAGCCAATTCACGAAATGCAATAATGAGAATGACCCGAAGGTCATTCTCATTATACCCAATCACCAAGATATGGGTAGTGAGGCATCATGGGGAGTGGGGTACACGGGCTTATCTCCACCACCCCAGCTCCATCACTGAGTGATGAAAAGTTATGCCACTTTCTAATAGAGTTTGTGTTTCAATACTATTTTCAAGATCTCTGCTTGCTGTCAGTCAATATATTTGCTCACATGGCTGGCTAATTCCGGGATTAGCGGCCGCATGCGGATTTGCCTCTGCGAAATTCCGCACAGAATTTCCGCGGCAAATCCACTGCATGTGAACCCAGCCTTAAACCCCAGTGGCTGCAGACCTGTTCCCAGGGAGCTGGGGGTTTGCTACGACTAGATCTAATCTAGCAGACTCTATTGTCTGGAGTCCAGGCTGATACATTTTATCTGCATTGATAGACTGTTGGGCTACCTACACACTGGCGAATGCGGTATAGGGCTGAGAAACGCGTCGTGATATTTCGCTCGCCAACGTGCGTTTTCACTGTAATGCGAGATGGGACATGCAGCGTCTTTTTCTCGCACCACGTTACGGTACGGGAAACAAAAGTCACTCATGTGTAGGACTCCATTCAAAAGTCCATATTCGGCCAGATTTGTGTGTCTCGCAATGCACAAATCTCGAACAAGTTTTCCTGCTGTGTGAAAGCGGCCTAACGAGCAAGTGGGAGATACGTTTTTGTGTTGATGTATTTAGCTGACTCAAGCCATATTCATACAGGCGAGTGCGATGCAGGTAATTGGAAATCTGACAAACATTACACTCATTTTTTCTGCGACTTTTGCGCTTGTGCAAGGCTTTATGGTGTTAGAAGCGCGATTTGCATTGATATACGTGCGCTTTTTCGCTTGTGGAAAAATTTTTTTTTAAAAATCGCATGTCGTTCCAATAGCTAAAATGGTAAAAAATTTATTGCACTCGCATGCAAATCACAGAGCGTGCGGGTACGATGTATTTTTTTTAGAAAATAATGGGCAATAAACAGGAATCGCCCAAAACAGGACGGACTGAGATTTTTCGATATCGGACTCTAAGTCCAAGAGAAAAATCACTTGTGTATATTAACCCATTGAAAATAATGGGTTACTTTCCCAGGCGAGTTCAGTCCATCCCGCAATCGGACAGAACTCATGTGAGAAAATCACCGATGTAAACACAGCCAAGACGGATACATTGTGGGAACCCCATCTGTGTGAACAAGACGTAGTCAGAACTAGAATGAGCCCATTCACTGACAGCAAGAAGAGATCCTGAAAAAGTTGATGAATTAAAATGCATGGGGAGGAAATTATTGTACTGCTTGCACCGGTTTTCTGGCATAAAATCCTAAATTTTGGCGCACAACATATTTGCGTATTCTGATGGGCGCTGCCTGGAAACCCCTTTGACTTTCTCGCAGTCACCCCTCTGTCCCCTTACCAAGCTGCCGCTGGTCTACAAAGGTGAGCGCTCCAACTGAGAGCAAATTAAAGGGCGGGAATCTGAAAATTCACTCACTCTAATTGGCAAAATATGCAAAAATGTCATGGTTATTACCCTCCTCCTTGCCATTTAAAGATCATGTCCAGAATGAGAAAACACATCTGCTTTCTTCTAGAAATAGCACCACAGTGGTCCATAGGTTGTGTCTGGTATTGCAGCACTGAACTGAATGGGGCTTAGCTGCAATACTACATACAACCTGTAAGCAGTTCTTGGGAGAAAGCAACCATGGACAATTCCTTGAAGTCCTGCAAGGCCTCTTCCCAAGCGCTATGCAACAAGATGGCATTATAGATGGGGTAGCTAGTATAGCCCTTTATATACCCCGTTCTCCCCGGTGATGATGATAGGGTAGTATAGTATAGGGAGGGATTACTGCAGGGTAGGATGAAGTGGATGGAGGTGTCATAACTGGGCAGCATATAGAAATGGTGGATTAGCACCAGGCTGGCCTCATTAATACACTGTGCAGATGTTTCCAGCCGCTCGGATAACGGACGGCTGGAGCTCCACAGAGGCCGCTGCGCTGATTTGTGACTTGTTGTTTACTGTTCTCGGTGGAGGGATGTAATCTGTTTAAGCATCAGAACATCCTTCGTGCCAGGTAGCCTCATTCATCAGCGCTGTCACCGCTGCAAGCTGAAAGTAATCACCCGCCGGATCCACATCATTTCACCAGAAGACTCGTGAACATCATCTAGGGTGGGATGAGGACACCGTGGACCACATTCTGTGGGGGGTGATCCCAGGTTGGAGCAGGACAGACACCTCACCTATTAAAGCTATTCACTGCCTGCTGAGGGTTTACTAATCAGAACAAAGAATAATTGTATCCAGCCTACACAATGCTCTGCGGGCTAAACACATCAACAGCAGCTGCACAAATCTCTCTGCTAGTCTGCTACAATGTATCAGTCTGGAGTCAAGGATGTTCACAGAGAACGATCCAGACTGGATACAACTGTATCCCCTTCTCAGCTGAGAGTAGAAAAAGTTTACTGCCTATGAATGGTAACAAGAATTCACTGAGAGCAAGCAGTGATCTGGAGTATGGTGAAGAAGTATAAAGCAGCACTGAACAGTGTAGATGTCATTTCAGTCACTGTGAGACAGTAAATCACTCACTATTAACTGCGCCAGTGTCTCTGTGTGAGTCTCTCTTCTCCCCCCTCCTCCTCTCTCCACAGATTTCTACGGGCAGCATGAAATCTAATGTGTTAGTGAGCGGTTAGTCCATCTAGTCTCTAAAGATGGAGCAGTTTTTCAGAGTGAGTGAAGAGAGAAGTGAGGGGTTCATCACTGATATGACATATTGCAGAGTTTCTTGTATTTGCTTCAGACCGTGTTTACATGGCAGGTAACTCATGTGAGTTCTGTCCTGTCTGACACAAACACAACTTGCACGGGAAATAAACCCATTCATTTGAATGGGCGATTTTTTTTACTTGAACCCAATGTTCCCAGATTGAAGAATTGCTGCATGCCATGCCCCAGTATCGAATGAGAACTTGGACACAACTCACATTAGAGTGTAAATACAGCCTCATGCGAAGGTTGTTCCAAGGCTAGTAAGCACTCAGAGGGGTATTCCCATCTCTCAATCATGCCCAAGATCACAATACAGAAACCGCTAAGTGGGCTGTTTAATGCTGTTCCCACAACTCCAAGTGAATAGGAGTTCAGTAAACGGCATAGCAAGTTGACCTTCCCGCCTGTACCTGGATAGGAGGTCTGGGTTGTCACCTACAGTATGACTGGAGTGCATTCGACTTTTTGATTTTTGCACTTTTTGTGTGTTAATCTGGAGACAGAACTTCTCACATATCTGTGAGGCAAACATAGAAGTGGAGATGCTGGACAGGGGCCGCTCTGGCCATGGTCATCTGGGTTGCTATGTAGTATACTATCAGTCAGGAGTAGAGATGAGCGAGCATACTTGCTAAGGACAATTACTCGATCAAGCATTGCCCTTAGCGAGTATCTCCCAGCTCGGAAGAAAAGGTTCGGCTGCCGGCGCGGGTGACAGGTGAGTTGCGGCCATGAGCGGGAGGGAGAGACAGATCTCCCGTCCGTTCCTCCCCGCTCTCCCCCGCCCGCCGACGGCAGCCGAATCTTTGCTCCCGAGCGGGCAGGTACTCGCTAAGGGCAATACTCGATCGAGCAATTGCCCTTAGCGAGTATGCTCGCTCATCTCTAGTCAGGAGGCTTCTGATACGGCCTTTTCTGAAAGATGATGAGGAGGCTACGACTGGCCCATCTCCAATATCTCATCTTTTATGTTTGCCTCATAAATGTGGTTTTTCAACCCCGCCATGTGTAAACTCACCTTTAAAGGGAATGCGTTATCAGAATATTACCCATTATATAAATCCCATTAATGTGTTAAGCTATGTTTTAGGAATTTTTGTTAATATTTTGGTTAATTTTCGGTCACAATCTAAACTTTAAAACAATCCTAAAATCCTGCATTTTCCCCACCGACCACAGAGCCTAATACTTCCTGATGCATGCAGCCGTCATCTCACTAACATCACAGACCGGATTACACTGACAGGTAACACCTATATGTAGATAACACAGGATCCACCATTCACAATAGATATAAGCTGTGACTATCTACACCCCTCCCTGCAAAATGACCTCTACACAGAGCATGTCTAGAACAGTGTCCCATACAAGTCAATGGGTTCCCCCTTATCCATTGTGTGAATGGCCCATGAAGCTGCTGTAAAGCACATCTCTATAGGCTGTTAAATGTAGCTCAGGAAAGATGGCCAACCCCATAGTCATGTATAGAGCACAGAATAAAAAAATCTACAATCAGAAAATAAAGGTAGATTAGAAAAGTGTACTTTTATTAATTAAAAAAGGCAATGTTGTCCTTTTAACCTATTTGGGCATGATCAGTTTCCATTGCCCAATTCACAGTGAGTGCAGGAACGGTGATATACTTTATTGGGACTGCTATTGCCGGCTGATATTCTCCTCCAAAGAGGGGAGGGAGCAATATCCTATTCCACCTTAGGCAACACAAAGGTTAAAATTGCTCCTCCTCACTATACAGGTGCATATGTCAATTATAAGGGCAAGATGAGTGGCTAGGTAGCAGGATCCAGAAGCTTCCACCTACATCAATACCAGTTATAGCGGCATTCTGCCCGCAGCGACGGTGCAAGGTTCGGGCTATCAAGAGATAATCTGTGCAATAATAGCAGTGAGATGCAGAATAATACCAACAGCTGGTGCTATAAAACTGCTTTTAAAGAAGCATATTCATTCACGAGAGGGGGGGGGGGAGAAAGGAGAAAAATTCTGCCTGTGACTAGTGACATGAGCGGCGTAGTCTCTAATTATTCTGATCAAGAGAGGGAAACACAACACAAACTTTAATTGTGTTTAACTGATATTTAATCAGGACTCAGTGAACTGCAGATTAAAGCTGAAATTCATAAACCATAATTAGCCGATCGTCACAATCTTATGGTCCATGCTCTCCCTCAGCCTGGGTGTCTGGCACGTTGCCCCGGATTTTTGGCAGTGCTAGAGAGAGCCGGGCGGTTTGAGGTAAGCATCTTGGAACCCCTCTCCCTACAATGGATTTGTACCGCCATCTATAGGCTGGGCAGCGTGGGACCCGGTCAGTCGGTGTAGTCTATATCTTTTCTTTCCTGGCCTATCGTTTACCTGGAGCTGGCAAAGCAGCGGTGGCGGGGAGTTTTCTCCTCCCTGCATCTGATAGTCTTATCTTAAATTCCCTCTGATATTCACTGAGAGGCTTTTTGGTGCAAAACCAACCTTTTTTTTTCAGAACCTGATCTCACCCGGTAAAAGGATCCGTGCGCAGTCAGCCGGTGGTGAGGAGGGGAGGGGGCGGGGGGTGAGGAGAGGTTCTCTGAGGACAAAGAATTCACAGACAGTGGATCCAAAATAAATGTAAACAATCGGAGGCCTCGGACACTCGATACGTTGCGGCCGTGGCGGATGCACATTCCATTAGGTTTTTATTACATTAAAATCTCCAGTAAAGACAAGTCGTCCTCGTCTGTCATGCTGGTAAAAGCTCTACTGAGTTATATATGTTTCTGGGAAAGAAGGGTGACAGCACACAGATCTGCCGTTATAAAGCAGTTGCCGTATCCATCTTTCCCACGCTGCGGTTGCGACACAATATGGGAGTGACGGATGTAACAAAGCAAAACTAAGTTGATTTTCCATTGTGGAGACTGGGAAAGTTGGGTGACAATCAAAATACATCCTAGAGAGGTTACTACTCATCTTTCTCAAGCTGCAAAAAGGCAAATCTGGACTGTAATGTGACATGGAAAAAGCTGGATGACTACCAATATGGCCTCCATGAGATGTCCCATAGTACTTGGCATTCCTCTTTCTCAGGAAGTATGGGGGAATTTATCAAAACACTTGCACAAGTTTTCTGATGTAAAAAAAAATAATCCAAATTTTGGTGCATGTTTGTTTTGAGCAAAAAGTTGTGACTTTTTTTCATTTTACATCATAATCATCACTTTGAAATGTAGGTGGGGTGTAGCGATTTGGGTGGGGCCTTTCGCAGCCTGAAAGATTTGCTATAATTTACAACAGAAACTGGTGTAATTATGGCATAAAGTTTCGTAGCGGGTATGGATTTGATATTCAGGTACAGAGACTGCTAATGGATGCAGGAGAAGCTGATTCTGTGCCCCAGGCAGATTAGGAAATTCACCCCCCTCCACGATCCATAGAATCAATTAAAAGACACTTTACTCTCTAATGAAAGAGATTTAAACATATCCTCAAAGAAACAAACAGATACAGGCAGAATGAATATTTAATCTGGTGACTTTATTTTTCTTCTCCATTCAGCCCAGACTGCCCTGACGATTTCTCCCAAAGATTGCAGAGTTTACTGATGAAACATCTCAAGCCCTCAGGGTTCTCCTCTGTTGCTGGCGCTGCAGCACATCTTCATGCTGATGCACACAATGTCCTGACATGGGCAGTGCTGGAGCCCAGTGCAGCATCAGCACCTAGAGCAGAGGAGGACCAGCAGGGAACAGAGGATTGGTGACCAATATAAAAAGATGCTCTCAGTTCTTAGAAACTCCTGTCACCATAAGTGGATTACTTCCCAGCCTGGAATAGATGCATCAAACTTTTGTAAAGGACATCCGCCTCTTAATTAGTTTGAGGCATCTTTCTCCAGTGTTTTTTATATACTGACATAGGTAGATGGAATAATTTGGGTTATACAGGGATGGAGGATGTGCTGCACAACCAGTCAAAGTTATCATTATGGAATCTGGGAAAGCAGAGTGACAACAAGTGTGAGAGCCATTTGGGTGGCCTTATAAGTTGTTACTTAGCTTTCCCAGGCTATTTACCTCGTTGTGTGAGACATATCCTCTATTCTTGTGCTGTTACATAAAGGAGCAAAGTTATCTTGCAGGAGACTGGGTGAAAGGGATGACACGTTGGTAGTCACCCAGCTTTTCCAAAAACAGAAGAACAACTCAAAGGGTTTTTTCAGGACTAGGATAGGGGTTTTCTTTAGGAAAGGCCATCAATATCTGATTGGTGGGGGTCTACCACGTGGGACCTCTGCCCTTCAGCTGTTTGAAGAACCCACAGTGCTTGGAGAACTGCTGCAGCCATTTCCTTGCTTACCAGGAACAGTGCCGTATATTTTATAGCAATAGAGCCTGGTATAGCAGCTCAATCCGATTGACTTGAATGGGACTGAGCTGCTGAAAGGTCATGTGATGCATAAATGGGAAGTCAATGGCCTCGGGAGAGGCAGCGGTACTGCATCCTCTTCAAACAGCTGATCGGAGGGGGCCTTGGGTGTCGTACCCCCACCAATTGGATATTGATGACTTTTACTGAGGATAGATGATCAGTACTCTAGTCCTAGAAAACGCTTTTAAAAAGTTTAAGCTATATCCCAGGATGCATTGCTTGGGGCTTGTTACATGGCTGTGTAACATAATGGTGTGGAGTCTAACACCTATTTTCTGCTACGTAAAAATAGCTTACATGAAGGTAAGACCCCCGAGCTATGACTATAAGGGGCGCATATTGATGCTATGGGAGTTACTGGAGTAACTTTCTATAGCACAGGCCAGTATTAGTAGCTGGCAGTTGTCCTTGGCCTGACAAGTCTCAGAAATGGTTGTATTATGTAGTGCAGCCCCAAAGTTTATGTGCCTTTTCCCACTACAGGTGAAACCTCATTGAAGGTAAGAGTGAGGAAAGCAGCGAAACTCAAACTCCTCGTCACAATATACAGCCATGCTGAGTCTTTAATAAACACTCCGAAGATGACAGCGCCGTCTCCATGCCCCTACGAGGCTTTGGCACTGTCAACAGAATGCAATGCGATCGGTTTACAGTCTAACCATTTACACTAAGTTACCATAACAAAATATATGAACATATACTGGGAACTCCTTTATACCTAGCATACAGGACACAATAAATGGTACTATACAGTGTCCTTATATACAGATCAAGAGCAGATACTGGGAATTACACCAGTATACAGATCAGGAGAAGTGGAATTCTGCAGTGTGTATATACAGAATAAGAGCCGATACTGAGATTTACACCAGCATACAGGACAAGAGAAGTGGTACTGTGCAGTGTCCTTATATACAGAATAAGAGCAGGTACTGAGAATTACACCCAGTATACAGGACAAGAGAAGTGGTACTGTGCAGTGTCCTTATATACAGACTAAGAGCAGATACTGAGAATTACACCCAGTATAAAGGACAAGTGAAGTGGTACTGTGCAGTGTCCTTATATACAGAATAAGAGCAGGTACTGAGAATTACACACAGTATAAAGGACAAGAGAAGTGGTAATGTGCAGTGTCCTTATATACAGAATAAGTGCAGGTACTGAGAATTACACCCAGTATAAAGGACAAGAGAAGTGGTACTGTGCAGTGTCCTTATATACAGAATAAGAGCCGATACTGAGAATTACACCAGCATACAGGACAAGAGAAGTGGTACTGTGCAGTGTCCTTATATACAGAATAAGAGCAGGTACTGAGAATTACACCCAGTATAAAGGACAAGTGAAGTGGTACTGTGCAGTGTCCTTATATACAGAATAAGAGCAGGTACTGAGAATTACACCCAGTATAAAGGACAAGAGAAGTGGTATTGTGCAGTGTCCTTATATACAGAATAAGAGCCGATACTGAGAATTACACCAGCATACAGGACAAGAGAAGTGGTACTGTGCAGTGTCCTTATATACAGAATAAGAGCAGGTACTGAGAATTACACCCAGTATAAAGGACAAGTGAAGTGGTACTGTGCAGTGTCCTTATATACAGAATAAGAGCAGGTACTGAGAATTACACCCAGTATAAAGGACAAGAGAAGTGGTACTGTGCAGTGTCCTTATATACAGAATAAGAGCAGGTACTGAGAATTACACCCAGTATAAGGGACAAGTGAAGTGGTAATGTGCAGTGTCCTTATATACAGAATAAGAGCAGATACTGAGATTACACCCAGTATAAAGGACAAGAGAAGTGGTACTGTGCAGTGTCCTTATATACAGAATAAGAGCAGATACTGAGATTACACCCAGTATAAAGGACAAGAGAAGTGGTAATGTGCAGTGTCCTTATATACAGAATAAGAGCAGGTACTGAGAATTACACCCAGTATAAAGGACAAGAGAAGTGGTACTGTGCAGTGTCCTTATATACAGAATAAGAGCAGATACTGAGAATTACACCCAGTATAAGGGACAAGTGAAGTGGTACTGTGCAGTGTCCTTATATACAGAATAAGAGCAGGTACTGAGAATTACACCAGCATACAGGACAAGAGAAGTGGTACTGTGCAGTGTCCTTATATACAGAATAAGAGCAGGTACTGAGAATTACACCAGCATACAGGACAAGAGAAGTGGTACTGTGCAGTGTCCTTATATACAGAATAAGAGCAGGTACTGAGAATTACACCCAGTATAAAGGACAAGTGAAGTGGTACTGTGCAGTGTCCTTATATACAGAATAAGAGCAGATACTGAGATTACACCCAGCATACAGGACAAGAGAAGTGGTACTCTGCAGTGCCCTTATATACAGAATAAGAGCAGGTACTGAGAATTACACCCAGTATAAAGGACAAGAGAAGTGGTACTGTGCAGTGTCCTTATATACAGAATAAGAGCAGATACTGAGAATTACACCCATCATACAGGACAAGAGAAGTGGTACTGTGCAGTGTCCTTATATACAGAATAAGAGCAGATACTGAGAATTACACCCAGTATAAAGGACAAGTGAAGTGGTAATGTGCAGTGTCCTTATATACAGAATAAGAGCAGATACTGAGATTACACCCAGCATACAGGACAAGAGAAGTGGTACTCTGCAGTCTCCTTATATACAGAATAAGAGCAGATACTGAGAATTACACCCAGTATAAAGGACAAGAGAAGTGGTACTGTGCAGTGTCCTTATATACAGAATAAGAGCAGGTACTGAGAATTACACCCAGTATAAAGGACAAGTGAAGTGGTACTGTGCAGTGTCCTTATATACAGAATAAGAGCAGGTACTGAGAATTACACCCAGCATTCAAGATAGGAGAAGTGGTACTGTGCAGTGTCCTTATATACAGAATAAGAGCAGGTACTGAGAATTAGAATAAGGTCTGCTGGCATGCTATGCTCACCAATATAAGCCTTGTGCCAGTGTCTGGACGATACCTGCCTGTAAAGATTTCTCCTGCTCCATATTCTCAGTGGAGATGAATCAGGATCTACTCGGGTCATGAAACACAATGAACTACACCGCTCACCCGCTTTGCACACATGGCAGCAACACTAACCCCCTAGATACTTGCCACAAATCACACTACACGGATCAGCTGCTGCATCGTATCACATGAGAATCACATCACATACAGGTTAGATTACATACAAGGCACTTATCTCATAGGCGGTTTCCTATGATCATCCTGAGCTCCTGGTTCATGAGCAGAATGTCGAAAAAGCAGTACGAACTGACACATATACAGACAGAGCAAAGAAAGGGGGAACAACTTAGTAGCTCAGCAGCTTCATATCTTTGAAGGTCTATAGAATTCTGGATTGCAATCCTTACACTTCATGAACTACATGCAGTACTTGGTTAGTTGTAGATGTTTTGACGGCCCCTTTAAGGAGCACCTGTCACTGCAGCCTGCATCAAGAGCATAAATTATTGCTGATACATCACTTTATGCTTACTATAGTTGCGTAATGTGTATAATTGATGGCCCAGAGCTTCCAGATTAACCTTAAGCATCAATGACTTTGAGCTTTGCAGTATCAAGCTACAGTATTTAATATTTGCAAATACTTCTACTCCAGTCACAACCAGAGCTGCAAGCACAGTTCTGCTGATCTTCTGCTAGCTCTTGGTCTGTGGCATCTCACTGCTGCCTCTTGCTGGTTCAGCATGTGTGCACACTGTTGTGATGCATTTTAGCAGGTGCAGTGCATTACGTTTGACAGACAATAAGCTGCTAGCTGGTTGTTACAGGCAAGTTTGTCAGCATGGTGGCAGCTAGTGTATTATTTCTGCAGCTTTGGAGATGATTGGAGCATAAGTCATGATGTAACTCAAGATAAGTAAATGTCAGTAACATTAGAGGGGTTGTCCAGTCGTAAAGCATAGATGGCCTATCCGCAGAATGGACAAGCAATGGAATATCAGCAGAGTCTGCCACCCAGGATCCCTACTGATCAGCTGTCCACCCAGCCAGTGCACGGAGTGGATTTCTGCTGGAAGCAAACAGCTCTGTTCTGAATACAGTGGCCAGGCTTGGTGTTACAGCCATTGAAGTGAATGGGAACTTTGCTTGCAATACCAAACCTGACCGCTGCAGTGAGAACAGAGCTGTCTGCCTCCTGTAGAAATAAGCTTGGTGCATGGGCATACCGAACCAACAAACAGCTGATCAGTGGGACTCCCTGGCATCAGATCCCCACCGATCTACTATTTATGCCTTATCCCAAGGACAGGCCATAAATAGTTTACAACTGGAAAACGCCTTTAATAAAGCAAAGGATTTATATAGTTTCTCAGTACTGTAAGTGCTCATATTGAAGGAGACCCAAGGCAATATTGGCAGTGGCACTTACAGTATACTATAAATTCCATAAGTTATCACACCCTCTTTTCTGCATTGGAAGACACATCCTTGAATTGTGATTTTACTGTAAATGTTCCCAATGAGCACAATATCAGGTGTCACTTCACCGGCTCATGGTGGAGACCTGACCATCTATATACACAAGGCACAATGAGGCGTCACACTAATGATGGTCACAACGGCTTTCTCTATGTACTTTGTGATATCTTAAGGAGTGAGGTACCTCTTTAACGTGGCAGGTCTGGGCATCTGGGTCTACGGCCGCTGTTCATTCCTACTCTCCTGAAGTATCTCATAAATATGGGCAATATCCCAGAACCCCGATTGTTTCACCCAGCAGTCACCTATGGGAAGAAAGGAGAAAAAAAAACTTAAATATTTACAGAATTGTATTTATTCAAATGATGTCATAACCAGAGAGGCCGCCTCTCACCCGCACAGCTGACACTTTAATCAGTAGGAACCATGCAATAATGCAGATATGTGTTGGTCTCTGAAGGTTCGGTTCAGTACAGAGCAGGGATACCTTATAAGAGATGTAGTATTTGCACCAGGTCATCTGCAGGGGGCTGACATAAAACCTACATCTTCCACAATGCGATGCATCAGAGAGCAGTGGATAATATCAGGTCTCAGAACCGAAGCATGTAAAAGCGTAACACAGATGGGTTTTTCCTTAAAGGGGTTTTCTGGGCATATACTATTGATGATCTATCCTCAGGATCCCCGGCGATCAGCTGATCGCCCGGCCAGCTGTTAGTGCACCGGGACAGACGTCGTTATCTGGGTCGGAGGTGTTAGCGTCATAGAGGGCTTCATTCCTACTAAAATCAATGGGAGCTGAAGTCTCCTATTAAACTTCCGGAACTACTAGCTCTGACAAGGGGGTCAGACGCAGAAGTGTAATAGGAGGCAGTGCTGCCATTGATTTCAGTGGGAGTGAAGCCCTCTATGACGCTAACACCTCCAACCCTGATGACTGTAAAACCAACACACCCGAGATGAATGGCATGAGATGTTAAGGGGTTAACTGGTTTTCCGGGAGTTAAAAAAAAAAAAATTCAGTGGCTCAGAAATTTATAAAATACAGAAAAAACGCTGCTGGGAATTCAGAAGCAGGCGGGTAGTCATGAGCGGCGCTGGACGGGGCGCCACGGCAGCACATGAGTCTGTGGTTTTTCTTTATTTTGTACATTTCTGAGCCACTAACATTTTATTTAAGTCCCGGATAACCAGTTTAAGGGTACGTTCACATGTAGCGGAAATACAGCAGTATTCCACAGTATTTCCGCATACAAACCATTAGTGCAGTTTGACCAGGAATTAGCGGCGTATCTGCAGGTGATTGCAGCAGCTACATCACTCCCCCCTCAGCTTGCAATACATTGCACTCCGTCAGATGGCACCCGGTGGCTTCTGGTGAGCCCTGAGACGCTGGTCATGTGATTTTGAATTGGCATCAGCTGACCAGCGGCTCGGCGCTCACTAGAGGCTGCCATAGTGCGGATGTGTAAATGTAACCTAAACAAGTGGGAAAATATGTATACATTCAGCGGATGCCTCGACAGACGCGTCCCTCGCCCATAGGATGCCTCTTGTCACTGAGTGGTGCAATATTGTATCGAGTTAGGCTCATCACAAAGTCTATAATTAAACCTAGCTTGTATTACCGGTGGACACATCTGTACATACCTGACACATAAACACATTATTAATATGTATACATACATATTGCGTGTATACAAAGTGCGTGTAGTTTACCATGAACTGCTGCAGCTTGTGATAGGCAGACTATGCTATTCTGAAAAAAATGCCAGAAAGGAACAGAAATCTGCTCAAACAATCGTCTCCGTTTGACCAATAAAAGCCTCCGGCTCCGCGCAGGGTTCCATCTTGATGCTATTTTTTGGCAACCCAGACAAAACCCAAGGATGGAAGCCAGGAACGTAGGGCTGAATGTGGTGTGAACACACCCATAGCTATACTTTTACCTCCACGTGCCCCGTCACATTCCCATGTGTTTTAGGGTTCTCCAGCTCCTCTGCCAATTCCATTCTCCATGTCCTAAACATTATATACATGCTAAATCATAAACTGCATGCAACCTCATTGATGTCCTGGATGGCTGCGCACCGCTCATCCTGGCCCCGCATACATGCATCATACATACACACACATGAAATTTATATTAAATAATTATAAACACACATCATTAACACATACGTCCTCCTTACATCCATCTATCATCCCTACAACAAACATACACACATTATTAGCACATATACCCACCATCTATACAAGCATATACATTCCAGCCATCAAACATACACACATCATTAGCACATATATCCACCATCTATACAAGCATATACATTCCATCCATCAAACATACACACATCATTAGCACATACATCCACCAGCCATACATACATACACACATCATCCCTCATACATACACACATCATTAGCACATATATCCACCATCCATACATACATATACATTTCATCCATCAAACATACACACATCATTAGTACATATATCCACCATTCATACAGACATATACATTTCATCCATCAAACATACACACATCATTAGCATATACATCCACCAGCCATATATACATACACACATCATCCCTCATACATACACACATCATTAGCACATATATCCACCATCCATACATACATATACATTTCATCCATCAAACATACACACATCACTAACACATACATCCACCAGCCATACATATACATTTCATCCATCAAACATACACACATCATTAGCACATACATCCACCATCCATACATATATATCATGCATCATACATACAGACATCATTAACACATACATCCACCATCCATATACATATCGTCCATTGTACATACAGACATCATTAACACATACATCCACCAGCCATACATACGTATACATATCATCCATCATACATACACACACATCATTATTACATGCATCCACCATACATACATGATGAGCTCTCTTTCTTGCCACTGATGCTGGGGCAGAGATCACACCGTAATGAAGAGAGTCACTAGAGGGGTAAATACGGAAGTGAAACATGTCAGACATGTAAACAGATGACGCTGCGGTGCACGGGTGACATCATTTAACCCCCTTAATTCTAAGATCAGCCGGGAACACTGAATCTGTATTATCCTTGTGAAATATTAAGCAGACTCTTCTGGCTGCAGACAATCATTGCCTGGCTGTGAGCGGGGAGTATAGAAGCCATCAAATATTCACAAGGCGGTCATTTCACACTGCTCGCCCGCTTTGCAGCCTAGTATCCGGGCACGCCACATTAACGCACATTGGACCGAATGTGGGTGAGAGACAGAGAGATCACATCCTATTAAAGGGATGCTTCATATTCATTAGTTGTCGTAGCTCCTCCTACAGCTCATCACATTACAATATTAGATCCTAGTAGGGAGGTTGAGAGTAACTCTCCCCACACCAGTATACAGTATGCTATAAGCAGTGAGTAAAGTAGGTGGACGTTCCTTGTTACTCAGACCCTGCAGTGCTCAAGGGGACCCTAAGATGCCCTTGTACCAGGTGCAGATTGCAGAGCACTGGGATCATTACTCAACTGAATGCAGATAATCAACTCTATCCATTCACTCTCCCAGTCACGGACCTCACCAAGGAGTGGATTGTACAAAATGATCATCAGGATATGTCATCAATAGCTGATTGGCAGGGGTCTGTCACCTGGGACCCCCACGACCAGCTGATCGCTGGGGTCAGTGTTATAATGCATAGAGCTACTTCGTTGAGAGAAGCAAACAGCTCTGTACATTGTGCAGTGGCATTGTACTGCAGCCGGCATCCCATTCACTTCAATGGAACTCAGCCTGCAGTTCCATGCTGAGCCACTGTGTAATGTATGGAGCTCTTTCTGCTTCCAACAATAAAGCATCTCTGTATATAAGAACACCAACCCTAGCTATGAGCTACTGATAACCTATCCTGATGATAGGTCATTGATCCAATATGTGGAATAATCCCTTTCATTTTTTAGTCAGAGCTCCAAATCCCCCAGACAGACTTAGAATTACATGCCAAGACACTGGCTGCACGGGAGCTCACTGCGTACGACCTTATAACTGTATAACGTCAATGTACAGTATGAACTTAGCTCCAAAGCTCCCCCTAGTGGTGACTGCAGGCAGCAAGAGTATTTCGAGCTCCTACTCTTGAGATATGATTTTACGATCGACACTGCTGTTACTGAAAAGAATCCTTCCCGCTTCTTAGAATTCTTTTCTTCTACTGTCATTATACAGACAAGGAAAGATCCACAATGCTTGTATTGCTTTTACTGAGGAGAATCCTTCCCCAATGCTAAGGAGGATTCTAAGTGCAATTTCCTTTAAAGGGGATGTATACTTTTGCAATCTTTTTTTTCTTGTCATAAAAAACAAAGCTTTTCTGGAAAGATTCTTGATAAAGTAATGTTCCTGTTTTGTGTCTACAGCTTCTATACACACCTCTGTGTCAACATGATGACAAAGTCCTTCCATCTTCTACTGTCTGTAGGTTGTTAAGAAAGGAGGCAGAGGAGTAACACATGGCTGCAGAGCCAGACTGCGTAGAGTTTGTTTGTAGTCTGTAACCATGGAGACACATAGGAACTACATATATGAAGGAGATTTTGTAATGAGGACTTTTTCTTTAATGTAGAATTGGAGCAGTAACATATCAGTTGCTAAGATGCTCATACTCTTTAAAGAGACGCTTTTTACAGCCCTCACTGACAGCACCACGCAGTAGTGCCTGCCACACTGATTACAATGACATGTCTGCTATCTGTAGTAGTTTTGGAGAAGCAGCCAGACGTAGAAGTAGTCCTGCAAATTCATGAGCTGCAGGCTAGTCACACCTACCTCGCCCTCCAGCCAATGATTGACAGTTATCTCTATGGACAGTAATAAGTAGTGAGCAGTCAGTCATTGGCTGGAGAGCATGCTGGATGCAGCTAGTCTGCAGCTGATGGATATCCAGGACTACTTTCCGTAGTCCTCTATGCATTTGCTGCTACTGATAACAGGCAAATTTCTCTAAAACTACTGTACGGACACACATAGCAGACATATCACTGTAATCAGCGTGGCTGTCACCACATTATGGTGCCATGAGGGGTGGAAAAAGATGGTGACAGAGTCTTTTTAACCCCTTCCAATCCACTGTCTGATGTCTTCCTACATTCTGATTAAAGCTTGTACAGCTCCAATGTCAGAAGACGTCTGACAGGGTATTCTTACCGTCTATTGCCAATCACTCCGCTATCGGAGCCTCTCTGGTGCGCACACACTGGCTTTAGCCAGCAGATGGCACCATTGCATAACAGCAAAAAGAGAAAACCTTTTAGGAAACCCTGAATCCAAAATTGAATTGGAAAAGGTTAAAGCGGTTTTCACCACTGGACTATAGATGCTCTATCCTCAAGATAAGTCATCAACAGTTGATCAACGGGGGTCTGATATTTGGGATCACAGCTTGTCAGCTGTTGTCTCACCTGCTGACGGTGTATACAGAGCAGCAAGCAGATAACTCTGTATACATTGTGGTGGCCAGTGCTGGTAATGCAGACACAACACTTGTTGAATTCAATTACTAGTGCTACAATGTGTATGCCATGGGACCTGAGTCTTCATTACTACTGCTGGCCACTACAATGTGTACAGAGCTATCTGATTCCTGCATAAGGCACTCACCCTAAAGTATTAATGATGTCATTGAGGTGTACTGGGAAGATGTGCCAGAATTGCTGCGTGCACCAAAATTTGCAAAAAACTTTGGCACAGCTGAACTAAGCATGCTTACGTGGCCACTTGCTGATTGGAGAGTGCCCTGACATAAAAAGGGAGAATTTCTTCTGCGTTGTGAGCTGCGGGAGTGCTAGAGCAAAAAGTGACAATCTGCTGGCTGTGCTGCACCAGAACTGGAGAACGGTTCCCAGTCGGGCACTCCGAGCAGAGAACAGCTGGATGCAGAAGACAAGCGGCCCCGTTCGGAGCGCTCAACTCTATAACAGCCGGGCGCTCCGAGCAGAGAACAGCTAGATGCAGAAAACAAGCAGCCCTTCTTGTCTTCTGCACTCCCCGCTCGGAGCACAAAGTGATCGCTTAACCTTTGAGCGATCACCTTGCGCTTAAAGGCACACAACGATTATCGCTCGTTTAGAATCGTTGTGTCTAAACCAGGCTTTAGTATGGATTATTCACAGTAGTTAGAGCTCAGGTATTGAAAGGTATAAGTTTAATTGCCTTATTATTATTGTAATGTTCATTTTTTTTTCTGTGTTCTAAATACATAATGTAGACTTTGGTTACTCCATTTGCTGCATCATATCCTGAATCCTGATTGCCACCCCAATGCTTGCAGCACCTGCTCTGTATACACTGATCAACTATAGATGACCTAATAATGAGCAGCACCTTAAAGTCCAAAACTTCTTTTAGGGGTGCAGGTGTTATGCAGGGGCCACTTTAAGATCACTCTAAGATTGAAGTCCACTCTGGCAGTATGATATCAGTAAGTCCTGTGACACGTCTTAGAAAAAGATGTTTATCCTCCTCTGATATTGATGCAATGCTTCTCCTCCGTGGCTTTATTTCCAGTGTGACATTGTTTCTTGGTCATTGCGCGACAAGACAAAAAATGGCGCTGACTGTATTAAGCGAGAGGAAGACTTGATGTGTTATTTTTCTGGAGACACATAACCAGATTTCACCACGATGCCCTGCGCCTCAGGTTTGATAAAGGCGTCTCTGTTCCATATTTATGGCTCTGTGAATGACATCAGATAAACAAGAGCTGAACGTGGGGAGGAGGAGGAGAGGGTAAAACGCTTTGCTACGTGTTATGAAGCTGTGAAAGGATCTGACGCTCTAATATCCGTTAGCTCCAGCTCGTTAAGGAGCTGCGGTGAGTGCGTGATGACTCCTGGGGCGCTGCATCCAAGTGCAGTTGCTGGGGTCCCCGAAATATTGACAAGATGCCAGGAAGCAAGTAAAGTATTGATGTGGGCAGCCGGCCCCAGCAGCAGACACCTCTCAGACACAGTGTTTAAATGTCACAGATTAATGAATTTTCATGAAACAGTGAGACGAGGGAAAAAAAAAAAACATGATCAAAAAGATTGTCTCCACAGCAGCCGACAGCGGAGTATGTGGTGTCCACACAATACAAAGCAAAGGGATCACATGCCGCAGAGACATTAGCCAAAGGAGGGCCAGGCGGCCTATGGGCTCCTGGAGGAGAATCTCAGGAGACAGGGGGGGCTCTCAGAGCTCCCAAAATGACAAGCTTGAGTGCTCTGTCTCGTAATCGATATTACATTGGTGTAGACATGGCAGAGAGTTTGATTCATGACCCCATGGAGCTGGGACTTATCTGATGGCAAACATCGCATAGGGTCTTCGCATTGCTACAGCCCCAAGCAGCAGGAAGGGTTAAACTTTAATGGCAGACCTGTCAGTCTTTTCATTACGACTGAAAATAGACAGTTGGATTAAGATTAATGACCTGGCGTCTCCACCACTTAGGGGTCTCTGGGTTTCCTGCATGCAGTGCTTCAGGTCTTCACGGGCCAGCAGACCAACATCCAACCCCGTGCTTCATGAGTTGAACACTAAGTAGGCTGCGATGCTTCTTGAAGTGTTTTGTAGCTGGATCTGTCTTCTAGTACATCAGTGTTATAGTTGTACTCTGTGGATCTGAGAAAAATCCACCTCCTAGCTTCCTCTATTCAAGTCATGTGGGTGGAAGTGTCAAGTCAATGGGAATGGTGCCATCAAACGAAGCTTTTATCAAGGGCCCATCACAGACCTTGATCGGCAAGAGCGATGGATATATTAGAGGTGCTTGAATTTATTAGGGTGAGAGTACAACACTGACTCAGTGAAGGTAAACCTTGATAGTATCAACAAGTGATGTACAAGTTGGCCTTCAGGAAGTACTAGATGGCATGATGGCCAAAAGAGGGGATACGGTGTAGATCCATCAAGATCCAAAAGCTGCAAGCTACCTGTCTGATCTATAACTGCGCTTGGTGAAGGAAGGACAGAGATTGGAAGAAACATGGGCATCTGGCTTGGCACCATCCCTGAGGCTTTTATGGACCCCTGAGCTTAATAACTTCATCTGCATGAAGATTGCACTACTACCATAGACACAGATGCAATGAACCACACTTATTTATTGTACCTTGGTGTAAATCAGATTGCTGTTTACCATAGGGTCATCATGGATGGCGCTGTGTAAGGAATGGAGAATATATCCTGCTCTATGTAAATCTTTAATGCCTCATCAGTAGCCATGATCCGGGGTTAGGAAGATGGATTAACTGTGGCTGGAGATGCAATTAGAACGACAGCAAGAATGCCATGCGGGTGAAGGAAAGAAGTGGGCACATAATTACATGAAACTAACAAGGGTAAGACAGTCACCAGTGGGACTCACAAAGCTCTTATCAACAGGCCCAAAAATAGATCGCCAACAATTCCGATAAAATTCCATGGTTACATATATATATCTATCAGTATTATGCAACATATCCATCACCAGTTACATACAATATACCCAGAAGTGGCCAATATCTTATAATTTACATATAAGATAAATATATTTCTGGAGTTACATCCTGTATTACACTCCAGAGCTGCACTCACTATTCTGTTGATGAAGTCACTGGGTACATACTTATGCTGTACAGATTGAGTTACATCCTATGCTGTACCTCAGAGCTGCACTCACAATTCTGCTGGTGTAGTCACTGTATACATACATTACATTACTTATCCCGTACTGCTCCTGAGTTACATCCTGTATTATACTTCAGAGCTACACTCACTATTCTGCTGGTGGAGTCACTGTGTACATACATTACATTACGTATCCTGTACTGATCCTGAGTTACATCCTGTATTATACCCCAGAGCTGCACTCACTATTCTGCTTGTGGACACTACTGTGTACATACATTACATTACTTATCCTGTACAGAATCTGAGTTTCATCCTGTATTATACTCCAGAGCTGCACTCACTATTGTGCTTGTGGACACCACTGTGTACATACATTACATTACTTATCCTGTACAGAATCTGAGTTTCATCCTGTATTATACTCCAGAGCTGCACTCACTATTCTGCTTGTGGACACCACTGTGTACATACATTACATTACTTATCCTGTACAGAATCTGAGTTTCATCCTGTATTATACTCCAGAGCTGCACTCACTATTCTGCTTGTGGACACCACTGTGTACAAACATTACATTACTTATCCTGTACAGAATCTGAGTTTCATCCTGTATTATACTCCAGAGCTGCACTCACTATTCTGCTTGTGGACACCACTGTGTACATACATTACATTACTTATCCTGTACAGAATCTGAGTTTCATCCTGTATTATACTCCAGAGCTGCACTCACTATTCTGCTTGTGGACACCTCTGTGTACATACATTACTTATCCTGTACAGAATCTGAGTTTCATCCTGTATTATACTCCAGAGCTGCACTCACAATTCTGTTGTTTGTCACACGAGATAGTAGGCTATCTTTAGACACTGCCTTAGCTGAGCTTGTGTACTGCAGAGGCAACAAGTTTTTCCTATATCTGATGAGTGTACAGTGCCTGATGTAAAGATGACACTTTCAAGAATGCAAATCACTAAGGCAAATGCTGTGCAGAAACTGAACAAGCAGGAAATGCTGTGAGATTTCATCTCTGAATGCTATAGAATTGTGAATGCAGCTCTGGAGCATAAAAATGATGATCAGCAGAAGAAAAGCAATTCAATGTATTTACAAGGTGTCTTCAATGTATCTAGATTAATTCTATGTGTAAACTGCTGTCCTTGGGTGATGCGACACTTTAAGAATTACGATATGTCATCCTTACACCCCTGTGTCTTTTTCAGCATTATCCCTACACAATGAACCGATCACGCCCCATTTATAAAGAACTAGAACCATGTTATAGCTCATACTCTTAATTTGCATGTACGTCAGCCATGATGTGACACAATGTAGATTATATTCTGAGAGCTGCATTAAATCTATTTCTTAACTTGCGCCATAGTAAAAGTTCTGTCCCAGACCAGGTCTCTGCTACTACCGATCAGTTCTAGGTCCTTTGCTCCCTCCAAATATAGGCTGTCATAGAGAACAGTGGACAATCCCTTTAAGAGGACAGCCCCTTTAATAAACACAGTCACTTATAAAGCACAGAAATGTGCTATATTACTGCACCCCAGCGGAAACCTTTATTTCCCCCTCCTCAATGTGATATACTCTGCATGCCCTGGTGTGACCTGGATCACGCATGAAGCATCTTGTCATTGTCCTCGTAGCTCCAGTCCGGTGATTAGTGCGAGAATGTCACCCGTTAACTTTATTACACGGATGTGCAGCATCATTGAGATCCTCCCCAAACTTGTCACTTTAATCACAGCCTGCACCTCCTGCCTTTATCACTGGTCCATTTGTGAAGCCCCACGTGTAGCCATCTACCATGTAATCAGATTAATTCTAGGTTCTACTTTCCCATTTGTTCCCAGCTGGGAGTCAGGCATCTGTCTGCGGCTCGTGGAGGCGACAACGTCCATGCATCGCTCTTCACAATTACCGGATGCACAGCGAACGCTATCAGGCAGGACGGCTCTTGTCACCCAGCAATGGACAGCAACACCCAATGCAATGTACTACTGTTGAGGATACACGATGATAGAAGCCTCTGCCCTATGCAGTGTCTACATTCAATGACAGGGTAAAAAATAACCGTTACCATATAGGACTTTTATGGATAATCTGCAACTGCATCCAGATTAATATTCTTAAAAAAAATCCAAAATTTCCAAAAATGTTATTTATAAAGTTATGTTCTATTAATCTGGAACCTGATAGTCCGAAAACCCTACTAATCTGGCATGGCGCAAATATAATCCAGTGCGCAATTAGCCGAAAATAGCTCTAAATATAAGAACTTTGACTTCTAGAGCGAGAATGTTTGGCATTATATATTTAAACCTGTGTATTATATAATTTCGGTTAGAGGTTACATAACAGCTCCCATCAGCTGCCGGTCGGGCGGGGCGTGAATACTTTACCCTGTGAGAGCAGAGACAAGTTCTGTAATAATAATAGAGGCCGGGGGCTGCTACATCAGAAACATGACTTCTTGCAGTGAGTGACTGGAGCTGACAGCCATCAGATCGTATTTCACAGGTCCATTTCTACTACATTAAGTCCGTAGCGATGTAGGACTCTCTTAAGAACAGTTCTTAAATTAACTCTTCTGTAAGGAAAGGATGAAAATCATTCATAAAAAGTAGCTTGGGGTACCTAAATGGGATGTCTATCCATTACCAAGAATGGTAGTTCACGCCCTCATCATCTCCTGCCTTGAATACTAGAACAATTGCTCTTTGTCGCCTTCCATCCAACACTCTTGCACCCCTTTAATCCATCCTCAACTCCATTGCCCAGCTAATCCACCCCTTCCCTCAGTACTCCTTCGCTTCTCCCCTCTGCTAATCTCTTCATTGGCTACTTATTGGCCAGCGAATACAGTTCAAAATGTTATCAATGACATGCAAGCCATCCATAACCTGTTCGCGCCATACATCTCTGACCTAATCTCCAAATAGTTCCCCACACGTAATCTCTGGTCCTCAGAAAACCATATCCAAAATTTCTCCAGAGGGTCCCCCATACTCTAGAAATTACTATGTCAACACATCAGGCTCTCCTCTACCTACAAAACCAACCTGAAAACCCAACTCTTCAGAAAAGACAACAGCCTACAATAAACCCTACTACTCCCACAACACCTTATGAGCAGCTTCTACCCTCCCCTGTTGTCCCCTTCCCTTCTCTTTTATAATGCGAGCCCCTGTGTGAAGGCTCCTCTCATGAACTTGTTTAGTTCATGTTTATTGCACTTGTTTGTTATGTACCTAAACTCCCATTTTCATATCTACACCATCCTGGAATTCATGGCACTTTAAAAATAAATAATAACAGTGTTTGACAAGCAATCAGTGGACACCTCCGGCCTCGGACGACTTCACATGGTGATTTTCGTGGTTCTAAGTAAAAATTGGGAAACCCCATTGAAATCAATGAATCCTCATTATTTTCAGTGGAAGCTGACAGAGCAAAGTGCTTGCTAGATGGACACAGCCCTTTGTTCTTGAGACTGCTGTGGGTCTTAAACCCCACCAATAACATCTTCTGAAAAGTCTCAATCACATGTTGGAGAATATTCCTGGCTGAATGAGCCCTTCCTGATAAAATAAAGAAAGTTTTTTTTCATTGGTCTCCATTGGTTTATTAGACCATAGTTGGCCACCATGACCGTTCAGACAATTGCTCAATTTTGTTCTTGGTGGAATGATGGTATTTGGCCAAAAAAATCAATCTTTCTAACCCATTGCATTAGGAAACTATGGGGCACTGGACTTGGTTCATGTAGTTTTACCTAAAACTGTTTATTATGGCCAAAGTTATCTAAACCAGCTTGAGTCATGTGGGGTAAATTTAGAGGAAGCACTATCAGCAGTTGGGGGCTAGGGGTGATGGGATCACAGAGTAGGTGGAATGTCTGGATCTCCAGAGAAATGTGAACACCTAAGCAACTTGTACCAAGTTCTGCTAAACTCTATCTTTGTTTTAGATGGCTGTCCTCTATGTCCTCTCCATATGCCTTATTACAGTTGATTGAGAGAAGCCATTTTTGGGATGTCACTTTCCCCAATGTGTCGGCAACTGCTCATGAGTGTGCGAAGGCTTAGAGATACTTTTCTTTCCTTACCATATTGAAAAGCAGGTGACAGGTCTACTTTAGTGCAATCCTGTAAGAACTCTTGTATGTTACATTACTAATAACTATGGCAAATACGGATGACCAAGTACATTAAATAACCTTCTGAGCAGATCTTTTCTCCCAGAATCTTTTTGCTGAGCAGACAAAGGAAGCGCCGCTATTGCAAATTAATTAAAAATGCATGGACTCTGACAGAAAACACAAGAAAACAGAGCATATTGGTCACAAAAAACATATGGCAATGTTCGCAACAAAGCAAAAGCGAGAAGGGAACCACAGGAAACAATAATTCATATTTCCATGCTTTCACATACGGTGCGGCTGAATGGAAATCAGGAGAAATGGAGCCCAGAGTCTGGAACTTTGTAACCTTAGTAGCGGAGTGGAGGACACTTTTTATGTGACACAGCTTTGTACATAAACCTCATAGTCATTGACTGCCATGATTCTGTTAACTCTTTTATGCACCAAGGTTTGTAGGAATACTAAGATTGTCGACAAAACCCAACAGCTGTCAGAGATCCATCCCGATCCATGACCAATTACTGCTTGGGAAGAAGCAGAGACGGTTCAAGAGCAATTACTCTCAGCATTAAAACACGTTGTCCACCTAAGACAACCACCTGAAAGGTCCGCCAACAGTTAGATGATCACTGGAGATCCATATGCTGGAACCACCAGAGATGAGCAGATTATGCCAGGAAGAAGAATTATATGTTGTGAACTAAAGATCATTGTGCATTAAATTAACCAGTAATTTAGTAGCAATAGCTACTCTTTGATAACAACTAATGTATACTGATTGTTAAGTAAAATAATATAAATAAATACTAAAATATTATAACTATTATAATGCTGCCCCCTATGTACAAGAATATAACTACTATAATACTACCCCCTATGTACAAGAATATAACTACTATAATATTGCCTCCTATGTACAAGAATATAACTACTATAATATTGCCCCTAAGTAAAGGTGTGGGACTACTATAATACTGCTCTCTATGTACAAGAATATAACTATTATAATACTGCACCCTCTGGAGAAAAATAGAACTACTATAATACCGCCTCCTATGTACAAGAATATAACTACTATAATACTGCCTTCTATGTACAAGAATATAACTACTATAATACTGCCCCTATGTCCAAGAATATAACTACTGTAATACTGCCTCCTATGTACAAGAATATAACTACTATAATACTACCCCCTATGTACAAGAATATAACTACTATAATACTGCTCCCTATGTACAAGAATATAACTACTATAATACTGCCCCCTATGTACAAGAATATAACTACTATAATACTGCCTCCTATGTACAAGAATATAACTACTATAATACTGCTCCCTATGTACAAGAATATAACTACTATAATACTGCCCCCTATGTACAAGAATATAACTACTATAAAACTGCTCCTATGTACAAGAATATAACTACTATAATACTGCCTCCTATGTACAAGAATATAACTACTGTAATACTACCCCCTATGTACAAGAATATAACTACTATAATACAGCCCCCGATGTACAAGAATATAACTACTATAATACTGCCCCCTATGTACAAGAATATAACTACTATAATACTGCCCCCTATGTACAAGAATATAACTACTATAATACTGCCCCCTATGTACAAGAATATAACTACTATAATACTGCCCCCAATGTACAGTACAATACTATATCTACTATAATACTGCCTCCTATATACAAGAATATAACTACTATAATACTGCCCCCCATGTACAAGAATATAACTACTATAATACTGCCTCCTATGTACAAGAATATAACTACTATAATACTGCCCCCTATGTACAAGAATATGACTACTATAATGCTGCCCCCTCTGGGGAAAAATATAACTACTATAATACTGCCTCCTATGTACAAGAATATAACCACTATAATACTGCCCCCTATGTATAAGAATACAACTACTATAATACTGCCCCCTATGTACAAGAATATAACTAGTATAATACTGCCCCCTATGTACAAGAATATAACTACTATAATACTGCCCCTATGTACAAGAATATAACTACTATAATACTGCCCCCTATGTACAAGAATATAACTACTATAATACTTCCCCCTATGTACAAAAATATAACTACTATAATACTGCGCTCTATGTACAAGAATATAACTACTATAATACTGCCCCCTATGTATAAGAATATAACTACTATAATACTGCTCCCTATGTACAAGAATATAACTACTATAATGCTGCACCCTCTGGGGAAAAATATAACTACTATAATACTGCCCTCTATGTACAAGAATACAATTACTATAATACTGCCCCCTATGTACAAGAATATAACTACTATAATACTGCCCCCTATGTACAAGAATATAACTACTATAATACTGCCCCCTATGTACAAGAATATAACTACTATAATACTGCCTCCTATGTACAAGAATATAACTACTATAATACTGCCTCCTATGTACAAGAATATAACTACTATAATACTGTCCCTCTATGTACAAGAATATAACTAGTATAATACTGCCCCCTATGTACAAGAATATAACTACTATAATACTGCCCCTATGTACAAGAATATAACTACTATAATACTGCCCTCTATGTACAAGAATATAACTACTATAATACTTCCCCCTATGTACAAAAATATAACTACTATAATACTGCCCCCTATGTACAAGAATATAACTACTATAATACTGCCCCCTATGTACAAGAATATAACTACTATAATACTGCCTCCTATGTACAAGAATATAACTACTATAATACTGCCTCCTATGTACAAGAATATAACTACTATAATACTGTCCCTCTATGTACAAGAATATAACTAGTATAATACTGCCCCCTATGTACAAGAATATAACTACTATAATACTGCCCCTATGTACAAGAATATAACTACTATAATACTGCCCTCTATGTACAAGAATATAACTACTATAATACTTCCCCCTATGTACAAAAATATAACTACTATAATACTGCTCCTATGTACAAAAATATAACTACTATAATACAGCCCCCTATGTACAAGAATAGAACTACTATAATACTGCCTCCTATGTACAAGAATATAACTTCTATAATACTACCTCCTATGCACAAGAATATAATTACTATAATACTGCCCCCTATGTACAAGAATATACAGTAACTACTATAATACTGCCCCCTTCGTATATGGTGTATAAGAAATATATATTTTTTCCTCCCATCTCATCCTATACATTGTTGTGCTGGTTCCTCTCCATTACACACAGTACAGATGAGGAAAGTGTTAACCCTGATTATTATCTCTGTCTTAGAAGCCACTGCCATCTGTTACACTTGTATGAGATAGTGACAATATTAGAGATCGTACAGGCTGCAGCACAACACTGAGATGCATTTCACGGGAGAGATTTGCTCTTTTTGCTAAAGGTTATGGTGTAGCAGAGCTGTCTGTGTCCAGGGACACCTGCAGATCACTTCCATCTTTCACCTCTAGCCTAAGGAAATAGCCGTGTGACCCGACGTGCGCCGCGTCTATCCACCGCGCTAAAACACTTAGCCACGAAGATCATTATAGGATAAGACGCGGATATACTTGTTTGCAATTAGGTGGCGTGACTTTAGAGACTGCGTGGGATGGGTAGAGTTTCTCATGACATCACGCGCCGTACTGAAACACTGGCTGTGATGTCATTTTTGACTAGTTGCCAGATTAACACATGAACTCCCAGAGGTGTGATGTCATTACAGGACCAATGCCAGGGCAGTGCGAATGTTGCAATACTATACAATGAACCTCCTATAATACATACTTCATTTATAAAATCTCTGCTTGCTTACAGTGGATGGAAACATTTCTGTTTGTATCCAAATGTAAAACCTCTCTACTTCTTGCAGATGAGGATCTGTTATGATTGCATCCAGTCTAGACAATTCTATATCGGGAACATTGTGTGGACACCAGACGGATACATTTTACCTCAACTGATATAATGTAGCAAACGATCTAGACAGGAGAGAACTGGATCAATGTTAATACACCGTGTATGGCTTTTCAGCGTCTGATTGTAAACAACTGCTTTTATTTTCTGGTAGCAGGCAGATCTTGAAAATTCTATATATGAGAAAGTTACAGAACTTTTCACAGTACAGAGATTAAAGGGGTTGTCCAACTTGTATTTTTCTTGGCCTAGTGTGCTCCCCACAGAAACTTATGCTATTACTTACACCTCCCCCCCATATCTCCTGTAGAGCAGCGCATCACATGACATGTGACATCATGCCCCATCCTGGCCCAGTGACCTTCTATATACCGTTAACATGGGCTAGCCTTGAATATAGGCCGTCGAGCTGGGAGCCTGGAATGGGAGCGGGGGAACACCAGGCGACGGGGCTGGCGGCCGGTGAGTGACGTTTCTGTGCGGGGCTCTGCAAGCCCCGCACAGAAATAGAGCGTGCCGCGGTTTTATTTCCCGCGCGATATTTTGCGCGGCCAAATCACGGCCGTCTGCATAGGAGTGCGTTTGTTAACGCAATCCAATGGCAGCTTACAGGGGCGGAAATTCTGCTGGAAATCCCGCCGCAGAATTTCCGCTCGTGTGCAGGCGCCCTTACTGCACAATTAATTCTATAAAAATAAACCCCAAAAATGGATATCCTATTGTTTCCTAGCTGCACGCTCCACAATTGCCCGCTCCTGGTGGAAAACCTCAGTTAGTATTGACTTAGTTAAGTTTTCACAATCTTGGATCATTGTCAATAGGTAGCTGGCAACTATCCTTATCGATCGGGAAGGGTTGTATGAAAAAACTTGGTCATCCTGGTACCATTATTCGCAGACTATGCGCCTATAGAACCCAACAGCCAGAGCTTTGACCCTTCCAGGGCAGTCTAGTTTACCTTCAAGCATTTCATCTACTCCCCCAACAGATTTCTGAGGAGCATGGTTCAGCCAGGTCAATAGAATAGATTCAGTTTTATTTTTCCTTTTCAGGCTCACCCACATGATAAACCATATTACAGCCTCATCCCTTTTTTCCCTTTCGGTTTTCCCTTATGTGTTCCTCTTGTGTTCCCCCACTCATTACTCTCATTTATGGTTCTCTAATATTTATTCTGATTAGGAGTTGCAGTAATTGAAGAAGTGAAAATTGGCACTTTGTATGTTTATTAGAAATGATATCTGGCAATGTAACTCCCGATTTATCTGTCCAATCTACTTGCCGTTGGACTTTATACATGACTGTAATGTTGTCATTCCTGATCGATATATTTTGGAACATCATAAAACCAATAAATATTTTATTAAGCAAAAATAAACCCCCCAAAACAATGAGAGAGATAAGTTTTTTTTCTCCTTCAGCCTACTTAAAAATGTCTAAAAGTTATACAATACATTTTGTTGCACACTTAATGGTACCACTGCATTGAATTTGTTCCACAAAGCAACTAGACCTCATATGGCTATGTCAACTGAAAGAAAGAAAAAACTAGACATCCTGAAAGGTGTGAATAAAAAACAAACTGAAAAACTGAATAATGGCAGGTCTTCAAGGGGTTAAAAACCAATTCCATTTAGTAACCGTTATCACATTGAACACCAGTTGATAATGTATCTTGCAGAATACAACTCCCAAGCTGCGGTCTGTATGTTATCTGGCAGCTGCAGAATTCTGGTGGTTGCTACGAGAATCAGTCGACACTAAAGGCCCTTTTACAAAGAATGATTATCGTTCAAAAACTCATTCAAACGAGCGAAAGTGAACGATAAACGCAGCCGACGGCCATCAATAAATCGTTCACTTTCACAATCATTCATTTTTGTCCAGGCATAAATCTCACTGTTGGCTCGTCCACTTATCGTTTGCTATAAAAAAAAAGGATTGTTCAGTCGTTCTCATTCACTAATACAGCGAATGTGAATGACTTCTCGTTTCAGTGAGACAGTGATGTATCTGCATTAGCCATTTAATGAATAGCTGTGATTGGTTCATCGATAGATGACTCTGATTGGCTCTCAAGCGCTGCGGCTCAGCCAATCAGAGGCAACGCTTCCTGGGGGTGGGGATTTACAAATCCCTGACCAGGAAGAGACGCCTGAAGAGAAGTACCGGGTACCTGAGAGAAGATGTGGCAGTGCTGACAGCGCTTCTTAGGTGATGTTTCTGTTTTTTTTAATGCAGCTAGGACTTATTTTTGAGACAGGGCTTATATTTCACTCCCGCACCCACCCCGTACAAAATAAGAGGCAGCGCTTCCTGGAGGCGGGGATTTTCAAATCCCTGATCAGGAAGAGATGTCTGAAGACAAGTGCGGGGTACCTGAGTGAAGACCCTGCGGAGCTGACAGCGCTTCTTAGGTGATGTATTTGTTTTTTGTTTTGTTTTTTTTAATACAGCCAGCACTTATTTTAGGGCTTTTACAGTAGGATTTCCTACTGTAAAAGTTGCATCGCACCGCATGAAAACCGATGCAACGCATAGGAAGGGTCCATAGAAAAACATGGGCTACAAATCATCACAAAGCGCGGTAATATTTAGCAACCCACAATTTTTCTTTCACAATGTTGGACAGCATGGGCTTCACATACATGCGATTTGTAGCATTGTTGCCCGTCTGAAACCGGCTTCATTGGGCCTTCTTGCATTATTTTTTGCACATGTGAAAAGCACATGGTCACTAATGCATGCAACACGCATGTACACCTGCAATGAAATTGGTCCATTTTTCACGGACCAAAATTGCATACGTCCGTGTGAATAAGCCCCTGTGTATATATGCTCCTGCTTGCTATACGGTGTAGATCTATACTCAACGGGTGTGGGAAAAGCAGTGCGAAAAAAAGGTGATGTGGCACAGAGATGGCGGTTTTCTATCATGGAATATACGATATAGCTTTGCATATGAGCCTCCCCTGGGCTGGTTCTCGCGGACGCCCCTTGCACGTGGTGAAAGCTCACAAAGAATAACCCTTAAGACTTAAATAGTCAGTAGTATGTAGCAGCCGTAGCGCACAACCTCGGCACAGTCCCTTACGAAAATGACAGCCTTGCAATAGTCAGCAGCGGGATATCCTTTATTCTCCACTGAACACCCGGCCAGTGAAAATTGCTCTGTGTGTATACGTTTCCCTTATCACAGTTTATGGTAGGAATGTTCCTGTAAGATATGATTATGTTGTCGATCTCGGTGTAACACATCTAAGTGCTGAGGGGATAACACCTAACGCAGCGGCGGAGCCTCGCAACACTCTGACAATGCAGCGAGCTCTGCACGTACAGCCCGCAATAATGTAATTATACGCTGCAACAAATGATATACAATCTGTAAGTGATATGTGCTAATAGAGCGCCGCTATGTACAGACGCTGCTCTGCTTAAAGGAGAAGCAGCAGCAAAACACAATGCTATGGAGAGGTGAAGTGAAATCCTGGATAACCGTAACTCCGTAGACGGATGTGAGGAGGCTCATCCAGTTTAATGTACATAAAGTTTAATCACTGAATATTCAAAAGTTTCGTAATTTCTAATAAACTTTGCGTTTCACTATTTCACCATTTTCAATATATCTGCTTGCTGGAAAAAAGGGAACATTTTTGTACGCAGACCCAATACCCCTTACAGCTGAGGGATTGCTACAACTTCTGTGATATAAGCAGCCCGTACTTCAGGCTGATACATTGTAACAAACGATTTGTGCTGCTGATGTATTCACCTCCCAATAGATTTTCTAAACTGGAGACAATTGTTGCAAACTCACATCTGTGAGAAGTTTGGCTTCACGGCATCTTGAAATAAATGTCTCCACTCATTGACAGCAAACAGAGATCTTAAAAATAGCAAATCGCAAAGTATATAAAAAAATTGCAGTACTGTTCACAAGGCAATGATGTAAGCTAGGAATCCCAAATTAAGGGGAATTTATGCATTTTTCAATCTTTATAAAGACACATAACACCGAATCGGCTCATACAGATAGTAAAGTGTAACTTAACAGATCGAATACACATTGCAGCAAACTTTAACATGACCTTTTCAATGGATTTTGTTGTGTTAAATGCCAACGTAAAGTCTGCTGCCACATGGCAAGTGTCAAGCTAAACTTTGCTACAGCTGTAGTTTCAATAATTACTATTGTCTTCAATATCTTCATAAGGTGGTCAAAAATTTTGGGAGTAGGGCGCACCCTGAGAAACATACAAATACGCAGTAAGTTTAGCTCAACGTCTCCGTTCTATTAGTTGATACGAGTGGTTAGATGCGTTTCGAGGTGGTAGACACCCCTTCATCAGTATTTGCTGGGAACATACGTCAGGTGGAACTAGGAGAGCATGGAAATACGTTCCTGAAGACAGAGAAGTCAGATATTGCTGCACAGAAGTGAAATAAGATTAAGCTGCAATACCACACACAGTATGTGGAGAGGTGTGGCGCTGTTTCTTGAATAAAGTAACCACGTATGTCTAATTCTGGACAACTCATTTAAAGCACGGTGGTGTTGAATCGGTTTTAAATCGGATCTGTAAAACTTTTTGCCTGACTAGTAAAATCTGCAGGTAATTTTATTCAGGTAGTCTGATTCCCTGCCCCCTCCCTACCCCTTATACGTTCAAGACCTTGATTGTCCATCATCCACAAGTCAAAAGTCAACTTTAATTCAGACTTCACCCCACTGGTCAAGTGGATTAAAGTGACTCTCCGCCTTTTATTATGTGTTTTTTTATGTACAACATACTGTGCTGATTAGTTTCTTGATATATACTTTCACTAATCAGAACTCTGTTTTTGTAATCCACAGCTCCAAATCCTCTGTATAGACAAAGCAATACCTGATAAAATTTTGACCGCCTGCAGCCACCACTAGGGGGAGCTTACTGCATAGTAGCTTATTATTCAATTCCATGTATAAACAGTATACAGTGAGCTCCTAAGCTCCCCCTAGTGAGAACAACAGGTACAAAGAATTTATCAATTAATTGTTTGCAGGGGATCTGTAGCTATATATCAGAAAATAGAGCTTGGACTCCTATAAAAACATATTCAAAGATGATTAGTGCATACTTTTGGACCCATATGGATAAAAAAATACTGATATTTAGGGATAAACATGTGTTTTAAAAAGTTTATTCCGTTTAGAAAATCTATTTTCATTAACACTGTTAACTAATTCTGAGTTAATAGACGGGGTCTTCTGTTCAGGATCCTCATCTTTTGAGTGGAGAGCAGTTATAAAGAGTATCTGTCCTGTATCGTCTCTGGAGGACCTGTCGTGTATTACATAGATAACCTATGGATGTGAATGGGCACTGTGTTATACTTTATGTTTCTGTGGTGGAGCCGCCGGGAAACTGAACATGGCTTCCCCACAGATTACAGCTGATCATTGGGGGTCCCAGCAGTTGGCCATTTTAGGATCAGTGTAGAATCTGTCTGACTCCTTTAAGAAGGGTTTCTACCTACAATGGTTAGCCATATAGGAAAAATAGAGAGTATAATATCAGGAAGTTGGAATTTTTTTGTTTTCTTTCAGAGGTTAATAAATATCAGTCCAATAATCTGGAGACATCAGAAAATCCAGAATGCAAAAAAATGAAGCTTTCTGGGTCTGGGAAGATGATTGGAATTTTTCTGCAGTGAGTGGAGCGATGTTACCTTTCCATGGATTTTCCATTGCTATGTTTCTGTACATGGAATGTGTTTTTACATTTGCAAGCTTGCGTGTTTTATGTTCTTCCTTAGTTGAGAACATAGGAAGTGAGGGTTAAAGATGGAGCCGTGTGATCTGCGAGCAGGCACGTGCCAGTCACTTTTACACATAAGGTACAAAGTGTTTGCAAAGTTATTCACTGAACATAACGCCAGAGACAAGAACTGATGCCCCCTCAGCCTTAACGTACACACGGCACCAGGACTCTGAACCATTCCGCTCCAACAGAAACACTTATTTATCACCAAGGCAACAGTAACAAAGAGCAAAATATCATTCTTACCAACCCCAACTTATCATCAAAATGTAACCGGAAACAGTAAAAGTCACCCACCATTTGCAATGACTAACTGGATTTATTGTTTAGACCCGTAGACTTCTATAGAATGAAGAAAAATGGCGCTTCAGTCAGGACCCAGACTTCTAGAGATCCAACAGAAGTTTGGATAAAAATCTGGATAGTTTGAGTTTGGGTGAAACATTGCAGACCATGAAGATTTTGGATCAATGGATTTCAAATATAATGCTACTGTATAGACACTACTGGAGGAGATCATGCACCAAGATGAAAAGTCCATGCATCATCCTGAGACATGCATCGACATAAAGAAATCGTGTATGTACATAAAAAGACCATGTATGAACATGAAGAAGACACCACGCATCAACCTAAGGAGCCCATGTATCAACACAATAAGATACTCACCATCCTGAGGAGACCACACATCTTCTTTAGGATACCACACTTCAAATGAAGAGACCATGATCCTCGGGAGACCATGAATAAACCTCAGAAAATGACACACATCATTCTTAGAAGACCAAGCATCAACATGAAAAGATCACACATCATCCTGAGGAGACCATACATCATCATGAGGAGGACATGCGTGATCCTGAAGAAACCAAGCCTCATCTTAAGTATACCATGCATGAAATGAGGAGACCATTCATTATCTCAAGCAGACCATGCTTCAACATGAACAAAGCATGCACCATCAGAAAAAGGCCATGTACCAGGAAGAAGCCATACACCAATACAATTACAACTGTTCAACATCATGCTTAGACAACGTATCATCTCAAGAAGAGGCGTATCACTATGAGAAAACTATAAGACCATGCATAAACATGAGGAGAGCATTCATCATCATGAGACCATGTGCCATCACGAGAAGGTCATGCAACAACATGAGAAGACAAAGCATTATTGAAGGAGACCAAGCATGATTACGAAGAGGCCATGCATCATTATGACAAGGTCATGCATAGCATGATTAGACCATGCATAATCAAGAAGATATCATACATCAACATAAGCAGACCATGCCACATGAAAGTAACAGACATCAACATGAGGAGACCATGCATCATCATGATGTGCAAAGGCATCATCATGAGGAAACTATGATGTATGTATGATCATGAGAAAAGCATGCATCAACCTAAGATGACAATGCAAGACTATACAGTACATGACCATGAGTAGACCATCCATAAGAATGCATCAACAAGCTGAGATTGAGAGTAAGCATCATCAGGATGCCACGTGTCATCACAAAGAAACAATGTATCATCATGAAAAGACCATGCACCATAAAAACAACAAACATCATCTTGAAGAGACCATGTATACTCATAAGAAGATCATGCATCATCATAAAAAGGCCAAATATCATCAAGGGAATTGTGTCAACCTGATATGATGCATCATCATGATCAAACTACGCTTTTTCAGGAACATGACGAGACATTACCTTACCATGAGAAGAACATGCATCAACATCAAGATACTACTGCACTCATCATCACGAGGAGACCATGCATAATCATGAGGAGACCATGCACAAGAAGATCTTACATCATAACAAGAAGAACATGTGTCATCATCAGGTATCATCATAAGACCATGCATCAAAATGAGGTGGCCATGCATTATTATGAGATCACCATTCATTAACATGAGGAGTCAAAGCATTTGGCATGAGGAGTCAAAGCATGAGAGCATGCATCATTATAAAATGGTCAAAAACCATCATAAAGAGACCATGCGTCCACATGAAGGGAACACTTATCATGAGGAGACCATGCTGCAACATAAGGAGACAATGCACCATGAGGAGAAAACATCTTGTCCAGATTGGATGTAAAAGTTGTCCGAAAGAATAGATATTCACTCTATTTGAAACCTCAGAAACTAACAAACTAAACAACGAGGGAAAGGGAAATCTCACCCTATCATACGAATACGAGAAGCAGGGTGATTGACCTGGCGAGTGTGGTCCTACGCCCGGTACCTAGGGGCTAACTAGACTATCCCTGGATGGAAAAAGGAGTGAAAATCGACAGATGTAGTAACAATAACCACAACAGTACTAGGTAGTAGATGTACAACAGCAAGTAAAACGTAAGAACAAGAGGGACTTATCAGACTGGGAGGAAACCAAGAGGACAACGACCAGACCAGAACTCCACCATACAGAGGAATAACTGGTGCCCTCTGAAAGGAGAGGCTGGAAAATATATACTTCAATGATGGTTGACTGGCCAGATGGGTAAACCCCCTCCCCGCCGACCAATAACACCTCACACTGGCAGAATGCATTTACATATTGGCTGAATAGCAGGGCACATATACCGACACCGTGGTCACATGGCCTGGGATGACGCCATGATGTCACCCATTCCTGTGTTGCAGCCATCGCGCTGTGACAAAACTATGTTTAATCAAAAGACCACCATGTATCAACAACGCGTTATCGTGAAAAGACCAAGTGTGAATATTATTGTCCATGTATCAATATCAGGAGGCCACACATACAACATGAAGAGAACATGAATCAATATGAAGAGAAGTGACCTTGTATCAATATGGGGAGAGTATATACCAATATGAGGAGATTATGCATTTATTTAGAACTCTATGTCATTCTCTGTCCTGCTATACCAAGGATATGACATTCCTACGATATTTACATAACACCTCCTAACAACAAGAGCTGCATTCAATATTCTGCAGGCTTTGGGACGAAGTCTTCCAGCATTCCCTGCTTGAGCAGTGTCTGTACAAAGCTAGCTATTGCTGTTTGCTTACTGAGAAGTGTCATGTTCAGATCAAGCACTATATAGTCCTCTAATGTAGAAAACACTAACCATCCCACCAGCATTATAGGAGCTCAGCTAAGCAGATAAGAATGTCTGTCCACCAGCAGAATAGTGAGTGCAGCTCTGGAGTATAATACAGGATGTAACTCAGGATCAGTAATGTATACACACAATGACTCCACCAGCAGAATAGTGAGTGCAGCTCTGGGGTATAATACAGGATGTAACTCAGGATCAGTACAGGCTAAATAATGTATGTACACAGTGACTCCACCAGCAGAATAGTGAGTGCAGCTCTGGAGTATAATACAGGATGTAGCTCAGGATCAGTACAGGATAAGTAATGTAATGTATGTACACAGTGACTCCACCAGCAGAATAGTGAGTGCAGCTCTGGAATATAATACAGGATGCAACTCAGGATTAGTATAGGATAAGTAATGTATGTACACAGTGACTGCAACAGCAGAATAGTGAGTGCAGCTCTGGAGTATAATACAGGATGTAACTCAAGATCAGTACAGGATAAGTAATGTAATGTATGTACACAGTGACTCCGCCAGCAGAATAGTGAGTGCAGCTCTGGAGTATAATACAGGATGTAACTCAGGATCAGTACAGAATAAGTAATGTAATGTATGTACACAGTGACTCCACCAGCAGAATAGTGAGTGCAGCTCTGGAGTATAATACAGGAATAACTTAGGATCTGTACAGAATAAGTAATGTAATGCAAAGTATATTCTTTATGCAGTGACTACTCGCTGAGTTGTGACTACAGTTCTGTAGCATCATGCAAGCTGTAACTCAGGATCAGTATAGGATAAGTAATGTATGTACACAGTGACTGCAACAGCAGAATAGTGAGTGCAGCTCTGGAGTATACTACGCACATATTTTTTCTGTAGGGAGCAAAGTATGCAATGTGTGATAAACTAAACTTAAATTCTATACAACATGAGAAGGAGGTTATTACTCTGGTACTGGTAATTACCACACATGCAAGGGTATTATAAGTGTGGCAGGTGGAATATTCCTGACTCAAGGGCCACCAAGGGGAAGAGAACAATCTCAGGTTTGACACCGAGAGTATTTGTGATGTCTATCCTGAGCTTTCTCCTATTAAAAATTGTCAGGTTCTCTGGAGTCTCCTGTGGATGGAGGACGTGGGTGAGGAGCAGGTTTCATGTTTCTACACATTACCCCAAGCACCGCTGGGAAAACAGTTATAATTTCTCATCCGACTTCTGACACCGTATCAACAACTATTAATTTTTAACCAGAACAAATGTAATTTGCTCTATTGACACATGACTGATAAGGAAATTCAGGAGGAAGAAAAAACAGAAAGATGAGCCCGATACTGGAGATCGGTGAGGAGAGCAGCAGCCGGAGTACAGGCCTGGATATTATATTATAATACACCTGGTAAAAGTACAGGACGGAAGGATTCTGAAACATCTGGGGAGATTTACTAAGCTAAACGTGTCAGAAATCTGTCTCAACTTGCCTTAAAAATACTGGCATGCCTGGCTTATACCAAATTTATTTTGTGGTTTAGGCAATTTTTGGAGCTTTTTTTTTAGAAAAGGGAGATGTGTGACGTAGAGGAAAGGGGTGCAGCTTGATGTAAAGTGGGGTGCCTTAAAATATGCAAGAAATTGATCTATGTCACCAAGAAGTGGCCCAAAGTTAGACAAAAGTGTCTACAGACACATCTAATATATCACATAGCATGAGCCACTATGATAAGCTTGGAGCATTTAATCTAGCTCTAAGCTGTCTACATTTAAGACAGTAGTAATCAATCGCTGTCTGGACCTCATCTTAAAGCGGCCATTGCTTTTTAGAAGACGCATTGTCAAAAACTTACTGGGGATCTACAGTTCAGTTTCCTCATCTATTAGAGCAGAGAGTGGCTGCAAAGAGTATCTTTTCCTTTGGAGAACCCGGAACCTGCATGTATATATGAAAAGCCCAATGATTTCAATAAGAATAGTGTAATACTTCCTTTCTCCTGTGGGGGCACTGCAGAAAAATTGAACAGTTACTACCAGGTTCCCTCTTGCATTACATTTGATCCTCGGGGCACCCTGTGATCACCTTATTGTCAGGGCAGCCGTTTTACAAAAAAAAAAAAGAATTGTCCTTTAAGAGGAAGTCTTCTGATGGTGTAATGCCTTAGCCCTGGAGGGAATCCACGAACTTTATATTAAAAAAACACTATTTTTATAAAATACTAAGTGTTTATTTGCTTAATGAGAAGTTTCCATAATGTCGACTCCAAATCATTTCAGCTCCTGAGAGAGATTTCCTTTTTTTTTCTTTAAAAGAGAGAGAGCTGGATATCCCGGCCTAGACGCCATCCAGTCATTTCTAAACAATGTGACACTTATGTATCAGTTATTTTGCCATTTAAGAAGTTTTCTATCATCACAACTATCTTATCTGGTGATTATTTTTTGAATTTATGTTACTTCCCTTCCTGTAATGCCAGAGTGTAGACTCTAGGTGTCAATTTGTAAGGAAATACAAGTTAATTCTCTTAGTGACACCTACAGGCTATAAGGTGGTACTACACTGTGTCAAAATAGTTATGCAGTTAAAAGTGGAATTTTTCATTTTCATCAGTTTTTCTTCACTTTACTGCAGTTTGTTGAAAATTGAAAATAATTCAGAATTACAAAAATGTAAATATATGAATTCAATGAAAGAAGAAAAGGGTATATACTGGAGGCCCATATCACACTGGTGTGAGGAGCTTGATAGCCTTTCTCATCTGATCAGCATATTACATAACTCTCACTAATAGCTGGTGTAAAGTTAGACAAAGTTATATAAACATGGGCCAGATTTAATATCTAGTATGAGTCACTTTTAAGACTGTTTGGTCCAAGTTTGCACTCTCTATTAGACATTATTAGTAAATCTGCCCCATTATATATAACCCAAAATGTCTCAATCCAGAAAGTCTTTGACAAATCTTTACGGCATAAAGAACAGTCATATTGCCTGACGCCCCAGATCTCCAACACTTATATAATTAAAGTCGTAATTCCCTGGGTCTCGCTTTTTTTTTTTAACTCTTTTTTATTAACTTTTTCACCATATTAAAAGCATACAGTTAGAAGTATTCCAACATTGTCATACAATATATTTGGTCTACAGTCAAGGATAATGGCCGTGTCTCCAACCTATTGGTAAGACTTCAACAAAATTAGATGGATGACAATTAGAGATGAGCGAACACGTTCGGCCCCGCCCCTTTTTCGCCCGAACACCGAACTTTGCGAACACCTCGGTGTTCGGGCGAAAAAGTTCGGGGGCCGCCGTGGCAGCGCGGGGGGGTGCGGCGGGGAGCGGGGGGGAGAGGGAGAGAGAGAGGGCTCCCCCCTGTTCCCCGCTACTGCCGCCCGCGCCGCCGCGCATCTCCCCGCCCCCCGGCGGCACCCGGACACTTACGCGCGAACACTCCAGTGTTCGCTAAAGCCGGTGTCCGGGTGCGGATGTGTCCGTTACGGACACGTTCGCTCATCTCTAATGACAATAAATCATATGCTATATGGACAGCAGTTCTTCAGGCCGCTTCCACTGTATAGATCACTTATCATTTCTATATACCTTTATGCATGTATGCTAACAGAAATACCCCATCAACAAGTAAATCAAAAACTCGACTAAACAATGGTGGAAATGACTAGTGTTCGCTTCTTAATCCTCTCTTTAAACTTACATTTCCAAAAATCTGATTTATATGGTAATAAGAGACACAGACGATCATGGTTCAGGTGCCAGGCCTCCCTTCCCACACTTTTTTCTCAACTCCGTGATGATAATTACTATAGCTGAAGACAGACTGGTGTCTAAGTGCCTGATGACATAGTGCTGGCAGAGAAGGGGGAAGTAGCTTGGCGGCCATCGTGTCAGCCTGCAGTATTAATCAGATTTCTCTAATACATACATAGAGCGAGGTTGTAGTATCTCTTATTACAAGTAGGACAGGGAGGAGGGACTCGTATCATCCGCTAAACTTGAAGAATCAACAAAATTATTTAAACAATCCTTAATAGAAAAAAGATTCCTGAAGACGCAAGAAATCTTCCTCCAAGCTGTCAAGAAAAATCAGTACCACACCACTAGATAGCACATACAGAGCAAATGCTGCTGATGAAGGGCCTTCTGCATCCACAACAGTATGTGCGGGGAGAGGGAGCAGCAGGAAAAAAAAAATCACAAAGTTCAGTTCTTATTCACCTTCCGTGGAAGATGTTTCAGTCATATCGGCTGCTGCACCGGCTGCACATCCGCATCACCCAAAAATATCCATAAAGCTTAAAAACAAAAAAGCAATTAAAGCTTGAGTCTGCTATTATAGGGCATCATACACTTATGAGTTACTGCATTCATATTTCAAGCTGCGTTAATACTTTTGCAGTTTTCCTGTCCGTTTTCAGGTTGCCTGAGCTCACATTTCTGTGAACCCCTGCTGGTTCAGTGTCACACCCTGCTGGTTCAGCGACAGTCATCTGTAAAATACATGCTTTGCTGTGGTACATCTTGAGATATGTAATGATGACACTAAATGTGCTTAAAGGGCTACTCCAGTGAAAAAACATTTTTCTATCCCTGCCCCCCCCCCCCCCTCCCCGCCTCACATAATTGCCTGCCACATTGGAGGTCTCCTCTGTGTATTACAATCACTTCTATGCAGTGCAGCCTTCTGTCTGATGCTCATCAGGCTCCATCTTTATGCTGAGATTTTTGCTCAATCCCATAACGCATCAGCACACATTAGCACAACATCACTTGAGCAGCTAGAAACTGTACCATCTCTGTTGCAGGGAAGACATTGCCTTTACATTTTGTGTTTACCTAAATAAGCTACTGGCCATAAGTATACAGTCAGGATGATGAGCTATGATCTCCTCTATTATAACTGTGAGATCATAATCAGTATCTGTGATAGGAGTGTCTGTGTCCCCCTCTAAGCAGTTTTTATGGTAGGGTCTATGTAGTAGCATCACACAGATATTATACTGACTGAGAAACTGACTAGAAACTGAACACATAAACCTAAGTAAATCCAAGCAGGTCAGAATTGAGGTCACATGACCCACTCAGGAGAAAGAGACCAGCAGTATCAGATATAAAAAGGAATGACTAACCAAGGTAATACCAGCCGACTAATATATACTGGGGGGAGCTAGCTGCATAAAGAATAAAAAAAAAAAAATCACTGTAGTGGCCCTTTAAGAATCCAACAAGCCAGTATAATGATGCACTTTTTGCATTTTCATACTCCAGAACTGGGGGAATCTAATCATACGGTTCTCAGAGATTTAGTTCTAAAACTCCCAGGAATGAAAAAGGACCCAATTAATTATGCCTGTTAGCTCTAAGGCCGGAATCACATGTGCGTAATTTAATCGCATATTACTCGCGCGATGTATGTGAACATAATGTGTGGTGAATGGATCCAGTGAAAATACATTGATTTTCATTAATTCATTCACATTTGCGTATATACATTGCGTATAATACACACGTAAAAAATAACGCATGTTGTTCGCTATGGGTGCGTAATAAACTCTGTACATACGCAATTAAATTGCATATGTGTGGCATTTATACGCACCGTCGCTCAGTGACAGAGCAGGAAACGTAAGAAAAAAAGAAACCAGGAAGACTATGCATGACATTGTGCGTGAGATACGCTGTCATGCGTAATAGAACGTCGCTGCCTTACGCATCGAAATGCCGGCTCACACAGTGGTAAGACACTGCATTACACACACAGCATTTTACTCATACGCTCGTGTGAGCCTGCCCTGAGACTGCATCAGCTCACATTTGACTGTCATTTCCTGCTGGTTCAGTGTCTATGATTTGCTGTGCTGCCTTTTGGAAGATGCAGTGCTCATGCCAAACGTGTTTAAAAGACCCATATGCCTAATCCAAATAATGTTGACTGTTAGCGCTCAGGCTGCATAAGCTCACATCTGACTGTCATCTCTTTCTGGCTCCGTAACACCCCTTGCTGGTTCAGTCTCTTACAATTGCAGCACACGTCCTTTGCTGTGGTACATTTTGCGAGCAGTTTAAGAGACCAGTCCGCCCAGTATAAAGCTGCACGATTGCTTCTTCATATGACAGGACTGGGTCCTCATAATCCTGTTTGCAGGGTTACAATTTTAGAAATTCCAGCATGAAGTACAACTTCCCACATCTGAACAATGCTGGCTGTTACCATGCAGAGTGCATAAGTTCATATCTCAATGTCACCCCCTGCTTGTTCAATGCCTTTTCCTGCTAGTCAATGGTCTGATATATGTAAAATAGTAAATGTTATGCTGTGGTGCCTTATGGATTTTCAGTATAACGCTGCTCATTTGGCACTGCCTACTGCATGACTGGGCATCCCATAATACTAATTCTAGAGCATATCTTCAAAATTCTCAGGGAGGCCTTGTGTAAAGTTCATTGAATACAACACTACCCTTCCCAAATCCCTGAGGTCAGTAATGCTGATGCACCTCTCCTTGGAGTCTATGAGTCATGGATTTTAGGATTAGGGAATTTCTATATGCTGAGTCAATACATCCTGTCCTGACCCAGTCATGTGATTCCCTGTCCTTAATGGTCTTCCAGCTTTTGAAAGTAACTGACCTCCCCATTTGGGCCATTTTACTTGCCAGCATTTACAAAACTGATCATGGAGATAGGGATCATGGCCCCTTCTCTTCCTACCGATATAATGATGAGAGCTGGTCCACTGGTGACCATCATCCTACAGAGAGAAGGGTGCGCTGATTCCCCGATACTCCATAGAGGCCACTAACAGGTGAAATTCCTGAGATCTGGAGCCTCAACGGCTCCATCAGCCAACGCCGAAACTCGATATAAGATTCACACAGTTTTACAGATTTTTTTTCCTTGTTTTCTTGGCAGAAGGACATTAAGATCACAGTGGAATGTGCCCCCATGTTCTGTACTTCATTAGCCAAGGGCCTCAGCAGGTGTCTGTGGGACACTGAATGGTTTTAGATTCTGCTTCGGTTTAGAGTATACAAGTACAATATAGCATGTAATACTACATTATGGTGTTATACGAGATATACAATACCAGATTAGAGAATTATACTATATCTAATATTACATTATTCTACATGATACTATCTCTTATGTAATATTTAATACTAACTTTTATTAGTATACTATATTTAATTCTGCACCATATTATTTGATATCCAATATTACATCATCTATCAGTCTGTCTATCTATCTATGTAAGTATTTTTCCCCTTTAGTGTCTGGGGTGGCGTTTTGTTAATCGTGCTTTTCTCTGTGAGCCTGTGTATTTTGGAAGAGTATAATTTAAAAATATATGACATTATCCTGAATGTTATTATATTAGTTGCAAAACGTTATTGGAGTACATTATATATCCCATTATGGTAAATTGTAATGTTACAACTAAAATATTATATTCCTTTACCCTTATATTTTATTAGCTATGCTGCTATCTATCATTTTGTTGTATATTTTAGCATTCTGAAATATATATTCAAGATACTTAACTACATCACCATTCATTAATTAGTTTATCTCTTGTGTAATATTCTTTCCATTGTGTAAAATATAATAATTGTAAGATATATTAGCGTATGTTATCTATTATTAATCCTGCTTTGTCTTATGTTATCTCTGGTATATTAAGTTGTATTTTCTATTCCTTATTACTATTTTTTAAAAGTAGTTTATATGAGTTTAAATATTTATAGATTTTGTTATATCTCTCATTTTATATCTATACATATATATATTTTTACATATATATATATATATGTGTGTAAATAAGTAAAAAAAAAAATATATATATATATATGTGCATGAGTGTGTTATATAAAAATATTTACACACATATATATACATGTGTGTGCATATACTGTATATCTTAGTTCACTCAAAAATAAATATATATATTTTTTACATACCGTATACATTTTATTTTAGATATTTTTGAAATATTAACTATCACACATAAGATGAACCCCGTTAGAAAAAAAAAAAAATTATTTCATTATGCTGGGCAGACACATTAGTTTAATGACGTGTTCAGCCATTAATTCCGCCAATTTCCCAAGTTATCAGCTAAAATATCCCATCACTGGGCCGTGCCTCATTGAGTTGCAGGAGGTGCATCTCAAACTTTTTAAGCTTTTCTTGGGCCCATGTTGGAGGGGGACTCTGGGGTGAACCTCAGTTTTCTACTGATTGTTTATTTTATTGATACAGCGTGATGTTCATTATACACAGTGAACGAGATGACGGCGAGAATGTGAGAGCGTAGACATCAAGAACACACGTGTGCCATTGTAGAGCGCTTCGTAAAATACACAGCTCAAAATGTGCAACATGCCAAACAGGGACGTTAATGTCGGAGGAACGTTTTAGATTTTTCTTTGCCAGGGCCGAGTGTTGTTATCTGCATCTCAATGAATGAAAGAAGTTAAAAAAACACAAAAATTAATTTAATAACGAGAGGTTTGGTTATTCTTACTTAAGTGTTTTCCTAACTCATCAATTTTCCCGCTTTTATTCGATGTAACAAAGAGAAACATTTCAGGGCAGGATTATTGCTATGAAGCATGAATGTAAAAGTATAATCGTAAAAAAGCAAAAAACAAATACTTGCATCGGCCGAACTGGAACACAACAACACTTTGTAGGCCTGGTAACATTCACTGACCAGTACTGGACCGGGTTGAGGGTGAGGGGGGGGGGTTGAGGGATTGCCTGTCGCCAAAACGCACTGAATTTAATAAAATTCTCAGTGATTTTCCTAGCATTTCCCGCAGGACTGCAGCTGGCATGGGGTGAGACAAACCAACACAAACTTCACATGGGACGACATCCACAATAAAGCAATAGAATGAGGCTTACTGTAACTCGGGCCCTGCTGGGATTGATCGACACTTGGCAACGCCAGGGCCTGGATGGGACACGGATGAGACAAAAAAAAAAGAATAATATAGTGACGGTCAATGTAAAAAGCCTTAAGAAGCAAAGGAAAATAAAAAAAAAAGTAAAAGTAGGACGACAGTTGGAGGGGGTGGGGGGTGTGGAGGTGGGACCATGAGGGAGCTGGTGGGGGGTGGGGTACGGGCCCGGATCACTCCTTGTAACCCGTTAAGTATGGCCTTTTCCTATTAACTATACTTTCCCTGCAGATTTTTTTTTTCTCTCCCTCTCTCTTGGCCGGGCAATCGGCAGAATGCAAATGCTTGGAACGGAGAGAGACGTGAACGGCTGCCAGTTAAAAACTCCAAGTGATGGATCCACATATTTTCCCACTCTCTGTACCAGCACCTTGATTGCCATGCCAAATCCAACACTCGCAGGCGGCATCAGGATATCTCGCCCAACTCTGGGCACATGTTACACTAAAGCCAATGTGAGTGTAGCGAGTGGCAAACTGCTAGCTCAGCACTAAACGCTGCTGAAACCTCTCTCTCTCTCTCTCCTGTTGCCGAATATCTCCCCGGGGAGGGGCAGTAACACCCTGCATCCTTGACACCTGAAAGCCATGGATTCCCACCACTCACCGACGTGGTGGCGGTTGCTCCGCTTTCCATCCGGCGATGACGCTGCTAGCCACACTCACAGCCTCCCAAGAGCGGCCGGCTAGGATTCTGATAATAGCTTCACGCTTTAACTCACTGATTTTTTTTTTAGTTCACAGTGTTCCAGAGTGCAGAGCTGGGAGGGGAGGAGGAGGAAAATTACTGGAGCCTCTTACGATTCAACTTCCACTAACCAAGAGGAAATGTCTTATTAAACAAACAACCAACAACAACAAGACGAGAGAGAAAGAAAAAAAAATGACATCTATACATAACGGGTCCGTCTCGTCTTGCCAGAGGAATTTGTATCATTGTGTCCTGATAGGAAACTTTACACAGCAGAAATGCAGCCAGCAGTCGTCTCTCTGGTACGAGAAGAGAAAAGCTGACTTTTTTTTTTTCTTTCCTGAGTGAATATTTATTTTCGTACGTTGTCTCTGAGCCGAGTCGCTGAACGGTCCAAATTCAACAGATTGTCCCGTTGTCAAGATTCTGCTGGGCAACTGATCACATTCACTTCACGGAGAGAGAGGGGTGAATCCTGCTCCACCCGGAGAGCCCAGGGCTCTGGGGACATCTTAAAGTGTGGACTCACTTCTAAAGAACATCATGGCAGTAAGAGGGGAACTGCTTAAATAGCAATTCAAAAATGGAAAGTTACTGCTGGAATGGCCTCCGGGACCTCTTGGGGAGTTCTCAATCTCCTTGGGTTATCTGCCAGCTATCAGGTGGCTATACAGTGATTCCAACAAGGGATATACGTGGGGTGTTGTCAAGGAAAACAGTATTCCAACATGCATGCAAAAAGATGAACCCAGAGAAGTACAAAAATACACAATTATCACAATGAGTGCCTTCACCGACCCTCTGGTTCTGGGACACAATTGAGTCCAAGGACTGGAGGGTGGAGAGACATTTTACCTGCACTTGAGCTTCTCTTCCTGACCTCTCCATTCCACCGGATTCCAGTATGGTTGCTGCTATATTCTAACTATTGGTGAGCATTGCTGGCCAATCACAGGGCACCTACGATGCATTGGTAGTCTTAACACTACCGATGCACTATAGATGCTCTCATGGTCTTAAGACAACAACGGCCATCTTGGCCACCTGAAAATGCTACCAAAACCAGGAGAACTAAGGGCCAGAAAGAGACAATAAAGTACAGGCAAGTTACTGAAACTGGAGGGTCTATATCATAATATGGCCACAAAAAAAGTGACAGTGACAACGCTGCCCCCATATGAGTGCCACCAAATATATTGTTTGTGGGGGACGAATTTCTCAAGAGGAAAGAGAATCAGTCAATGTTCAAAACTTTGGTTTCATCCTAGTAATATACTGTTACAACAACATAAATACTGATCAATGGGGTAGATTTACTTAACATAATGCCCATATAGACAAAGAGTATGAACATAATACCACTTCCACCTGCCGAATAAGTTTCAAAAAGTGTCTAAAATACATAATAAGTGTGATTTAAGACACACACATTAGTTTTTTTGGTGCAAACTGAGTCAGAACTCTAGCGCATGTAGCTTAGTAAAAGTCGCCATTGTTCAAAGAGAGTCACGTAGTGCCGAGTACATAAGGTATACAACATTTTCCTCACTTTGTGTTACATAATGCCCATATAGACAAGGAGTATGAACATAGTGCCATACTTTGGCTACAATGTGCTTACATAGCACCATATTGTGTCCAAAACCACTGTAAGCCCTCAACAGGGAATGTGCTGGATGGATTTCACAATTCATTCAGATGGTAAAGCTGGATGAGATTAAAAAAATACAGAACACTTGGGTTTTGCTCAGCAGGCTTAGTTTGCCGAGCCTTTTATTTTAATGTATGATATGGATTTTATTGGAGTGGTGGGTGCAATCACATATAACATAGTCACATGACACACAACAAGCTACATTTTCCAGACATAACCCAGACAGTAACTCATTCAGTGCTGCAGAGGTGCAATACACATCAGATTCATGCAACACAGAAGACTGGGGACGTTTCGACCCCAATTGGGGTCTTTATCAAGCTTGATAAAGACCCCAATTGGGGTCGAAACGTCGCCAGTCTTTTATGCAGGAATAAAAAGCTGAATATTTAAGAAACATCTGATGCTTCCTGGTTTATCTGCTTTTGGATTTGTACGGTGGGTCGAGATCTGACCCTTGCTGATAAATACAGCTTCTTGAAAACCCTAAGGGATCTGTGGATGTCCCTGAAGTGCTACAGTTGTCCCAAACGTATCATGCAAAACAGAAGACACTGACAACAGAAAGACACAAGACAAACATTCAAATTTATGGAAGGGCCCTGTTAACTCTGGCCCACTACACAAGCATTAGAGCAGCAACATCAGAGGTCCAACAGGAAACCAACCGGTTGACGATGAAGCAAATTGTTCTGCTGAGAGAGGCAGTTGTGGTGCCCTCTGAGAGACAATGGAGGATTATGTAAAAGCGTATCTTATTGTATTTGAGAGGACTATGGAGAGAGACAAACTCCAAGGAGTGGGATGGAGGTTCTTGCACAATGCCTTACTCTTGAACCCTAAAAAGCCTATCATGACCTCAGCAAGCAGGATGTCAAAGACTATGCCAAGATGAAAGCTGAGATACTTTGTCCTCATCTGCTATCCATGCCAGGAGGGTACACTACTGGAGTTACAATATCAACAAACTTGCCAGGTCACAAATGTTTGGCCTTACCCACCTGGTCAGAAAGTTACTGGAACCAGACACCTGTACAGATTGTGGAAAGGGTTGTAGTTAATTGCTACATATGTGCTCCTCTTGTTGAGCTCATCGAGATCCAAAAAATGCCAACCAATTGGTCGACCTCATGGAAAGCTTCATTGAGACAGAGATTTATCTCTGTGGCATCCCCACTGCATAGTATTCCCCTTAGAGCACCAAGACACAAGTAAGAGACTTCTGTCTGTTGGGGAAGTGTGGAAAGCTGCAGAGAGGGACAAGAGTTTTGGTGGTTTCATGGGGCCCTTGTAGAGACTCCTAAGAAGACCAGGACTGGTTTGGTGTTGGAGGCAGCAGAACTTGGGTCATGTAGCAGTAAGTTGCCCATTAAGCTCAAAGACTGAGAGTATGACATTAGCTAGCTTTAATCATTCTTTGCAAAACCAGTTTGTGTTGCAACATCAGGGCTAGAGACTGAGCCACAGGTATGCAATATAATCGTGAATGACTTTACTGTTAAGGCCTGGTTGGACTCTGGTAGTCTTGTTACCTGCATCCATGGTGACAATAAGGTTTACCTTTTAGCCCTAGCTACAATAGAGACAGCTCATGGAGCTGTCATATGAAGTGGGTGTGGTGACAAATCTAATGCACAATGTCATATTGAGGTGTGACTTCCTTTTATTTTGGGAGTTATGGGGAAAAACCAAACTCATAAAAAATGTGTTGTAACCCCTGGAGACAAGGTGCCTCCCCTAAAAGTGCTAAAAATGTAGAAAAAAGTGAATTATGTGATAACTGTCTGTTGTAGGTCTTAGCTGGAGAAGATGATGCTCCTCTGTTAAATAAATAGCGTACCACAAGGACCAGAAAAGATACAACAGTTCCCACATTTTGCCATGAATAATAATACCTTGTATAGATTAACCAAAAATACGTGGGAAATTATTGAGCAGACGCTGGTTCATAAGTCTTACAAGTGTATAGTTTTTGATATGGCTTAAAATCATGTTCTTGGGGGACACTTGGGGACTGATGAGATACAGGACAGATCCTCCAAAGGTGGTTCTGGCCGGGTGTTTACAAAGAAATAAAGGATTAATGTGAATCTTGCCCCATGTGTCAGATATCCGCCCCTGTGACACATGTTCACAGCCTATCGCTTCCCTATTATTGAGGAACCTTTTGAAAGAATTGATTTGTCAAATTTTGACTCAATAGCAACACCACTGACTTACCTGACAAGAGGTTGTTAGTCAGTAATGGTGACATGGACCGCAGAGGCAGACAAGGTTTTTCAGAGCCTAAAATCTGCTTTTTTCCCAATAGCGAGCACTAATTACCACTGATTTCACAAAGGAAGGTCTGATGCAAATGGATGTTACCGATGCGAGTTTGGGCGAGGTAGGTCCAAAACAATAAATGGTGAAGAACACCCAGTGTTGTACCTGGGAATTTTCTCCTATAGAAAGAAGCTAGACGATTGCAGAAGATGAATATTTAGCAGATAAGTGGGCACTGGAGTCACTGAAATATTATCTGCTGAACAGAAGGTTAAGGCCGTCTGCACCCGGCAGAGCCGGACTCCGCATGCCGAATCTTGCAGCAGAAGTATACACCCCTTACGTGGCTGAAGCTAAACAAGAGAAACATGCAAGGGTGACAAGGTGGGTCCTGTCAGTACAAAATGTTGATTTTACCATTAAACATAGACCAGTGAAATCCCAGGGTAAGGGCTTTTACCCACTAGTGTTTTTTTAAGGCTGCCTGTCCACGGCGAGATCCACCATGGAAGCTGCCGCCCGGGGGCAGGAGCCAGCTGACGCATCTCCACGGTGGGCCTATCTGACAGATAGGCTGACCGCGGAGAATTACGTCAATTCGCAATATGCTGTGATTTGACGGCTGCGAGCGGAGAATAGCTATGATTCAACGCTCGTGGACAGGGGGCTGCGCTTTCTATAGCAACGCTATCGAAAGCGTTCACTGCGTTCCCTGTGGCTAGATTATTAGTGAAAATTCGCCCGTGGAAGCACAAACTTGCGATTTTTGTGCAATGCGATTTTAACATTAGAAAGTCCCATTGAAAAAAAACACAGCAAAATCGTAGCATTAAAAAAACACTAGTGGGTAAAAGCCCTCATGCGGATGGCCTGTCTAGAGTGCATGGCATGGTGGCCGAAAATGCCCAGCCCTCCAGTCCGCTCAATGCAGGATCACTAAATCATCGTCCCGCCTCTGAAGGCTTCCATTGAAGGAGAACTCCGTTACGGCCTGCATGCTACCGCAGGACTTCAGTCACAACTCAGCTAGTAGTTATTAAAGTTGCTTCGTTCTTAACATGCTGTAAAATGCATCGAGATGAAACTAGCAGAACGATTTCAGAAAGGTAAATGTAAGTTCTGAAGGAATTCCATAACCTATTCTTAAAGCAAATTTCAAAAGAGAATTTACTCTTGTTCGGTGCTGTTTACAAGATTCTGGCAGGAGCTTATAGAAGAGAGATTTATTATTAAGTAGTGCAAAATCATATATACAGTACTGTGGAAGGATACGTTCACATGGCCGAATTCCGACTGAAAAAAAATGCAGCAAAATCCACAGATTTTTGCCACAAGTCCGCATGTGAAATTTGCCCTATCAGTGAGAAAAATCTCGGTATTTCCAATGCAGAAAATTGCATTTACGCCTCAAGAAGCAACATGCCACGTATTGGTGCGGAAATGCAAAGAAAAGTGATTTTCCGCGTTGGAATTCTGCACAAGGATTTTCCCCTATTGACGGGGCACATATAGATATGTGCTAAAAACATGGATTTTATGTGGTTTTTCAGGAGAAATTTGCAACGGAAATTTCGCTGTGAATTCCGCTGTGTGAATATACCCTAAAAGTTTCAGGCGGGTGGGGGAAAAGAATTCCTGAAAGTAAGAATGCTTTCAAATATGGAGGGCATCTGATTGGCTCCAAATGTATTCTGGAGGAGGGCAACAACCCTAAACATCCAGCCATTCTGGAGGAAGACAACAACCCTAAACATCCAGCCATTCTGGAGGAGGACAACAACCCTAAACATCCAGCCATTCTGGAGGACGACAACCACCCTAAATATCCAGCCATTCTGGAGGACGACAACCACCCTAAACATCCAGCCATTCTGGAGGAGGACAACAACCCTAAACATCCAGCCATTCTGGAGGAGGACAACAACCTTAAACATCCAGCCATTCTGGAGGAGGACAACAACCTTAAACATCCAGCCATTCTGGAGGAGGACAACAACCCTGAACATCCAGCCATTCTGGAGGAGGACAACAACCCTAAACATCCAGCCATTCTGGAGGAGGACAACAACCTTAAACATCCAGCCATTCTGGAGGAGGACAACAACCCTGAACATCCAGCCATTCTGGAGGAGGACAACAACCCTAAACATCCAGCCATTCTGGAGGAGGACAACAACCTTAAACATCCAGCCATTCTGGAGGAGGACAACAACCCTGAACATCCAGCCATTCTGGAGGAGGACAACAACCAAAACATCCAGCCATTCTGGAGGAGGACAACAACCCTGAACATCCAGCCATTCTGGAGGAGGACAACAACCTTAAACATCCAGCCATTCTGGAGGAGGACAACAACCTTAAACATCCAGCCATTATGGAGGAGGACAACAACCCTGAACATCCAGCCATTCTGGGGGAGGACAACAACCCTAAACATCCAGTCAACGTCATTAAAAACTATCTTCAGTGTAAAAAACAAGAAGTCCTGGAAGTGATGATACGGCCCCAAAGAGCCCCAACCTGAACATCATCCAGTTTGCCTGCGGTTACATGAAGAGACAGGAGGATTTGAGCAAGCTGACATCCACAGAGTTCTGTACTCATTTCTCCAAATGCTTGGAACAACCTCCCTGCTGAGTTCCTTCAAAAATTGTGTTCAAGTGTACCTAGAAGAATTGATGCTATTGTAAAGGCAAAAGGGTGGGAACACCTAATATTGAGATTTAGATTTCTCTTTTGTGCATTCACTTTGCATTTTGTTATTTCCCTAAAAAACAAACTTGTAACACTTCTATTTTTGAAAGCATTCTTACTTTGCAGCATTTTTTCACACCTGCCTGAAACGTCTGCACAGAACTACAAATATCTGTATTACGTTACATAAAAAAACACCATCACAGGATCAATACCTATAATGTAGATTATGTAAAACGCCCGAATAAAGACACAGAATGAACAATACACCGACTACTGTGATGATTGCTGAGTGCAGCGCTCTGTAACAGTCTCATAGAAGTGAATGGAGCGGTGGTCACGCACACACATACCGCCACTTCATTCACAGGGGGCATTCAGGGCGTGCCGGTCTCAGAATCATTTGAGGTCCCAATGGTTGGACCTATATAGTCCTTATCTTGTGGGGATAAATGTCATGGTTATGTTACTATAAAGCTCTTTATTACACACATCTGACTATATATACTGGGTGCAATCATCGATCAAGGGGCAATTTTAAATTTCATCATTAGAATATTGGGTTTAAGAATGTCTAAAACAGATCCTAGAAGAGGATGGGTCGTTATCTCTGAATCGGTAATACTGTTACTTACATGACATTACCATCATTTAAAATAAAAACCAATACAGGGTAGAGGCCGCCAAGGAAACATGATGGTTTATTACACTGATGATGTCTGTAAGTCTAGGTCACTGACCATTTTAAGTTGTAAGCATTAATATCTGCCTGCACAATCTCTCAGAGCTCCCTCTAGTGTCCATGAAGCACTCTAACTAATCATATGGGTAACTGCGTGGCTCTTTTCTGTCATGGGGCAATGCTGATGTGTGGAGAGGTAAGTAGCCTTTTAAATAGGTATGAAACATTAACTGCATTCTTGCCCGAGACCATCTGGGATGTTAATAGTAAACTCTTCAGTATTACACCTTTGTAAATTCTTACACCATCAGATATATTACCACATACCCCTTCAAAACTCTAGACCACCTGAGGTGCTGTCATTAAACCATTTATTTTCTGTGAATCACCAGAAATGTTGGCATCCACCCTCCTACTACCCTAAACCACAGGGATGTTATCATTATCTCCTTCTCTACCCTAAATTACCAGGAGTGTTGGCACTAGTGTTTCACTGCCCTAGAGTCCATAAACTTTCCCATTATACCTTTCTGCTCTCTAGACCACCAAGGGTGTTGTCATTGACCCTTTCATTACCATGGACTCCAGGGATGTTGCCATAATCCCATTCTCTAATTTAGATAACCAGAGATTTTATCATTGAGCTCCTCAATCCTCTAGTTCACTGGAGAAGCAGGCACAAACCTCCCCATTTTCCTACATCATCAACCCATAACTACCCTAGATTTCAAAAACTACAGCCATCGCTCGCCCCCCTCCTCTGAAAGGTCAAAAATAATTCTTAAATGTCTACTCTATGCAGACACTGAACATGCAGGGGATCCTCAGAGATGTGAGCTCAGAGTTAGAATTGTAAAAGACAGGTTGTAATTCAGAATCCATCGAAGATAAGTAAAACATTTACAAAGTTGCATAGTATATATGTATAGTCTACCGGTATATGACAGTTATATACTGTAATGCAGGCGGTAAAGTCAAGGGGTGATGAATGATAGCTCGGAGTCCAGCCTATAAATGCATTAACCATTAATAATGGCATGATCATTAAGAGGGGGGAGACAAACAACAATATATCACGTGTCTGGGTAATGAACGCAAAGGAGAAAATGAAATTAAAATGTCAGCCGTGTTATCTATAGTATGTGATGACAAATGCACATTAAAGGACACGGTGACATATGACTAGTAGGATCCTTCATCCGAGGCCAGGGAAACATTATAACACCCCTACGCCTCGGAGTCTATTGAAAGATGATAACTCAATGAGAGGATGCACAATGAAAATGGCGTCAATCTCTATGTAGTGGTCTTAATCAGCTGACTGTAGCCCTAATGCCCCCCATATGTTGTCCTGATCCCACGAAACATTTCCTATGTGTACGGTATAAAACATACTGTTACAGTAGACTGTATGATCTCTACACAGATTGCAGCTTTATTATGCTATGTACATGTTTTAATACTGTAACAACGCAGAGCGGATAAAGGTGTTGATGAGAATGAAAAGGCCGTGGATGATGTGGATGCTGATAGGGATGATGGGGATGAGAGGGTTATTATGGGGGTGACAGGGATAAGAATAAGGATGATGAGGAGATTAATAAGGATAAAAAAGATGCAGAGAATGAGGATGATAATGAAGACAGTGATGATGACAATGTTAAAGATGATAAGAATGATGAAGATGAGAATAAGGATGAGGATGATTAGAATGAAGATCACTCTAAGAATGATGATGCTAGAAATCAAGATGATAGAAACCATGCAGATGGCAAGTATGACAATGCAAATGATGAAATGAGAATAAGATGATGAAAATGAGAATGATAAGAATGAGAATTATTGGAACCATGAAAATGAGAATGATGAAACGAGAATGAAGACAATGATGGAGAAAAGCTGGATAAGAATGATTATGACGAGGATGGGAATGATGAACAGAAAGATGTGAGAGAGATTTGGATGATGAGCATGATAAAAAAGAGTGATGAAATTGAGGATGATAATTAGAAGAAGGTTAATAATAAGAAAAACAGGATAGAAATTATCATGATGTGAATGATGAGCGTTATGAAGGATTAGAATGAGGACGATAATTAGAATGAGGATAACAAAATCAGGATAGGAATGATGAGGGTGGGAATGATGACTAAAAAGATGAAGATGAGATTGGGGATGATAATTAGGAGAATATTGCTAGGAAAATCAGGATAAGAATGATGATAAGGATGGGAATGATAAGGATGATGAACATGACAATGTGGGTGATGAGAAAGGTGAAGATAACAATGATAATGAGGATGACTATAAAAATCAAGATGGTAAGAGTGATGAAAAGGATGAAGATGAGAATGAAGAGAAGATTAAGAATAATTTAAGAGATGAAGGTGAGAATGGGGATGATGAGAATTATATTAAGAATGAGGAAGATGAGAAAGATAAAAACGAAGACCAAGACTTTGAAGAAAACTGAAATAGGAATGATGATGGTGATAATGAAGACGAGAATGACAATAATGTATAGAGTGGCAAACAGACAGGTGCTGAATGTTTATGATCTTGCAGTGGGATGGATGGATGTTGTGGAAATCTCGGCTGGTAATGAGTAATGCGTGGTGCGGATGCCGGCGCGGTGACTCACAGTTATTGCCTCTGATACTCGGTGTCCTCACACTGATGCTCTCTAGTTTATCTGACTACATCTAACTGCTCACTTTGTATCTGATCCTGGCACCTACTGGATAACAGCACTGGTACCGCGATTTGGGCTCTGTGACATGGAATGAGTTTGCTCTATCGCATTACATTTTATGGCCATATTATTAAAGCAATATTGAATGGGGCACTAACTTTTCAGACAACCTAAGCTCATCTAATAGCCCATGTATCTCATCAATCTTGTAATATGTTTTCGTTAAAAATGTTGTTTTACCACTGTAAATCAATTTTGAAGTGGCTGCCACTATAGGTCTTCCTTCCAATCCCTCTGAAATCCACTGTCTGTTGTTAGATATTAAGCTTCTGTAGTTACTGAGACGTTTTTTTAGCTGTAGGGGCTATCTTCACAGGCTGACAGATCTGCAGACACTGTGTAAACAGTCTCCACAATAATTGCCTCTCCTGCTGTTAATGCACATGTGTCTGCACATTACATTGGGTTTACTAAGGGTCCGTTTAGACCTGCCAATTTGTCGTTTGAACAAGAGAACAATGTCAGAGTTCACTGTATAAGGCCTCATGCCCACGGCTGGGTCGGATTCCGACTGTAAGATACACCTACCAGGATGCGACCCGTGCGCCGGCATTGATGCTTACCTGTCCAGCGTCTTCTCTCTCTGCTCTGCGATGTGCCAGCATGCGCAGAGCAGAGCCGGCGCATCAGCGGTGACGTTTCTGTGTGAGCCTCTGTGAGGCCCGCACAGAAATAGGACATGCCGCGATTTTAATACCCCGTGAGTTTTCACTCAGTCAAATCGCAGCTGTCAGCATAGGACTGCATAAACTAATGCAATCCTATGGCAGCGTGCAACGGCGGAATCTCGCCGCTGAATTTCCGCCCGAGGGGATTGGACCTAAGTGAATGTGAATGACTAAAAAAAAAGCGATATTTAAACTGAGTGGTAAGTGAATGAGCCAACAGTGCCTGCATAAAATGAATGATGAAGGAAAAGCGATCAACCCAAGAAAGCAGAGGGCAAAGGAAGAAGCGGATGGGTGGTAAAATGGGGGAAAAAAAAGGGCAGTAGGTAACATAAAGTCCCCCTCTCTAGTTCTGGATACATTTTGCCGCAGGGACCTGAGGGTCTCTGATCCATATTTCCTAAATCACTACAGAAACTGCTGCTATTCTGCATTAATACAAGTGAATGGGATATTTTTTTAGCCCTTCTCATGCGGCGTAAAAAAATCTGCACAGAATACTGAAGACAGCGTGGAAATTAAATTCCAGAGGATTTACACTATTTGCATAGATTCCTCATGGAAAGCCCTGGACTAGCCCTAATTAATTACAATGGGGCTAATCTACTTGCAGATCCGTTGGCACATCCGCAGCGTTAATCCAAGTTTCAGCCTCGAGTTTTTGCCACAGCTTCTTTGACAAGTTTATGACACATTTATGTATGGCGAATCGGACGAACATATGAACATAGGCTAAGAACTTATTCAGATGGGCGCACGTGTGTTGGCCTGATAAACGTGCATCGACCAGCACATAGGCACCTGTCCGTGCGCTGTCCAGTCTGCGTGGATCGGGCACGATAGATGCCCTATTGTAGGCTGTGAAAGCAGACAAGTATACGATGTGCAGGGATTTTTTTTCCACTGGTCTGTGTGAAAAATTGCTTGTGCGCATAGCCTCGTAGGCTGTAATGGGTCCATGTCCTGTCCGCGAAATACACAGACAGGACATAGACTGTAAATACTCCCATTTGCCTGGGCTCTAAAAAATTATCTAAAATATACGGCATTGCTTATCTTTGAGGGGAAACATTCAACCTTTTAGATCCCTTCTCTCCTGATGGCAAATGTTGGGGAACGATCCTCTATTCTGTCAAAATCAGGGAGATGATTTGGCTAAATGTAGTATTAGGATTTAGAACTGGGACCATCTTGCAGAAAATACGGGGGCTGGTAGTCCCAAATAAGGTTCTTTTCACTGAGTTTGTTTCCTCAGTTTCCATACATCTAACCAAAAGATGCTAAGAAACAGATGTCACGAGATCCCACTGACGTAAAGGGGTCTTCAAGAACTGTCCAGGACTCCCAGTGCTGAAAACACAGTTCATAATGAGACTCTGTATTCCCACTGCCTCTCACCCACAAGACTTTACATTGAGGTTTCATCTTCCATTATTTCCTTGAGATCTGCCCCATCAGGGACTTATATTGCGTTGTACTACCGCTCGGTTTGTTCTGATTGGCTGCTGTGTAGTAGCGCAGGCTCAGTAGGGAGCCAATGCATGGCGTACTGATTACCATTACAGGACCGAATGAATTATTAGCTGCATGTAACTAAATGACAAGGTAACTGTGGCACAAAGACTGATGGGGTAAATGTATATATGGCGGTAAGTCGTTAGAAAAGACTAAACAAGTCCCCCACCCATCATCTAATCAGGGGAAGAACAGTTAAAAAATGTGATTGATTTTGCATAGATGGAAGTTGCCCTCTTGATGCATCGGCTTGGTCTGTCATTGGATGGCCATGTCGTGGATGCATCTACTAATGTTTTTTTTAAGCGCATCAATGTATCCTTTAAAAAATGTCCATATGAGTTCCCATGGGCTCCTTCTGACTCCAAGAAGTAAACAGCGATAACAACTGTGAGCACCATTTTGTCGCTTCTCTTGAACACCTGAGCAAGAATCAGAAGTAGTATTTATTTCTTACGTTAGTACTTAGTGGGGATCCTTTGGCCTTAATGATATTGGATACTTTCCATTGCATATTTTCTACTAACATATCATACACTTCAGCTGGAATTTGCCTCCATTCATCCTGCAAATGTCAGGCAAGTTCTCGCAAAGGAGATGGACACTGTTCATATTTCCTGACTCGACATTCCACTTCGTTCCAAAAATGTTCAATAGGTTCAGGTCGGGACTCTGGGCAGCCGGTCCAATTGTAGAACATCCATATCTTCAAACCAACGTAAACCAGCGTTGGATTTGTGACGAGGCGCGTTGTCTTGTTGCAAGTATTTCTGACCATTCCCAGAGTATTCCCACATTGTCAGCAGTACATTATTGTCTAGAATGTCAGGGTCACTTCTGTGTTCATGAGTCTTGTCACTACAACTAACAGATTAAGACCATGCCAATTACTACATCCCCACACCATAACCTCCACCGTACTTATCTGCTGGCACAATACACTCAGGCAAAAGGTGTTCCCCCTCATCCTCCACACCCAGGTACGTGCATCTGATTACAAGATGAAGTAATGTGATTCGTCACTCCATAGAACGTTCTTCGATTGCTCAACTGTCCAGTGATGATGCTCCTTGCAGCAGTGTAGATGGACTGATACATCTTCTTTGAGAGAACTCACCAGACGTTTGCAGGATGAATGGAGGGAAATATCAGCTGAAATGTATCAGATGTTAGTAGAAGGTATTCCATAGAGAATATCAAATGTAATTAAATCCAAAGGAAGCCCTGCTAAGTATTAACACATGTAAACAAGTACAAATTTTTAATTTTTGCTCAGATGCTCAATTACTTTTGATGGGGTAGTGTACTTGCAGGAAATGTTCATGATGGCAAAGCTCATGGTCTCCCTGCACACAATTCAAAGGTTTGATTGAGTTTACAGAGATGGAAGTTTTAACCACAACTGCTCTCTTGATGCATGTGCTTAGTGAGAGGGCTTGATGAGCTGCTCCTTGCTACCCCCAATCGGACGACCATGTAGTGGACACCCCCACTAACAACTTTTTTAAGGGCATCAGGTACTCTTTATAAAAAAAAGTCTGTTCTGACTCTAGAAGTAACAACGGACAACAATTGTGGGCACCATTTCTATCAACCAAAGGCATTGTCCCTCAACCAAGAAGTGATGTATAATGACACTGCCACCAAATCCTAGGCCTAATTAAAACACGCAGAGGTGTTTTGCTAAATACCTCCTCATACGTGCAGGAAATCCTCGTGATAATAAAACTTCGCAGATGAAGCAGACTTGAGTGTGCCTGTCAAGGTTTGTCTTCATGCATTAATACAATCCGACAACATGTCTACTTATGGAGGTGAGCTGAGTGCAGCACCAAGGTGTGCTCCACCGGCGCCACGTCTCTTTGTAACGCTTTTATCGTATTAGAATATTCCAAAATTCCAAGCAAAGAATGGAAACTTGACAGCGAGAAGACGCAGCAGAAGACACGTTTGCCTCCCGGCACCTGCTCAGTCCTGTCCCCCATGTCCCCGGCTATTGCATGTCAGCTCCACGGTATGAGAAGCTAATGAAGGCTGATTCCGGATCCGTCCTCTCCTGTTGCTGCTGTTAATATTTCATCTGCCTTCCACAGTGAGGGCCACTGAGGACTCCCTCCTAACATTGTTTACACGCTGGTCTTGGGATTTGTTCCTGCAGCCTTAGACTTGGGTTTGCTCATATCTAATTAACTGAAAGTAATCAGCTCGGTATGACGGCATCTTCTCTGCGTGTACTTTGTGTTCTGGCTCAGTCCCCTCGGAGACTCCCAGTTAGGGCCCTGGCTTGTTTGTGCGACGCCCCTCCCACTGACGGCTGCACAGACGTCTCACGCTGCATAATACCACGCTGGCCGTTCTCCCCCTTTATACTACTGTCTTATGGTAATTAATTAGAGCTAATTAGCTTCTGTCTTCCTGGGGGATTAACCCCTCTCTCCAGTTATGATTTCTTGGTAGTGGAAAGTAGCCTGAGAGATGAATTACATGGAAGTGCGCTACTTTTTAGATTTGTATCAATCAGATGGTGATTGGATGGATGTTTTGGAAAGAGAATTAGGGAATCTGATGTAAGCAGTAGAGATGGTGACATCAGGCTAACCCCATATCAGCCCTGGCCGGTGGCATCTTGGAATATCCATTACTTTGTACATCTCAGCGTGGCCAGTTCTTGGCCCGTATATGAGCTGCTGTGCTATGTACCTGTCCCAGTCTACTATCTGGATGATAAAGGATTTAATGGGGTTCTCCGGGTGCCAAATGATTTGTTTTTAATTAGATCCAAATCTGTTAAAACAAAAAAAACAGCAGTACTTACCCATACTTACCCCCGGCGAGCCAGCGCTGCAGCCCCACAGTCCTTCTGATCTTTCTTTTGGAATGGCTACCACATGACCGCTGCAGCCAATCAGAGGCTGCAGTAGTTTTATGTCATTCTCTTGGCATCATGATTCCCAGCATCTAAGCAGCTATACCAGGAGTACGACAGCTGACCGCTGTGGCCTCTGATTGGCTGAAGCAGTCATGTGGCAGCTCTTCCGCAAACAAGAGAACAAAGAGGAGGACCGCGGGCCTGCAGTGCTGGATCAACGGGGGTGAGTGTGAAATTATTGAATAGTGAAGATGGAGAATGAATACAGATTTTATTGTTTTAGCATATTTGGATCGAGTTTCTAAAAGGGCCAAATGGCACTCAGACAACCCCTTTAAATACTGTATGAAGATTGCAGGAGTTGCAGTAACACCGGAGCACTGGCACCTGATGAGGCCCCACGTCTCATACAACCTTCCATGGACTGTGACAGTTGGGGGGGCTGGTGTAAATTTTGCATTGGACTTCAGAAGGTTCAGGTTACACCTTGTAGAATTTAAGTAGAGATGTAATAGAAATAATGAAAAATTAATATATATGAGCTCCTCCCCCTTGTTGGGAACTCTCCCCTCCAGTCTATGAGCAGCAGTGTCTTATTATATAATGTCATATGTTTGGACTGGGTGGAATTCAACAGGGAATATCTGCACTGGGTATAAGCAGCACTAAGTATAAATTGCACTGGGTATAAGTAGCACTGGGTTTAAATCACACTGGGTATAAGCAGCACTGGGTATAAATCACACTGGGTATAAGTAGCACTGAGTATAAGTAGCACTGGGTATAAATCGCACTGGGTATAAATTGCACTGAGTATAATCAGCACTGGGTATAAATCACACTGGATATAAGTAGCACTGGGTATAAATCACACTGGATATAGTAGCACTGGGTATAAATCCCCCTGGGTATAAGTAGCACTGGGTATAAATCACACTGGATATAAGTAGCACTGGGTATAAATCACACTGGATATAAGTAGCACTGGGTATAAATCCCACTGGATATAAGTAGCACTGGGTATAAATCCCACTGGGTATAAGTAGCACTGGGTATATGTACCACTGCGTATATGTAGCACTGGGTATAAGTAGCACTGGGTATAAGTAGCACTGGGTATAAGTAGCACTGGGTATAAATCGCACTGGGTATAAATCACACTGGGTATAAATCTCACTGGGTATAAGTAGCACTGGGTATAAATCGCACTGGGTATAAATCGCACTGGGTATAAATCTCACTGGGTATAAGTAGCACTGGGTATATGTAGCACTGGGTATAAATCACACTGGGTATAAGTAGCACTGGGTATAAATTGCACTGGGTAGAACTATACTGGATACAATGGCACTAGGTAGTATAGCAATGGGTAGAATCTTATACATGTTTGCTTTAAGAAACTGTCGGTAAGAAGAAGAAGGATGTTTTGTGAGTTGACAAGGAAGAGTCTTAGGCTGTGCATTGTCTGAGGACTGTACTGCCCGGGGCAAGAAACACCTATTTACACCTTTCTGGTACAGACTCCACTTTACTCCATGATATTACACTGTAGCCACACAGTTCCCAGGAAACAAAGGCAGAAGAGCACTTCGCCAGTAAATACCAGCCTTGTCTAGACATTTTACAGCTTAATCCCCTTCAGGGAAAGCAGAATGACATCCAATAAGGCTGCCATTTATGCAATAGAATGAACAGTCACCCAGCTTTCCCAGACTCCTGCATGACAAATCTCCCTACTTTTGGCATCGGGAAGTAAAAGACAATACAAGTAGACAGTTGTGCATTCCGTAGGCTTGGAAAACTGGGAAAGAACCCCACCGAGGTTATACATAAGCAAGGCTTCCCTTCACCTAAAATTCATTGCCTCGGTGTGGTGTGTTGGCGCAGGGTACAATGCCCTACAACCTCCTGCATAGTGTCTGCTACCCAGCTTTGCCAGAGTTGAGGATGGCTCCATCTGTATTACATAAGTTCATGCTCAGAAGAGAGGGCAGCCAGGAGTGAGTTAAACATCTATTAAAAGGGAGGCATTTACTTAGTGCCAGTTGTGTTGGCATCCGCAGGGCGCTGTTCATACAACTTTATGAGCTCTTTGTTTATCATATACAATGGTTAACGAAAAACCAGCACTCGCTGCATACTATACACCTCATAAATTTACTAAGAATGGCTGAGGAATCACACAATGTTCTGACCCGGCGGTGACCACGTCATATCCGGAAATAACACGGTTAATCTTTACAGTATATTAAAAGAGGATTTGGTGTATATTAAAGCTTAACCCCTTCCTGCCTGCACTCCTTCCCCTGAAGGGCTCTAAATATAGCATGCCGGCAGCCCTACAAGCTGTAAAGAAATGAGCGCTCACTTATTATACCTTGTCTCTGCCACACGCTCCCCTGATTACAGTATTCCTGCTCTGTTTTGACTTGTTTCTAAAATCCCTGCCGTTCTCAGGTTAAAAGTGCCATTTGTAACATAGTAACACAGTATTTTAGGATGAAAAAAAAGACTTGTGTCCATCCAGTTCAGCCTGTTACAGCCCCCCCCCCCCCAATATTGATCCAGAGGAAGGCAAAAAAAAACAATGAGGTGGAGGACAATTTTCCTAATTTTAGGTTAAAAAATTCCTTTGTGACTCCAAGTCTGACAATCAGAATAATCCCCGGATCAGCGACCCATCTGAAGTAATCAGTGGCTATAACATGTAATATTATTACACCCAAGAAAGGCATCCGGGCCCCTCCTAAACTCTTTTATTAAGTTCACCATCACCACGTCCTCAGGCAGAGAGTTCCATAGACTCACTGCTCTTACAGTAAAGAACCCCCTTCTGTGTTGGTGTAGGAACCTTCTTTCCTCTAGATGTAGAGGGCGCCCCCTTGTTACTGTCACAGTCCTGGGTATAAATAGATGATGGGAGAGATCTCTGTATTGTCCCTGATATATTTATACATAGTTATTAGGTCGCCCGTCAATCGTCTTTTTTTTTTCAACTAAATAACCCCAATTTTGATAGCCTCTCTGGTATTGTAGTCCGCCCATTCCATTTATTACTTTAGTTGCCTGCCTTTGTACCCACTCAAGCTATGATATGTCCTTCTTGAGTACCGGTGCCCAAAACTGTCCACAAAATTCCATGTGTGGTCTGACCAGTGACTTGTAAAACTGGAAGAACAATGTTCTCGTCATGTTCCCCCTAGACCCCTTTTTTGCACCCCATGATCCTATTTGCTTTGGCAGCAGCTGTCTGACACTGGTTGCTCCCATTAAGTTTATAGTTACCTAAAATCTAGAAGTCCTTTTCAATGTTAGTTTTACCCAGCAGTTTCCCATTTTACTGTATAATGGTCAATGGCAGATTATAATAGGGGAGATAGGGGCGCCTACCTTGGTCCTGAGGCTCCAGAGGGGGCCCACGGCCGTCCAAATTTTCCCAATTATTAATGCGCCACCAGCTTGCTTTTGGGTAGACTGATCATGTGCTGGTCATGTGACCGCTACGACCAGTCCACGCCCTCACCAATGCTAAGGCAGGGTATTGGCTGAGGCGTTCATGAGACCCAGAAGTTAGCAGGGGACCAGCCGTGTGGATGGCAGATGCCAGGAGGAGTGACGCAGGTAAGTGAGTATAGCTGATTATTTATTTTAGTGGTTGCAATGGGCATTTTTATGAAAGGAAGCCATGAAGGCAGTGGAGCATTATTACAAAAAACATAGCATTATTATGAAAGAAGAGCCATGAGGGGCAATGGGGCATCATTATTAACGGGGTATTCCTGAACTCTTAATTTTTTTTTTCCATTGATGACAGACAGATTATCAATAAATGATCGTGGGGACCCACCACTTGGGATTCGCTCCAATCAGCTAATTGCCGGGGCCGCTGTCACCGTGGCCAGCACAGCAGCCCAAGTTGGTACTGCAGCACAGCTCCTACTGAACTCACTACAGCATTACCAACCCGAGCTGCTGTGCTATGGTCAGCGCTTATTGATTCCTGCAGTGACCGTGGCCTCAGGAATCAGCTGAAAGTTGTGGATCCTAGCCGCAGATCCCCGCCAACCTGTCAGTCACCAATAGAAACTTCTCTTTTTTTAAGTCCCAGAAAACCTCTTTAAAACAGGGAATTACTACTAAATAGTTTTTTTGAAGGACAAGTTACGTTTTTCAATGATACTGTTTAATGTACCATATAATGTACTTAGAATAATATTTCTAAGTACAGTAAAACGAAAAAAACCCCCCTCAATTTTGCCTCTTTGGCGGGAATCTTGTCCTTATGGTGTACATACTGCAGCAAGAATAACAAGATGACTTTATTTTATGGGTCAGCATGATAACGGATAGACCAAGCTTATATAGTTACTTTTATTTTTGCTGTATTACTTTAAAAAAATTATCTTTACAAAAACATCTTCTGATCATTTTTTATTTTGTTGTATAAAGGCTCATTTTTGGAGGGATGACCTGTATGATTTTTGGTATGATTTTGGCGTGCATATGACTTTTTGATAGCTGTTAGCATATTTTTTTCTTGAAGACAGGTTGACCAAAAAAGTGCAATTCTGGGACTGTGCATTTTTCTCTGATAATATTCACCAGGTGGGATAAATAATGTATTACGTCGCTAGATCGGACTTTTACGGACATGGCAATACCAAATATGCTTTGGTTTTTATTATTTTGACTTTATATTACACGATACAGGGAAAGATTTCTTTAACTTTTAATATCCTTTTTTTTTACAATTGTAAAAAAAAGAAAATTTCACTTATTTTTACTCTCTTTTTAGTCACGGGTGGCATTATTACGTTGGGCATTATGGATTGTAAGATGATGTAGAAGTTTGGAAAACAAAGCTGGAAATTGAGAAGTCAAAGATGTCTGAGTCAAATTCTGAAGAGGCAAGTTGTGATCAGGGGACGTTCTCATGGTGATCTGGGCTGGATGGAGAAGCAAAGGGAAAGTGAACAACTCCAGTGAGAAAGGAAGTTATTTGTGATCACTGGATATAATGATACTGTAATCACACAGTCTGCAGAGCATCTGTGTAGAGCAGTTATCTACTGCTATATGGTCACTGTATAGGGGCTAATTATTGTGTTTTTTCAGTGTGGATTTTGATGCGGATTCGCTGAATCTTCAATTGAAGGGGTGAAATTTGCTGCAGGGCCACATTAAAATACAAAAATCTGCCATGTGTGAGCGCACCCTAACAGTATATAATAAAGAAAAAACTATACTTCTGTTTTAATGTCTCTCTAGCCCTTTGCTGCCGCTTTGGTCCCAGAAGCTCCTGCAGCATTCACGGGCTGGTTCATCGTTGATATGATTGCTGAAGGCAATAATTAACTCCTGCGGTCATGTGCCATTCATGCAGACATTATCGCTGAGGCCAGTGATTGGCTGCAGCAGTCATGTGAACAATATAATAGTCCATGAACAATACAGGGAGCTTCTGGGAAAGCTAAAATTCTATTGGGGCAAAGGTGCGACGAAGCGTTGTGTGTGCGGGAGGGGGGCAAGTTGTGTAAACCGTTAGGGCCTTTCCCACCTTTGATTTACTACTGGTAATGGTGACATGTATCTCAATGCTCAACCTCATTTGCCACTTTTCTACCCAAGCCCTAAACTTATCTAGATCCATTTGCAACCACATTCTGTCCTCTCTTTTGTTACTTTACATAGTTTTGTATCATCTGCAAATATTAATATTTTACTGCAAATCCTTCTACCAGGTAATTAATAAATACATTAAGAAGAATAGGGACCAATACTGCGCCCGTGGTACCCTACTAGTAATGGTGACCCCTCCAATACTGCCCCCTGTGGTACCCCACTAGTAATGATGACCCCTTACATTACTGCCCCCTGTGGTACCCTACTTGTAATGGTGACCCCTCCAATACTGCCCCCTGTGGTACCCTACTAGTAATGGTGACCAATCTAATACTTCCCCCTGTGCTACCCCATTTGTAACGGTGACCCAATCAGAATATGTACCATCTATAACCCTCCTCTGCTTTCTATCACTGACCAGTTACTTACTGACTTCCACATTCTCACCCAGACCAAGCAATCTCATTTTATATGACTGTGAGATTAATATGTAAGGAGAGGAAACAAATTGTGCTGATTTCCAGGGAGTGCAGTACTGGAGTCATTGCCGCAGATTTCAAAGGACGGCACCCTAACAGGCCGGCCATCCGCCATGGCAAAGTTGGCAAATTACTTGCCAAATTTTGCGAAACAGATTCTGTGTTGGATATGCCAAAAAGTGGACATAATAAAACTTCTACAGATTCAGAAGCAATAATGGCTGTCTTGGTATCCTTCTGCAAGAGCCCACATCGTAGCCCCCGGCATCTGTCACATGAGAGCGGGGTGAGCTGAACCACCATCGGGCGGATACTGACTACACACAAATGGCACCCATACAAGATCCAGTAGCAGCATCATCTGAACGAAGACGAACCCGGTGGCTGTGTTGGGTGCCATAGCAATTGTAATGGGACCCACATTTCACAGAGACGGTTCTGTTCAGAAATGAAGCAAACTTCTACTTGAATGGGACGATGAACAAGCAAAACCCTCGTTACTGGTTTGACACAACCCCACACTGGCCACATCCCTCCAAGTTGGTTGGCACACAGAAAGTCATAGGGGGTGCAGGAAGATAGTAGGCCCATTCTTCATGGACAGTAACCTTACTGCTGCCAAGTATCTACAGTCATTATGTGACAAGGTGTTCGCGTCACTGTGCAACAAAGGTGGTCCACTCCCAGTGTTCTTCGCGCATGATGGTGTTCCCACATTATGGACATGATATCCACAAAGGTTTGGTTCAGCAGTTTCTGTGGAAGTGGATTGGGCATCATAGTTTGGTGGAGTGGCCCCCGCGTTCACTAGATCTTACCCCCCTTGGACTTTTACCTATGGGGTGATGTCAAGTCCAGGGTTTACGCAGTGAAAATCCAGAGGTGGCGCACTTGTGACAGCGATTTCTGGACGCCTGTGCAAGCATTTCTGCCATGGTGACGCTCCCAGTCCATTGTGAATGGGTGAAGAGGATAGCCTTAACGATTAAAAAAAAAACAGGGAGCATATCCTGTAATGGATTGTAATTGTGTACCATATTACGGAAAAATTGTTAAGAACTTCGGCAAGTTACATGACATTTAAGCACGGATTCCTCATCAAATTCTCTATCAGACACATAGGCCACATGCACCCGTTTCCATTTGAAAATATCGACTTACAAGATGGCAACTTTCAATATGACCACCATGTTGGACACCGCACCCCTCAAATTTGCCCCTCTCTCCTCAGTAACATGCCAAACACAAGATGACCTCTTTCTGACATATAGGTCAGATGTTGCAGGGTAGTGTAGGGTGTCTGCTCAATAAGCAACAGTTGCCTGAAAAGGCTGAGATCGGAGATAACTCAGATCCTGGCCGTTTAACCACTTAGATGCTATGGTCAATAGCCACTGCAGTATCTAAGCGGTTAGACAGGGAGGCTCGCTCCATTGCAGTTTTTGACACAGATGCTCAGTTTGTTTCATCCTTCCAATTGAAGTGTTGTAGTCTTCTGCAGATCCAGGTCAATACCCGTACCAATAGTGCAGATTTTGACACCGCTTTGATGTGGATTTTGGTGGGAATGAATGAAATTAAAATAGATTAGAAATGAAAGCATGTTATCTGTATCTGGCTGTATTTAGTGAAAAAAATGATATATAGGTGATAGATTCCCTTTAAGGCTGAGCAATGTTCTAGATCATGCATGTAAAACTATCTGACCACATGCAAAGTTTACTCAAAACATAAGAGACCCAACACCTGATGACTCTGTATCACGTATCATTCTGGAGAACAAGTGTCCGGCCGCAGAGGTGCAGAAGTTCCCAGAATTTATAGTTCAGTGACATTATTCCTTCCTAGATAGGAAAATGCGTAAAACACTGGTTCTACCACTTACTGATGGGAGGAGAGAGAATCGTGCTGGTAGGACACTGGCCCGTCCTTGGGCTATTAGAACGACGCTTTACTGGACTGTGTATTAGATTATTCTATGCTACTATATTATAAATGGATTAGGCCACATGACAATCTCTTTGCCCTTGGTGTTATACAAGATCATGTTATATGATGGGATTGCCCTATAAGTATGGTATATCCATGTCTGTAAGTGGCGCTGCTGGAAGGGCACCAAGTTTGATAGCACTCTCTCACGGATCTTGGACCATCGGCAGAAAGGTCATTGAATGAACCCGTTATTTTACAGGTATCCTGGCTGTCCTTATATGGTTTTCATTCATTTGCCCCAATAGCTGATATTATATAGGCACTATAGATTGGGATTAGATTTGCCTGGCTCTATGTAGTCACTATGGATGGTATCATTATATGCACGCTACTGATCTTGCTATTATATATGTACTATGATTGCCATTATTATATGGCCACTAGAATTGGAACTAGTAAACAGCCACTAATGTGACTGGTACAATTACTGTATGTCACTTATGTGAGCAGCATACATTATTTATGCACTATATGGCACTATATATTTTGCTTAAGAAGCTATTTATATCTAAAACTGGACTGGGCTTAACAAAAGGGTTGTGGCTTTCCATAGCTGTCAGATTTACTAATATTTATGCCCTAGAGCTCATATATATTCATAATGGGCGATTTCAGTCCCTAAATACAAACAAAAACAGGACATACCAAATATTAATTAAAAGGGTGAAATCAACTACAGATCTTTTTAAATAAAAACTGTGACGGAGGGAGTTCCCCTGTCTAACTACTTAGATGCTGCAGTGACTATTGACCATAGCATCTGTGGGGTTAAATGGCCAAGATCTGAGTTATCTCCAATCCCAGCCTTTGCAGACTGGTGTCACTTATATAACACTGCCAGCACCTGTTGCATATGGAGCGGAAACCCTATGGCATCTGACTTATTTGTCAGGAAGAGGTTGAAGGGGTCTGTGTCAATGCCAAAGTCCCTTTAGATGGACACAAACTATGCATCTGCGAAAAAAAGACAAATCTGAATACACTGATGCAAATCAATGGTGTTGTATGCCGTCCATATTACGCCCGTAAAAAATACAGATACAATACGGACTGAAAATACGCTTGTGCGCACTTCACTCCGGACACCCTCTACTTACAATGGAGTATAAAACGCTGGCCTAAGTAAATCCCCCAATGCTGTGAATGTGTGTGAAGCACATGTACTGTAGGCAGACAGGCGAGGAGCAGTAGACATACACTATAATATCCTGAATGCTTCTACATATGAAGATGGGGAGCATTATATCCTGACTATACGAAGAACAGATGTAGGAATACAACCAAGGAGGGGTAGACATATAGTCTAATATCCTGAATGTATGTAAAACACGTGTGGAGCTGAAGACAAAGCGCATCATAACCTGAGTGTAGTGCCGCCGTCGCTAACTGGAAGACTGCAGGCCGAATACAGACCGGCGAGAGCAGATTCCGGACATGCATCTACGGGCTGGGAGCACCACAAAGCCCAGCACACAAGGTCCAGACTGTGTGTTGAAGCGCCAGGATATGATGAGGACCTGGAAACAGTAAGTATATAATGGTCTTATTTTGTGTCTGGTCTAGGGTCTGTATAGGTGTAAACATAGGATCTGATCTTGGGTCTCAATTTTAGGGTTCTGGTCTGGAGTCTAAATGAGTTTAGGGGTCTGGGGTTCCTAATTTAGGGGTCTGCTCTGTTTTGTTTTTTTCACTAACAAATAATAAATCTTGATGTAACTAATTCTGTAAAGTTGGCAAAACATTAACATGACGAGGTCCTTACTGTTCTTTTTCAGCTCGGACCTTCACCTCACCAGAGACCTAGGTAAGTGAACCTTTACTAAAACTAGTTGAGTATCCCTGATATTGTGTATATAGCACAGTTGTAGAGCAATTTACAAGGTGCACAATATGAGTATGTAGAATATATGTACTATGTGTAATATGTGCTGACGCTCAAGTAATACATAAGACTATGCAGTACGACACCGCGAGATACATGGAATATGTGAGCTGCTACTGTAGACAGATGGAGCGGTGCAGGACAAGCAGAGTCTGTGGCCCGATGTGGAGAACTGAACACCATATACCTGTAAGAGTACACACCTGTAAAACGAACTATGAACTTGTGGAGAGGGCACAGGTGCAGAGTTACGATTACACAGCCCCCTGTGGCCATTACTGGTACTACAGTTTAGTACCAGCTACTGTGAGGAAGAAACAACTCATCTTTGAAGCACATGTTCCCCAGCATGAATGGAGACTAGAAAATGTATGCAAAATTGCATAAAAGTGGAATCTATGAGCTTGAAATAGAAAAACCACATGGAAATGTATAACGGTTCATCAGTCAATATGAATGTATGATGACCATAGATGCTACACTGGTGACATACAGAAGGTGAGTCTATAGAAGTCCAATGCCCCTGATGTTATGGCCATTGGTGTTGCTTTCTGCGCATCTCCTGATGCTGTATATACATAGTCCTATGCTTAGGGTCCTTAAAGACCTTTCCTCTCCAAATGGTCCATTTCCAAGCTAGCCCATTAACGTGGCAAAAGGAACCCAAGAGGTTCCGCTATCTCCTCTGATGGTAAGTTAGTCTTTTACATTATGATTATTTATCCATTCTTCCGCCTGGTCTGTGGCCCTGGGACGTTCTGCAATAATACGGTTATTCTGTGCCCCTAAAAGTTAATGATTTATTTGATAGAGATAAGGTATTTTTTATTTAGATCCTTTCCTATTTGATTTGGCAGCGATGTAGTCATCGGGCAAAGGTCTACAAAGATGCACATGCATGGTATGTACACAGCTCGCTAGGCGTCAGCCGCCCAAGATTACACTATGGGGAAGTGGAGCGAGAGGTGAAACTCATCTCCCTGAACAATGGCATTGTCTCCCAAATACTGTCCACCAGCCAGGAACCAGCGGTGCGCCCGCAGGTCACTTAGGTGCTCGGGGGCTCTGGCTACAGTGGCTGTCCTTTCATATGGTTCTCGATGAAACAACTACCAGGCCTGAGCCTTGGTGATTGCCGCTGAGTATGGGGATCAGACATAACTAGATGATCTTGGACTCTGGTGCAAAGTACAAATCTGAGCCCAGCACTTCACTGCCAAGGACGTCACGTGTTCCTGCATGCGATCAGACCATACTGTTTAAGGTCCTATATGCTAATATCATGCTGTATAAGATCCTATGTGATAATATAGTGTATAGGATCCTATATGATATTATGCTGTACAACACCCTATATGTTAATACCATACTGTATAAGATCCTATGTGACAATTCCATGCTGTATAGGATCCTATATGATAAAATAGTGTATAGGATCCTATATGATATCATGCTGTACATGTTAATACCATGCTGTATAAGATCCTATGCGATAATACCATGCTGCATAGGATCGATCCTATATAACTACATGCTATGTAGGAACCTATAGGATAATATCATAGTGTATAAGATCCTATAGGATATCATGCTGTACACGACCCTATATGATAATCCCATGCTGTATAGTAGCCCATATGATAATAACATGCTATATAGGATTCTATAGGATATCATAGTGTATAAGATCCTATATGATAAAAACATGCTGTATAGGATCCTATATGTTAATATCATGAAGCACCATATTATAATACCTGTATGATATCATGCTGTATAGGATCCTATATCATAATGTCATGCTGTATACGATCCTATATGATAATACCATGCTACATAAGATCCTATATGATAATAGCATGCTGTATGGGATCCTATATGATAATACCATGCTATATAGGATGCTATAAGATATCATGCTGCTTATGGTCCTATATGATAATAGAATGATGTATAGGATCTTAAATGACATCATACTGAATATTATCCTATATGATTATCACGCTGTATATGATCCTATATGATGACTCCATGCTGTGCATAATCATGTATAATGGCATCATGCCGTATTGGATTCTATATAATCAAGTCATGTTGTATAAGATCTAATATTATTACACCATATTGTCTGTATGATAATATCGTGATGTATAGGATCCTATATGAAGATACCATGCAGTATACAATCCTAAATGGTGATATAATGAGGTATAGGATATTATTTATTTAACACATTTATATAGCGCTGTATTCCTCAGCGCTGTACCTCACTTGGAAGTCCCCATTGGGGCTCACAGTCTACATTCACTTATTAGTATGTTTTTGGAGAGTGGGGGGGAAACCTATGGGAAAAACCTACAACCTCCATGCAGATGTTGTCCTAGGTGGGATTTGACCCCATGACCTTAGCGCTGCAAGGGCACACCGTTATCCACTGTGCTGCGTATGGAAGGAATATGCAATATACAGTTCTATGCTATGATAATACATTGCCTATATGAGGATATCATACCGTATAGAATTTTATACATTATATTACTCATCCTTTATGCTCACATTACGCATATCAGCATGCTACATAGGATCCTTTATGATGATGGATAAGATCCTATGTGGTAATATGCTATATAAGAGCCTCTATATAGACATAATACTGAATAGGATCCTATATGAAGATGCTATTTTGCCTATATGATGCTATCATGTCGTATAGAATCCTATATAATATTGATGCTGTATAGGATCAATATACAGTGTCACATAGGAGATGTCATCTTGGACCCTCAGCACTGACCGCTCATAGCTCTGTGGGCCTGGTGGTAACTTCCACATCTGCGGCCCCTGTTGCTTCAGCCTCAGCATATGACTTGTATATGTTTGGTAATACCTAAGGTTCTAGATGGGGGTGGGTTATGGAACAGGTTCAAAAGTAATCTTACAAGGTTATATTTATAGTGAGAGGGTGCGTACGTCATTACCAGCCCCGGAGCAGATACAATCACAACTTCACCACCACATGTGACTGACCAAGTTGAGCGTCTTCCAAGTAGTAACTCGTGTCGGTGTGAGGAGATACAAATAGAAACGACGGAGCTTTCTGCAATGTATGAACTACGTACCTACGACTGACCACTCCTAGGTCGCCCATGTCCACTGATGGGAGTTCTGCTCTATCTGAGTAGTAACTCCAAACATCTCAAACATTTCTGGAATGAAGTGGTTGCTGATTTGGCACAGCTGGTTGCTTCCTGCTGTTTCTCTGGCTGGCACCGGTGTACAATGGACAGTATTGTTGTGCAACAAGAAAAAAAAAATCTCCCCCCCCCTTCTCTCCTTTTCCCGGTGCCCACAAGAGGGAGGTTGAGTCATGAACAAGTAAAACGAAAGAAGTGACTTTAGTAAGAAAAGTGAGCTGTACCCGGCAGCCTGGGCACACGATACTCCATTAACTCAATGCATCCGCGGGGTATTGGCCTCCACGCAATTGTTGCTTAATTGGAAAAAAAATATATATATATAAGAAAAAAATTGGCAGTAACAACGTACCTGATGTGAAAACGGCCTCGCTCCGAACTCTGGACTCACTAAGATTTCCATAAACTCGGCCACTCCCAGTTTATAATACATTATGCATTAATTCCTACATTTGATTCTGCTGCCAGTAGGGGACATTATCGGCAGCAGGTTGTGAGACAGTCACAGCTTATACTTGTGCTCTGCCAGCATGTGTGCAGCTCCCCCACCCTCACCCTCGCTGTGGGCACGAGGCTAAAACTTACACAGGAAAACCAGCTTAAGGGGCACAGAGAGAAAGATCTCTGCCCGTTGGTCATGTGACTGGTATGACGGGCAGCTGTAGGGAGGGGGGTGGTGGTGGTATATTATTATGGCTATGGCTTCCTCTCAGCAACCTGGAACAATTTAGTGTGGCCTTTGCATGACATTGGTGGAAACTAAGCAGGTATGGAAGGTTACGGATGGATAGAATAACATCCAAAGCATGCATGTTACACAGGGGTGTAGCTGTAGAGGGGGAAAGGCAGCCGTAGCTCCTGGCCCAGTGTCAGCGAGTGCACAAAGACCCCCTGCCACATAAGAGGACACCTGTATTATACACGGGGCTTAGCAGGTGGTGGGGTGCTGGCATACATGGCCGACTTTAGCTATGAGCTACCTCTGCAGTCGCACAGGGTGCTGCCACACGCTTGTAGGAGTAGGCTAGCACTATATATCCAAAAAAGATGAGCCTCCGCTTGTGTGTGAGTAAACGAAGCCTTTATTTAAGAAGTGTCACAGCAGAGATCACCAGAAGGACGCGTTTCGGTCTTCAGCAGACCATGGTCACCAGGGCTAGCACTAGCAGATTTGGGGGGTTAGGGCAATGGGGGCAACCACCAAACCCCTAGGTCTGTCCAGCTAGAAACTAGTACGGCTAACTGCAATTTACTTGTGTCACGATCTTCTTCCTCAGAATCCCCTTGACTCTCCACCCCTTTGATGTTCTGAGGCTCCAGGGGAGAGTATTCATCTAGACGCACAAGTGTGGCCGGACGCTACGTGGAGGAAGAAGATTGTGACACAAGTAACTTATAAGGGGCACTGCTCCCTTGTGGGGGCACAAAGGAGGCACTAATACCTTCTGAGGGCAGGAAGAGGGCACTATTGGAATATTCAGAGGTGCTATTAACTTATAACAGCACAGAGAGGGCACTATCACCTTAAGGGTGTACAAAGGAGTTACTATTACCTTTGGCGGCATTATTTAACTTACGGGGACACAAAGCCTGCATTATTACCCTATGGGGGCACTGTGACCTTACTGGAATACACAGGGGGCACTATTAACTTATAGGTGCAAAAAGAGGACACTATTACTTTATGGGGCACTATTATCTTATGAGGGCACAAAGAGGGCATTATTAACTTACAGGGGGCACTTTTACCTTACTGGAATGCACACAGGGTGCTATTAAATTTTGGGGGCACAAAGAGAGCCCTATTATTTTACAGGGCACAAGGGGGCACTATTACCTTATGGGGTTACCATTTCTTTATGTATTCACTGAGCTTGTTTCAGTTACCATATTTATTTTCTTCTAGTATATGTATTCACAGAGTTGTTCTGCTATGGGTATACTACTGTCTTTCTGCACCAGAAGCACAGACAGACTGCTCATCAGTGCAATATATTTATATTTTGTTTTACAACTGGGAGGTGACGCCAAAAAAAAAATCTCCATAGGATACGATCTAACTTAAGGCCAGCCGTGCGGATATAGATGTTACTTTGGCGCTCAGGATTTTTCAATTACACCTCTGACCTTTCATTAATACTACTGCAATTAATGTATTTTCATACACACCAATCAGCCAAAGAATTAAGTAACAGTGATTATATTAGGACGATGGTACCAGTGAAGTGGTAGGATTAAGCAGCAAGTGAACAGTCAGTTGTTGAAATCCATGTATTGGATGCAGTAAAATGGCCAAGTGTAAGCTGTACTCCGATGGTGTGATTGAGGTACATTTGAAACCGCGTCAAAAAACGAACTGGGAAAAACGTTTGCGCTTTTGCAGTATTTTTTGATGCAGTTCAATAGGCTAAGGCTGCAGTAGTTAGAATAGCAGCTATGACAAGTATGGCATACTATGGACAGGATGGTACGGACATACAGACACTGAAGGGTCCGCAGCCTCTTCAATCAGCCGTCCTGCAGTGTCCCGGGCGGTGGATACCCACTGATTAGATATTGATGGCCTGTAGGAATATATTGAACGGTCTCTGGAAGGGAGGAATCTCCTAAATGGTGAAGAGCCTACGGATCAGTTTTAATTTTGTTGCACATGGGGGGGGGGGGACATACAAGCCACTAGCGATGGACTGGGGAACTTAGGGCCCCCCAGTATAATACATTCTGGGGGCCTACTGTACAGTTACATGGAAATATTACCTGATCCACATTTGCAATTTCCCGGCGGCTGCATTCTCCACACACGTCAATGAGAAGAGAAGGTGGAGCACATAAAGGAAGGATACTTGCAGACCTCCCAATTCACCTAGATGTTAGCCAGTCAGCCCTATATAAATAGATAAACTAGCCAGATTATTATATGGACATATAGGCCGACTGAGAGTCAGTATTACTGTGCACCACGTCTATGGGGAGCTGGGGGCCTACTCCTGGATGAGGACACACCAAGGGATTCACTTGTTCCCATGTGGGCCAGTCCGAGTCTGCATGTCACCATTATATACTCAACGGGAAATCGCTGTATCGGGACTTTTCCAAAGCGTTTGATACTGTGCTGCATACAAGGTTGGTATATAAAATGAGAATGCTTGGTAAAAGGCTGAACTGGATGGACATATGTCTTTTCTCCACCTTACATACCATTGGGGTCATTGGGGATGTTACACTGACATTGGGGATTTTAGCTGATTAACTGGAGCAACCAGTGTCAGGCAGCTGCTGCCAAGCCAAATAGGATCATGGGGTGCATCAAAAAAGGTCTAGGAGCACAACCAGAATATTGTTCTTTTCTCTTTACAAATCACTGGTCAGATCATACATGGAATATTGTGGACAGTTTTGGGCACTGGTACACAAAAAGGACAGATCAGGGCCTTAGCCGATAAAGTAATAAATGGAATGGGCGGACTACAACACCCAGAGAGGTTATCAAACTTGGCATTACTTCGTTTAGAAAAAAGATGGGAAGACCTAATAACTATGTATAAATATACTGGGGAATAATACAGAGATCTCTCCCATCATCTATTTATACCCAGGACTGTAACAAGGGGGCGCCCTCTATGTCTAGAGGAAAGAAGGTTTCTACACCAACATAGAAGGGGGTTCTTTACTGTAAGAGCAGTGAGATTATAGAACTCTCTGCCTAAAGACGTGGTGATAGAGAACTCACGAAGCCCAGCTTCACACGTGCCCAAGCACCTTTAAGCACACATCTGCACTGCATATTTGCACGATGGGCATTGCGTTTTTGCATATGCCTGCATGCTTTACTGTATTTTTTGAATTTGCGTGCCCTACGTATTTGCATGCACAAAAAAATATGCACGCTTGCTCCCATTGATTTCAATGGTCAATTAAGTTAAATCAGTTGAATATGTGGAATGTACGTGCGAAGTACTCGATCGGCGATAAATCTGACAACCGTGCATGTCAAAGAAATGTGACAATGCTGTGGGGGCTTCCTGTGACCCCCTTGTGTGTGCGGCCGAGCATTATCCTGCTGGAAAATACCTCCTGGAAGCCGCCATGAGAGGAACACATGTGGCTGCAGGATGTCCCGAACATATCGCTCAGCTGTCATTGTCCCTCATACCACTACTAGGGCGGAACAGCCCTGTCGTATGCGATGGTCCCCCAGATCATCAAACCAGCAAAGGCAGGATTGAGGCGCTCACCCCGAGGTCTCCAGACACGAACACGACCGTTGTCGGCTCACAGACACAACCTGGAATCGTTACGGTACGGTCTTTCCAGCTTCTCACATTCCAATGATACGCCTCTCCGAGACTGTTAACTGGGCAACATATCTTCACATGCGTCGTGGGGGCGTCTAGTGGTCAACGGTCCCTCAACAAGAGGTCCACTACATGAAAGTAGCTCCAAAAGTGTTTATAGGGCATTGGGGGGAGCACTTTTATGGCCATGGGACCCCGTGTCTAATCAGCCCCAACTGTAGTCATAACTGCAGGCAGGTTTTGCAACAATGTGACATTTCTATCTGGGTGCGTTTGTCACGGAGTGTATATTATATATACATACGGATTCCACGCAGTGCGCGATGAGGAGGAGGGGCACAGGTTCCGCATTGGGTTCCTGGAGGTCAGAGCTATTCTTCCACAACGTCTCGGTGCTCCCCCACTCTACTCCTCATTTCTATGAATGTCCGATAATCCAGAATATTTGATATTGATTCCAGATTAAGGGAATTTCACTATATACAGGAGATGCTGCACAAAGTGAAGCGTTCTCATCTCATCTGTGCCGGATGATCCGGATTTCTGGACTATCTGATGTTTTTCGCCTATAGCTGGACGCGGCTGCCCTGTGGCACCGTTATAAATAGCGCCCCCCTTCCCGCGCATACTTGTGCTTTGTGTTTTTCATCCATGTATGTGTCCGTGCACTCGTTGCCAGGTCACACATGTGAACACAATATCTCCGGCACACCCCGCTGTCCTGGCCTACTCTCTCCCCGGCACGGCTCGCTGTATGCAGGAAGGGAGGGAGAGCCGCCCGGGAACATCATGTCTTCAGCTCGCCTTTATAAATAGGCACATTATTTTTATATACAGTCCGTCACCTGGCACTATATACATTGACGCCATTTATATACCCACAGCTATGCGGTTTTCTGTCCTGTAAGTTTCCACACGCCCCCGGCTGGACGGCGCACACACTTTTATAGCTCGGATTTGCTGGGGTCAGAAGAAGAATCTACAGAAACCCCCACGGCCGTCATTACTTGCCATCCTCTCTGAGCGTGCAGAACGCTTACCTGCAGTCCTATGCAACACAACAGGTTACACAAGCTGCGACAAATGACAAACACTGCTCTGCTACATCTTATTGGAAGTCTACATAGTGCCACAGAATGTGTGTGTATATCGCTAATTAAACATTCAGCAAATGCAGCTCTGCTACACAAGTACAGTGGTGAAATAAGCTGACCGTCAGCCTTGTGCAACTCACGGATAACACATATTGATATAATTAGGAGTTCTACCAAAAGGCATATCCGGCCCGGCTAAATCTGAGAGGTAATGTAAAAAAAAATTTAAAGTGACCCTCCAGTTTTGGGACAAAATTCTGTCCCGGGCCCGGAGGGCGCAGGAGAGGGGGGTACTGCAGTCGTTCATCTCTGCCATCCCTCCGATCCGTCGGTTTCGGCTCCTGTTTTAGGCTGTCCAAGATGCAATCTTCAGACTGCCTATCTCCACAGTGCATTGGTACTGTTAGACTACTAATACACTATACCTGCTCTCTGATTGGCCAGTGCTGCTCATGTGATCAGAAATCAATGCACAGTATCCATTAGAGTACCTACACATAGGTGAGTGCGATCTTCACGCCGATGAGAGGCGTTATTCTGGCAAAAACGCCTTCCATCACTCCTCCGCGGCGTTCAGACTCCTTGGAGAATCAACAAGTGTTTCCCATTGTTTTCAATGAGAACCGTCGCACGCACATCGGTCCCAGTGTGATGTGTTTTACCGTCCCATTGAAAACAATGGGCGGTGCGTTCCGAGAAACGTGAAAAGATAGGACAGGCAGCGATTGTATATGACTTCATTCAAAAGAATAGGCTTCATATTCACGCAAGATTTGTGAGTGTCGCAACGCACGAATCCCACGTGAGTTTCTCGACCGTGTGAAACCGGTCTTAGGTAGATAGAAAATTGATGCAACCATCTTGGACAACCAAAAACGGGACCTGAAACCGGGGGGACAGAGGAGAAGAACAGCTAATAAACTCCCTTGCGCCCTACAGTGACAGAATTTTGTCCCAAAACTGGACTGCTTCCGGAAATCACAGGTACTGTAACACCAAGAACTGCGCTGTGCAACTAGCTTAGCCCTACAACGTCTGTAATAGGGTAATCTGCCGCCCCACGCAGAACCAAATGTAACATGATATATCATTATGAGTTGTCCCAAAGTACTATTTCAGCTCTGCTACATCTGTAAGTTAGTACATTTATTATTTGCAGGGCGGTGTACAACTACAGCTAACTCACTGTAATAGGGCAAGTTACAAGCTCAGCTCTGCTACATCCATTACAAAATACAGTAAAGTTACTTGAAATTGCTCTGAAAAACTCAGCTGTCCCAATATTGTATCACCATGGGTTGTGCTACATGACAAGCACAGCTCCACTACTTCAGTATTTTCTGCATGATTTCTTGTTGCTTTCGTTTATAGCACTCCTGTTAATTCACATGTAAGGAAATGGGGCCCAATCCGAAAAATAAAAAATGTGCTTCCCTGCTGGTCCTGGGTAATGCCACCACATACCCCAGTCCTGTTCACTGTGCCTGTGGGGAGTGGTGCCAATGTAAGCCCACAAGTCTATGACAGCCACATATGTCAAAACAGGTTGCTATCCTGTATGTAATGGCCCTTGCCACACACATACTGTGCCACCCTACTGCCCAATAATCAAACAGTAGTGCCAATGGGCAAACACAACGACAGTGACAGGGATTTGGCCGTATGAGGAATAGTCCAGAGTAGGGTCTTCTCCCCCTTGCCTGAAAAAAAAGAAAATAGCAGCATAACCCCCACCGTATAATGAAAAGTTCTACAACTTTCTAGTAAATTTTGTGATTGAATTCCTCACCATTTTCCAGATCTCTGCTTGCTGTCCATGAATGGAATCACTCATGTTTATAGCCGAACTCTCAGAAATCCCAATTTTGGGCTTGTTCACATCTGAATTAAAACAGAATTAAAGGACTTATCCAGCAATTAAAATGTCTTACCAGAACGTGCGAAGTTGGACCCACCGTGTCCGTGTCCAACTGAAAGTCACGGATCCGACTCTGCGTGTTCTGGAGAGAAATTTAAATTCCTGAATAACCGCTTTAAGATCCCATTTTTACCCACTGATTTCAATGGGTTTTCAAAAAAAAAAAGAAAAGGAATGCTTTCAGTTTAATTCATTGCAGTTGTGTTTTTTACGGACCAAGCAGCGCTGCAGACCGTGCTGTTATTTGCTCTGTTGCATCGTAATGGAATCAAACCGAAACCATTTAGTTTCTTCCTGTGAAAACCCAGCGAGAAAAAATATGAAAAACTTCATTCTGTTCCAAAAAAACCTGATGGAATTCAAATGGAATTCTGTAATGTAGATATGAATGAGCCCACGGGCGTACGCAATCTTGGTGTGTGAAAATCACGCAGTTTTCATTGTGAGTAGGTGCATATTTAGTGGGTTTTGGAGCGTATGCGTTCATATTACGTGCGGGTTGCATCTGTATTTAACTACGTTTTTCATGTGTGGAAAAAAAACACAAGAACCATCGATTGATGCCAATATTTTTTTTAACCGCTATAGTGACCCCCATATTGGCCCCAGTATTATTATGTCCCTTATAGTACCCCGTTTCCCTGAAAATAAGACATATCCCGAAAATAAGCCCTACCTTTATTTTTCTGGATTTTTGGGGAGGCTTGAAGTATAAACCCTACCCCGAAAATAAGCCCTAGCTGCATTACATTAAAAAAGGAATACATTACCTAGCAGGCTCGGTCCGCGTCCACTCGCTGCTTGCTGGAGCCTCGCTACCGAGCAATGCTCATCTAATCAATGCAGCGCTGGATGAACAAATCACAGCCATCGTGTTGTGCAGGTAGGATTTATGAATTGGCTGAGCCGTGGCATTGATTGGTCAATTCATAAATCCCACCTCCACAATGCAACGGCTGTGATTGGTTCTTTGACTGCTGCTCAGCCAATCACAGCCATCACACTGGCTCATCGAGCACTGTATTGATTGGCTAAGCAGCGCTCGAGAACCAATCAGAGCTATCGCTTCCTGGAGGCGGGATTTATGAATCCCGTAACCAGGAAGTCATTTTCTTTGGGCAAACGACGACTGCAGGATGCCTGGCAGAGCTCCAGAGAACAGCGGGAGGATGTGGACTGAACCTGCCAGGTAAGTAAAACATAAATAAGACCTAGCACCTCTTTTGGAGCAAAAAATTATTGGGGGGAATATGGTAGTCCCAGGGACGCTTCCAGGTTAGAGACAAAAAGCAAACCCCCCCTATTGGCCTCTTGCCAGGCAGCATCCCTACAGGCTTGACACTCACCCGCCTGAAGCTCCGGCCCGGTGGCGGCAGCCGCTGCTGAGTCCACTGACTGCTGACCTCTCACCTTGGCACAGAGGTCAGCGGCCACAGACTTGGTGCTGTGCCACCGGACTGGAGCTTCAGACAGGGTGAGTAGAATTTTTTTAAAAGGTAGGTTAAGCAGCGCCTGCTGGCATACACCGGAGTCAGAGCAGATGCGGTGCTCTGACCCTTTTGTAGTGCAGGCTGGGTTCTCACTGATTGCAATGAGAGCTGCGCCTGCAATTACAAGTGCAGCCCACTACACAGTGAACGGAGTAGCGCTTGAGCTCCAACCCCGGTGTATGCTGGCACTGTCAGCGGGTGCTGCCTGGATAACTCCTGGTTAAGGTTTGATGCACAGCCAGCGGGCCATATAAAATGAGGCAGCCGGCAGGATTTGGCCCATGGGCCTCGTGTTTGACATGTGCGGTCCAAACTGAAAAAAAATCTCTCTCCTGCCCTGTTTGTTACAGTGTATCAGTCTGGAGTCCGGGCTGTTTAGCTAAAGGAGAATACAGTATTTTAGAGTGGATACAATTGTACATTCCTACAGCTGTGAGTAGTATTACCTGGTGATGAGTCCTTAGCTGCAGGATGGAAATAAATACATTCTTATTCACTGGCAACAAGCAGAGATTTTGAAAACGGTGAAGAATTGAAACAAAGTATAATAGACAGTTGAAGAACTTTTGATTATACAACGATGAAGCTTTATTTCTAAAAAAAATCGGAAAACCCCTTTAAGGGACAAGAAGTAGGCGGTGGTGGCAACATCACGGCTGAGCCGAGAGCCTGAATGATGGCTTTGGCGATTGCAAAAACAGGAAATGGATCGTTGCGTCAAGGAATAAGTGAAGACTACAAATGAAAGCTGTGGATCCCCGGGTGCACACTAGGTGTCACTGTCACAGCAGTGTCCTCCTGCACTGGCTCTACGGTGTCATGGAGGAGCAGGTGACATAAACCACCCTGGTCACATAGAAGACACGGCTGACAGAGCTTGGGCTAACCTCAAACCACCCCTGTAACCCGTGGAGGAGTGGCGGCCAAGCTGAGAGGCGTAGTGCAGGGAGTCCAGCAGTGAAGGGGTTAATGGGCTATTTGGATGTTATGTACACAGCTGCAGAGATATTTTTATGTACAGAACACACATCCTTCTTACACGTCCCCTCCCTGCCCCCCTCTCTTAGGGACACTCACTGGGAATACATATACGTCTTTGTATCCTGCGGGGACGTACAATCGTGGCGTCTCATTGGGAAGTTTCTAGGAGAAGAGACTTGTGTAACACACAGAACATGTCAGGGGCTCCATGTGTCGTATGTGCCCATCATGGAGCAGGGACAGGAGGAAGCAGCCGGCGCTGTTACAATGTGTCGTATTGTTGTTATCGCACAAACACGCAGCTTATCACAATACAAATAACTTTATGAGACCTCCTCTATATGTAGTCAATATGGGGAATAGGCAAATGCACACACAAAAGCGGGTCTGTGACCTGTGCCAGGCATCACTAACACACCCATATCCAACATCAGAGAGCGGATACACAGTCACAGAGGAATATCCGAATAAAGAGATGAGATATAAGATAGATAGATAGATATTAGATAGATAGATATGAGATAGATAGATATGAGATAGATAGATAGATATGAGATAGATAGATAGATATTAGATAGATAGATAGATAGATAGATAGATAGATAGATAGATAGATAGATAGATAGATAGATAGATAGATATGAGATAGATAAATAGATATGAGATAGATAGATATTAGATAGATAGATAGATATTAGATAGATAGATAGATATTAGATAGATAGACAGATACTAGATAGATAGACAGATATGAGATAAAGAGATGAGATATAAGATAGATAGATAGATATTAGATAGATAGATATGAGATAGATAGATATGAGATAGATAGATAGATATGAGATAGATAGATAGATATTAGATAGATAGATAGATAGATAGATAGATAGATAGATAGATAGATAGATAGATAGATAGATAGATAGATAGATAGATAGATAGATAGATAGATAGATAGATAGATAGGTGGGTGGGTGGGTGGGTGGATGGATAGATAGATAGATAGATAGATAGATAGATAGATAGATATGAAATAGATATAGACAGATAAATTATATAATAACAGAGATGTAGAGATATATATGAAATAGAAAGATGAGAGAGACTAAGAGAGAGCTGTTCATTTACCAGATCATAATAGATATATTGCTAGATATGAAAGATAGATTAGATAGAATACAAAATAACAGATATAAGATACTGCAGACAAATATATGTGAGATAGTTGGGAGAGTAGCTTAACTGTCTCATATTATAGATAGATATCTCATATAGTAGATAGATAGTAGATTAACAGATCATGATAGATAAACAGATAGATCTGAATAAGCTACCGCAGAGCGATATGAGCTACATACACAGATGTAAGAGAAAGCTACATGCGATAGACATCAGATAGGCAGTGCTAGAGTCAAAGACATACAGTGAAAATCTCTTAGGGATGACCCAAAATTGCATTGAAAAGTGGTCTTCTCAAAGAAGATGGTCTGCATGTATGATGAAAGTGAAAATCTATCACAGAACATTTGGTCTGGGTAAGGGGTGGTCTTCTCAAAGAGGTCATCATATATATATATATGAAAGACAGACCGAGAGAGAGAGTCAGAGATAGGCAGATAATTAGTAAGGAGATGACAGACATCACAAGGACAAGAGACTACAATATCTATCACTGAGGTGTGACATGGGGTTCTAGGCTGCAGTTTAGGTGGGGTAGGGGTTGGGGTGGTCTCAGGGGGACTTGCCGTGTGAGCTGTGGTCTCCGCAGTAAGCGTATAGCACACTGGCTGCATTCTGTGGCTCTCATGCTTGTTTTTCTATAAGAAGCAGTATGCTGGGTCACTTCAGGTCGAGTGGGAAGCTTGCCCAGCTCTAGGTTTTAAAGGAAAAACATACAGAAAGACACAAAAACACAGCAGTTTCCTTCATTAGATTCCACTCTACCTGCCATGGGCTTCTGGCCATAATGGAATTTCCCACTCGGCCCTTGAAGAGATGAACTGTTATTTTTGGTTATTGAGAAATAAATATGAATGTATACGATATGTAAAGTGGCCGAGCCGCGGTGCTCTGCCTCACTGTCCCACCCAGAGCAGGAGGGTCATGTCACGGAGCCCAGCTCTTATTTAACCCTTTACATAGTTCAAAAAAACATAAAGAAGATCTCCGCCTCTGCATATCTTCTGACCCCGAAGTGGGATGGATGGTGGAAGCGTGGGAGGGAGTCTTCTCAATATAATGTAACTGCTGCAGAGGGTATGACCGGAGTCTTGGATTCATGTCCGTATCACAAATAAGGCTGTGTGCTTCCGTTTACCCTCTACCCCCACGTGGTTATGGGGGGTCACACAATCAGGCGATGGTCAGGCGATGCTAGAGTACATTTACGGCATAATTTACCCCAGTTTCTGTCATTAATTATACTTTATTCTGATGGGACAGGCAGTCACGCCCCCTCCGATAAGCCACACCCCTCTGCTGTAAAAAGACTCAAGTTTCTTCAATTTTAAGAAGCCATAATATTTTTGTAGAAGACTTGCGCCAAATATAGCAACTTTTTTAACACCAATTTTAGAATGATTAGTTCCTTTGTAAGTCCGTGTCTCTGGTTAATAGATAAAGTTTGTTCCCTAACCATCTTGGATTTGGCTGGACTGTCCCAGGTTTTGGGGTCCATCCCACTGTTGGGGGAGGTAGGAGAAATATCCCGCACAAGGGATGCAGATACAGTACCCTCACTGACTTTCAGGTAGCGGGAGTACATGATTGCCGCTGGGTCCCTGATTGGCACTATTACTGTAAAATGACACAAAGGGCATGGAGTAGCAAAAAAGGGAGGTGGCCTAATGCAAAAATATATGCCACAAGAATTGTTAATTGTTCAAAAGTTGGGAGGTGTGGGGAAACTGCCACTTACTAATATAATTTAGTGAAAGAGATTGGAGTTGTAAGCACACGGCTGCTGTCCGGCTCTGCTGGTTTAGGACCTGAGATGACGTCACCGTCATTGCGCCTCTAGGCTATTTGATAGATAATAGATAGCTCTGCTACAAGCACGTCCCAAACACACAGCTTTGCTACACGCATGTCACACACACACAGTTCTGCTACATGCACATCGCACACACATACAGCTCTGCTACATACGTTACACACACACAGCTCTGCTACATGCATGTCTCACACTCATATACACAGCTCTGCTACATGCACGTGACACACACATATACACAGCTCTGCTACATGCACGAGACACACACGCATGCAGCTCTGCTACATGCACGTCACATGCAGCTCTGCAACATGCATGTGACACACACACACATGCAGCTCTGCTACATACATGTCACACACATACAGTGTCAGGCTCTGCATGTTTTAGGACCTGTGATGATGTCACTGTCATGTGATCAGGGGCAGAGCTCAGAGCCCTAGTGACTGATCACATGACATAACTCACACAGTAACTTACTCACTTACAGACAGGTGGTCGTATTTTGATATAGGTCTCGATTCTCCATGTAATGATATATAGGTCTGGGTCTTCCACGTAATGATATATAGGTCTGGGTCCTCCATGTAATGATATATAGGACTGGGTCCTCCATGTAATTATATATAGGTCCAGGTTCTCCATGTAATTATATATAGGTCCGGGTCCTCCATGTAATGATATATAGGTCTAGGTTATCCACGTAATGATATATAGGTCTGGGTCCTCCATATAATGATATATAGGTCTGGGTCCTCCATGTAATGATATATAGGTCTGGGTCCTCCATGTAATTATATATAGGTCTGGGTCCTCCATATAATGATATATAGGTCTGGGTCCTCCATGTAATGATATATAGGTCTGGGTCCTCCATGTAATGATATATAGGTCTGGGTCCTCCATGTAATGATATATAGGTCTGGGTCCTCCATGTAATGATATATAGGTCTGGGTCCTCCATGTAATGATATATACGTCTGGATCCTCCATGTAATGATATATAGGACTGGGTCCTCCATGTAATGATATATAGGTCTGGGTCCTCCATGTAATGATAGGTCTGTAACCTCTATAAATTGGCATGAGGTCAGTGTTCTTTATATAGAAGTATAAATATTCAGCGTCTTTCTATACACAGATATACGGTCAGTGTCCCTGTATATAATGACACGTGGGGAGCCGGTACTTGTCGGGGAGCAGCGTTAGCACTTCACATCAAATTTCTTTTCCAAAACATGATTTGAATTTGCCACCAAAGAAAGGAAGATGACAGAATCCACATCCTTTCTGGAAAAGAGGGAACAGTAGCTGATGCCAGGACCCAGCCCATAACATCTCCTTTCAGCCACCGCCGTCCACAGCTGCACCATCTGCTGCCAATTAGCTTAACCCTCCAGCTGCCAGGCAAGATGAGACACATATCCGGCTTTACTCAGTCCTGTATTTTAGAGGAGCAGTGCAGGAAATGTCTGTATTACTAACAGTATGTAAGATGTGGTTTATTATCAAGGACGTAACAGGATCAGGGCTGCAGTTCAAACCACTCCGGACAATACCCGCCATTGGTTATAGGTTCCAGTCGCCGACCACAAGGTTCTAGTGCAACAGTCCCACAATAATATATTACATTACTTTGATCAGTCATATTCTGGGCACCTAGGGCTGAACTGTGGGATTTTTTGACATACAGGCAAGTACCTGATGTAAAGTAGTGCCCTTAGGGTGGGCATTTTAGCAGGTGGGAGAACCTGGCAGAGAATGCAGCGCCATCACAAGACAAATTAAGTATTACCCAGTTACCATTTAAAGAAGTTATTCCTATCCACAATCCTCAAGTGAATGGACTGGTGGTCATGCGTGCGCACTAACACACCATTCATTTCAAAGGGACTGCCAGAAAAAGCCAAGTGGTTGTGCTCCAGTCCCATTAAAATGAAGCAAGCAGTACTGTGCATGCATGACCATTGCTCCATTTATTCGGAAACCTTGGGAACTTCTGTTTTCATCAGTAGTGAGGGTCCCAGTTGTCAGAAACACACCCATTAGATAACTTCTTGTTGTGGGACAACCCCTAAAATTGGTGGACAGTCTACATAATACCTGTGTGTGCCATGACCTCTTTAGATTTGCTCTGCTTAATGGAAATGATTATCATATAATGACCCCCTTATATTAACTCTATTATTAAATCCCATTAGTTAGTTAAAAATGGATTTTCTAACCCAGATAGGGTTAAGAATAACCAGCCAGTGTTCCTCTGACATACAGCCATCCTTCTTCATCTTTAATTAGAGCACATGAAGAAGACGTTATAAACTAGTGCCCCCTGGTGGTCTATCTGGCATCAATGTATGGGCAGTATGTGGCTGTACTCTGGGTACAGTCTTCTGTATAATATTGCTGCTATTCAGAGATAAAGCATTGTTTGTAGTTATAAGCAGGGGTGGGTTTCAAAGTGTGACCAAGATATTCAGGGGTGGAGCTTAAATTAAAAAAAATACCAATTTTTGAGAGTGCCTCTCATGACTCTGTTTTGGGGATGGGCGGCAGCACTTTTTCCTTAATAAAAAGTAGTAACATTTTAGGGTTGCCTACACTGTATACAATTGTAACAAACCTTCAGCTGGGAAGAATATCATGCCAGGACAGGTTTTTCAATCTATGTATGTAGGTAGGAAAGCTTCTCTTGACTGACAGTAAGCAGAGATCTTGAAAACAGTGAGGAAGTGCGTTGCAGAATCTATCCGAAAGGTGTAAAACGTTTCATGCTACTATGGTGAGTAGGGACATCCTTACATGGGGCCTGGGCCGTTCTCAGCCTTGTATTACATGTAACAACAGCTACATAGAGGCATATCCAAAACAGATTTACCCCAGAGATACAAGTTCTCAGCGCTCCTCCGGACTGACACAGGCAATTACAGCACTCAATATACTTTACCTTATAATGATGCTGTAAATTAAGATCTATCAAGACTACAGAGGAAGGTAAACGCTGCGACACAGAAAAAGGAACAGAAGCCGAGCCTGGTGAGGAGCAGAGAGAATAAGAAATAGGAGGGAAAACAAAAGGAACTAAGACACGACTGCAGGGAGGGAGAAGTTATACCGGAGTATAGCACTGTGCACTTAAAGGAGCAGTGGCTCACAAGTAGAAACAGAAGGGATACCAGAGGTACTCAGGGCTGGAGAGAAGCAGACAGTGTTTGGAGGGGCAGAAACAAACTTTCCTGCACTTATGATGCAATACCCCCAGAACAGCAAGTAGTTTTTGCAGCCTGAATTATCTGATAACAGAGGACAAGGATATTCAGCTGCACAGGAAGTGGAGATCGGACTGTGTGGTTTGGGGGCCTATTAACCTGATGTGTGAGAACAACATCTGTCTTAATGCAGCCCACATCATCATACATATGGATGGCCATTTCTGGGGTAGCACTCAGCAACAGCCATCAGCTTGTAGTGGGGGTATCAGCAGATATAGGCGAAGGGCGATTGTCCCGCTTAGGTCCATCTAGCCAGATGATTTAATGTGTCTGTGTGTTGTGGAGCCACATGAATCATCTTCCTCCTGGCTCAGTCTCCTCCCCTTTGATTTTCTGAGGTGCGGCAGTCAGCCTATTGGCTGACAATACAATTGCTTAGTTCTGCTACTGTATGTATGTTACGAGCTTGGTTCTGGTTCTTTATTTGTTATGTTTTTTTCTTATGACTTGGTGGGGCGCTAAGAAAACATTCTACACAGGATGCCATCTAAGCTAAGGCCAGCACTGAATAAGGACACTTTAGACATTACTGTACATTCAGCAGAACTAAATGCTGAGCTGAGACACAGGGTCCCAAAGCAGAATTCAACGTCCATCCCTTGTCGGACAGTGGGACGATTTGACCCTGGGGCCAGATAACTCCTCTCCATTCTTGCTTGCTGATGTAAAGTATGGGGGACATAGTGGAGGTTTATTCAGTCCATGTGGAAAAGAGGTGAGGGGACCTAATCTATACTCACCCAACCCCCCCCACCCACCCATGCCAACCCCAGGGGCAACTTGTCCGATACCTACATCCATAAACTGCAAATATGCCATTATACAAGCTATAACTAGATTTCCTGATCCTGTTTGAACATAGTCCTCACTGCATAGAATAGATATCTTGTGTCTGTGCTTATTTACATATGTAAAGTAGAAAATGTACCATATATGCAGATGAAGGGAATATGAACAAATGGGAAAATTAGAAACATTCAATTTGCATCAAGATATGAAAATGATATTACATTTTCACCCCCTCCGCCGATCTACCTGGGTGTTGGAAGATATATTCAAATGCAGAAATATATAGTAATTTGCTGTGTTTATTCCAGTCACTTCCCCCTTAAATAAAAAAAATCTGCAGTAAATATTAACCCTTAAGGTGCTTTGGTTTTTTTGTTAACCCTATTCCAGTTTTAGTAGTGGGTGAGCACCAGTATGGCTGCAGGGGTGTCACCCAGCTTTCCCAGGCAGCCTGGCAATGCAGTGCTACATGCCAGCTCGTTGTATGTACTGTAACTTGGCAGACTCGTCCTTCCCCACGATGCACCTGCTCAGGATTACAGTAACAGTGTGTTTACGAGCGTTGGACAGGTGACTACAGGAAGATGTTGGGATGAGAGTCCTCCGGAGGTATGATTAGACAGATCCTGCAACTACAAATTAGAATGATTCCGATTCCCTGATCCAACCGGTCGTACGGATAACGTGGGAAGTAATAGAGCATAGCCCGCAGTGCTACATATCTGTCATCCAGAGAAAGTTGGCAACGCTTCCTAAAACTAGATTTCAAAATGGTAACTAACTCGCTGGCTCCTCCAGGCCTTGAGGAACAGGAACAGCCAGTTCTGCTTTTACTCAGCACATTCCAGGGCTCTTGGACGCAGCTGCAGTCATGATTTCCTTAACTCCTTTCTTCGAGCAGCTAGCAACAAGTTGACTATGAGACGTGCTCGGGTGAATGGCTCTGAACACCCCGCTGTCCCGTCACTGGGTGCTTAGGGCCAGGAAACTGTTAATTGTGTGACTCAGCTGTAAAGAAGAGGCATTGTTCCATATCCTTATCGCCAAAGACATTCCAAAGCTGGTGCACATTATAATTGTGATGCTATGGAAGTCGCAGATTGTCAAGGTCAAGCCAAAGACTGAAGGGTTGGGCGCTGACTCATTTCCAATAACCTAAACATTAGTGCAATATTCCAGCTAAGGAATCGGTCATAGAATCATAGAATGGGAGAGTTGGAAGGGACCTCCAGGGTAATCGGGTCCAACCCCTGGGATGATTTAGTGACCAGGACCACTAACTCATCCCTGACAGATGTCTGTCCAGCCTCTGTTTAAAGAAGAACTCACCACCTCCAGTGGCAACCTGTGCCATTTCTTGACCACCCTCACTGTCAGGAAGTTTAAATCTGTCTACTCCTTTTCAGATTCATCCCATTGCTTCTAGTCTCTCCTCGTGTAAAAGTGAATAAGACTGATCCCTCTGCACTGTGACAGCCCTTAAAGACAGACATTAAGTCTCCTCTCAGCCTTCTTCTTTTGCACGTGTTCATTCTGCCCCAATAAGCTCCATAGGCGGTGTTATTTATGTTCAGGAAATTGCAGGTTTCGGTACGACTGCTTCTTGTATCTTCCCCTTTCTTGATGCCACCATCAACTGGACTAATACGGTACATGATAAACTGGTTGCTAAGTACAATGACATAAAAAACGGTGGTTGTTAAGCAGTTCACCCCTAGCAACCAGGCGGACAGACATGACCCCTCTTAACAACCCTGGACTCTAATCACACGGGCGCATGTGATTTTGGTCAATGAAAAATGAGCTGTTTTCACTGCATATACATGTGCATTCCGCATGCGTTTTTGATGCGCGTGCACTTTTTTTTTTTACATCTGCGTCATATTCGTACTCATTGTGTTTTCATGCCCGCAAACAAAAAAAAACAAGGAGGCCCAAATGATGACACTTATTTTTCCACTGTCTCTTGCAACATGTATTAAACAAACTGCAGTGAATACGCATGCAACTGAGTATTTGCTGCGGTTTTTTTTACACGATACCGTAGACTAAAATGGGCAATTTTGGTCAGTAAACAATTAGGGACGTTTTCTGCTCTGCATGCAACACTTCTAGGGGAGAATTCTTCTGTAAGTCGGTGTCTGATGGAACAAGACATACGGAATCAGACAGAAGAACCTCTGTTTACCTCGGCATGAAATTGCTGGTATACAGAGGAAAGCTAGGGCCTCATAGACTTGTATGGGGGTTGCATTATAATATACATGAGTCTATACTGCACATCATACTAATACTGTACATTACAATCTTCCTGTACGGACCGATATCTGACTGAGTGTGTCCTCGGCTGCGATCCGGCATTGCGAGGACGGGGAAGAGTCTTGCTGTGACGGCCGCCCTATTGTCTCTACTCTCCGGCGCTGAACGCACCACAATGCTGCCAGAGGATTAACCATGATATAATGGTTTACAGAGTTCTCCCCTCCACCAAAATAAAAAAAATGAATTTTCTCACGTTGCTTCCGAGTCTATCACCCTCTAAATTACTATTTTCTAAATTCAAGCCAGTCTGTCACGTTTCCAAATTTTGCATTCTCCCTTATAGACCAATTAGGGGAACATCTTCACTGCGGAGGTTCTCAGGACAAACATTGAATATTATTGTAAAATGTTAAAATAAATCGTTATGTCACCGTGTGTAAATGAATCGCTGCTGCTGCGCTAGGTGAGTAGGAGACGAAAAAAAGGTGTCATTGTTATTGTGGAGCTAGGTGGCTTCCAGGCCTGCATGTGGAAGTGTTGATTTGAGAGGCAAGGAGGAGTGGGGTGTGAGGCGCCGGCATCCAGCCCTAAGTTCTCTGCAGCACAATGGTATAAGCAATTCTAGTCCTCAACGGTAGTGTATAAAGTGCGCTATGCCTTTTATATGGGTTTATAGACTGTAATTACAGGTCAGTTGGATATTTGTCCTGGCCATGTGATACATGGCTTATTAGGGAATGGTCACACAACAGAATTTTGCAGCAGAATTTGAAGTGGAATCCGTGCCGATTCTGCGTCAAATTCCGTGGAAAATCAGCGTCCCTTTAATGTCAATGGGAATCCGGGCAGTAGTGTATATGGCTGTTTTCGCAGGCTGAGTTAAAAAGAAAAGTGACATGTCCGTTCTTGATGTGGATTTTGCATTGCTGCCGTACAGAATTTGCAATAGAGAAATGTGTATTTCCAAAGCCGCTTTTAGAGGCAGAATCCATGCAGAAAAATCTGCGTCGAATTCAGCTGTCTGAACATACCCTAGAAAACGAGAGGGTATTATAGACAACAGATAATGTAGTCTATTGATTCCCCGAAAACAGGAGACATCAAGAAAAACACAATCCACAAGGAACCAGACACATCACCGAAACACGATAACTACACTAAGAACAATACAATAGAAGCACGAAGAAGAACATCAGGAAAGTCTGTGAAAAATGTATATAATGATAGATAGATAGATAGATAGATAGATAGATAGATAGATAGATAGATAGATAGATAGATAGATAGATAGATATGAGAGAGAGATAGATAGGAGATAGATAGATAGATAGATAGATAGATAGATAGATAGATAGATAGATAGATAGATAGATAGATAGATATGACATAGATAGATAGATATGAGATAGATAGATATGAGATAGATAGATATGAGATAGATAGATAGATAGATAGATATGACATAGATAGATAGATATGAGATAGATAGATAGATAGATATGAGATAGATAGATATGAGATAGATAGATAGATAGATATGAGATAGATAGATAGATAGATAGATATGAGATAGATAGATAGATATGAGATAGATAGATAGATAGATATGAGATAGATAGATAGATATGAGATAGATAGATAGATAGATATGAGATAGATAGATAGATAGATAGATAGATAGATAGATAGATAGATAGATAGATATAGATACATACACACACATTTATCTATGTATACCTATCTATACAATTACTATACATCCAAAGCAAACTGCGGAGGGGGTTGTGTGGGGACAACCTGTGAAGAAGAGGTGGGCTCAGCCCGGGACAATAAACTGTTAGATCCACAGTAAACATTGTTTCAGTCAAAACAGACTGTTGGTTAAACACATGCAAATCATCAGCTGGCACATGTCAAACAACGCATTTCCACTGTGTGCCTTGTGTCTGTGTCCCGGGCACCGTGGTGAAGAGCTCCTCCATAACGCACAGCAATGCAAGCTGATCCACAGATGGGAAGTGATGGCAGCAATCATCCACCACCTATTGAAGATGTGCTTATGTCCAACGCAAGCTACCCCAATAGTAGACCACCGAGATGTTATAGATGTTATACGAGATCACTGTTATAAGGGCATCATAGGAATCCGAGGTCCATAAGACCGCTGGCTGAATATTGTAGAGCTTGGTGAAACTTCTAAATAGTTTTCCGTTACCTCATTTCTATATTCGAAACAATCAGAAAAGTTTTACCCCGCACGGGTACGTTCACATGTGGTGGAGAGGTGCAGGATTTCGGCGTTGTAAAATCCTCATCAAAAGCAAGTTAAAGACTGAACAAATTTCCGATAGATGTGAATAAAACTGACTGGTGCGGACACCTTCACACAGCGAGTATCTGATGAAGGCTTTCCCCAGCAGAAAATCTGCAGCGGCCAATTCCATAGCTAAGTAGGGTGGATTTTGGCCACGGTTTTAATTACAGAAATGCTGCGTATTTTAATGCTACGATTCTCGCAGCGGAAATTCTGCAGCATTTCCGGCCCGTGTGAAGGCAGCCTAAGGGCCCCTCTGTACGGGCCACAACTGCTGCGGAATTTCTGCAGTGGATTTTGCTGTGGAAATTGCACAGCATTTACAGTGTAAGCCGTGTGGAAAGATTGTAGGAACCTCCTTTTCAGGGTTGCGGAAGTTTTTCACAAGAAAATCCACAGTTTTTCTGAAAAACTCTGCGGCATGTACATGAATCCTGTGGATTTCAACCCTTGAAACGCAGCTAAATCCGCACCACTTAGATGTGTATTTAGCCTCTGTATATTTGGTATGCATCTGTGTGCGTTTTCCACTGTGGAAAGCCTGCAGTGAATACGCCATGTGTGAAGGTGGCCGAACACAGTCTGAGGGCTGCTTCATATGTATGGAATACACAGAGAACAGAACTCAGGGATTTCAGTCGGTCTATTCTCACTTTCATTTTTGCGTGTGCGAAACAAAACGCAGAATGCTCTATTCTTGTGTGTATTTACGCACCTAAGGCCCCATAGAGTTCTTTCTGGTGTTCGCAAATGCGCACTCCAAACCCGCGTAATTGTGCATTACACTGTGCAATTTTGCGGGAAAAATAACATATCTGGACCAAATTAGGCTAAATAGCCTTCTGAATTGGCCTTGTAAAATGTCCCTGTCAGCGCAGAAATACTGCAAAATTCGCAAAAAGCATAAGGTTCACAGCGCAAATACGTTCCGCTAATGTTTGCACGTGAAGCCGCCCTTAAGAAGCCCACAATGCAAAGGTTATAATATGATGCATCAATGCCAGGCAGCTGTATACAGCACATTCTAAGTCGAATGACAGAGCAAGGAGTGGGTAGTGGCTGCGAGGATGATGGGGTATCTTAGAAGTGTTCTTCCACAATGATCATTAACGTTGTGTAGATTGAAAGACTTTAGAATCCCATCAGATTTGGCATTACGGGGTGCAAGATCCAACTGAATGATGCGACACTGAAGCCGAGTCATAACGGGCCAAGCAGCGGACAACCCCGATGAGGAAGACACAATAACCACCATCAACCTATCACTAAGACCTCAGTCTGTCCGATGGCAGAAGTACATTACAGATATACACCTGAGTAGAAGGGTCCACAGAATTATATTCTACCCCATTCCAATACTAACTAGGAGGAAAATTAGGTCAGTTCTCACTGTGCTCTAATAAGGTATTTCTATGGCACAACTTTTTGAGACATTTCGGGACACAAACCAAGTAATTAATGATCTTCTGGCAACAAAATGCAGTAATGCCCATTTTTGCCATGTATGATTTATATCAAATGTACAAGCCAATGCTCATTACTGCAAATCCTGAAGCAGACTCTCACCTCAGTCCGTAGCACTTCATGGGTGGGTGACTCTTTAAACTTCTAATTCCAACTGAAAATTCAGCTTCTGGGTCAAAGTTCTGGAACTCGGCTTAATGGAGGCCATTCTGCAGAACTAGAGGGGTAACTTGAAGCTCTACGGCCCCAATGCAAAATCTGTATCATCTACCATGTGCCATTTATCATACTGATGTTTTCTTATGTAGCAGATGAGCCTGTAAAGAGGTTCTCCCACATCTAGCTATTGATGACCTATCAACAGCAGATGAGAAAGAGTCTGCTACCAGGGACCCCTTCCCTGCAATCAGCCGTTCCCCCGAGCTGGTGCCTGTGTACAGAGCTGTTTTTCTGTCAAAAGCAGACATCTCCATACATTGCTCAGTGGTGACGGCTGGTATTGCATCCTGAGTCCCATTTACTTGGAAAGGAAAAAGGATGAAGAAGCTCTTGGACTCTGCATCCTATGATGTTATGTTTGGTAGCATCCACCATGTCTAGCCCTGTAGTACCTTGGCATGTGATATTCACAATATTGGTGTCTTCTTACATGGCATAGGACAGGGGTGCCAAACACATTTTCATGAGGGCCACATCAGCCTTAGGATTGCCTTCAAAGGGCCAATTGTAATTGTAAGATTGTATAATAACAATGACCTCCATAGTGTCCCTAGTAGTAATAGTGACCTCCATAGTGGCTCCAGTAGTAATAGTGTCCCCTATATTGGCCCCAGCAGTAATAGTGACCCCCACAGTAGTCCCGGTAGTAATAGCGACCCCCATATTGGCCTAGGATCAGACAGTATTCCACTCACTCAGTCTGTAGTTCCGGTCCTGCGGCAGTCACTTCTGGGCCAGTGACCGCTGATCTCTGCCCCTCGTCGTCTGCGTACAGGACGGCGCATGCAGACATCGGAGAAGAAGAGGTCAACAGTCACAGACTCTGCACTGCCGCAGGCCTAGAGCTGCAGACTGAGTGAGTGGAGTGCCCGTTGAGTTGCGGGCCACATAAAATGAGGTGACGGGCCAGATTCGGCCCACGGGCCTTGTGTTTGACGTGTGGTATAGGGGCTTTTGAGACCAGGTTCCAGATCTGACTGCTACCTCTGTACCCCCTATAGTTACATCCCTGTGTAGATTCTCTGTAGTCCTCTAGTCCGTTGCCAACTCTATATGAAGATGTGCTCCTACAGACTGCTCAGCCACTACACAGGTATTGAACCATTAGCAAAAAAAGGGAGAAAACTTGCCTAGGGGGTCATAATGGATGGAAAAGAACAAGGATGAAGAAGCTCCTGGCCCTTGTATTACACAATGTTATGTCGGATGCCATCAACCAGCGGCCATATCTCAGGTCTAGTACTGGGGCCCCCTGCCACCACATATATTATGGTTGTCCCTAGCGTTGTGCCCATTAAACATACGCTTACTAATAATATGTGAATTAGTGAGTGGCATGCATGGCAGAAGGTAAAATTAGAAGCACTGTTATCTTATTGCTAATGCCCCCTCTCTGAACTGTTGCTTTACGCTGGATTACCTAAGGAAGTGAATTTCTGCTATTTAAATTGATGTCGTTTCTTCTCGCTAGCTCTCCCTGACCCCGTCTGACACCCTAGCAGCAATTCCAGAACTTCCACTAACGCCAAATTAAGAGTCCCCTGGACTCCTGAACTTGTGTCCAGACAATTAATCAGAACAATTTCCAGCAGCTCCCTGGAGCAGCCAATTATTTCCCATAGCGCTTTGCCACAGGTGAAAAGTGTTAGCATTCATCTTGTAAAGAGGAGAGCATTATGCCGGTAATAATTTGAGGCAGCGCTATTAGGAAATATTAAATATTTTCCCTGGTGGAGGGTCCCTGGTGTAACTCTCTCCTATGTCGACAGTCGGGCATGTACTGCGCTATGGAATAGGTCTGCTATGGAATATCCACTTATATTAGGGCCATGCAGATACAGCAGATCCCTAGTATATCAGTCAAAGCAGCCGCCCAATCTGATGAGCCTCTCCTTTCCCATCAGATAGTCTTGATAATTGGAACTGCATATAAGAATATTTACTGGGGAGAAAGCCCTCCGGAGCCCAAAATACATTGTTGCCACAAAATCTGCTACATGACGATAAAATGTTGCGATCGCGATTAAATCCTGTAAAAAGTTGCTCTTCGACTAATACAAATGTTTGCCATGACTTTCTAGCGATGGTGACTTGGTTACTTTTTACCCCACAGGAAAACCGTGCCTCATAAGTGATGCCACTTGTCACCGTGTAACCCTAGTCTTAAAGGGATTGCATCACAATAGACGTATCACCTATCCATAGGTGGGGTGGGGGTCTTACCGCACTTCTTATCACCGTATCCCCCTCTTCTCATCACTGCAGGCTCGCTGCACTCAACCGTAATAAGGAGATTGAATGGAGTGGCCGTCGCACATGTACGATGCCACTTCATGTATTTTCAATGGGACTGCCGGAGATAGCAGAGCGCTATTTGCATCAGCCCCACTGAAATGAATTGAGTGGCGCTGCACATGTGCGACTGCCGCTCCAGCAGATCTCCATGTCACTGTGGGTGGGTGACATGGGGTCCCCATTCACGGGATCGGAGGGGGTCACAGCAGTGAGATCCCCACTGATCACACTTTTATCACCTATCCTATGGATCCCATAAGTAGACAAATGTACTCATTGGATCTCTCGGCTCCATCTTCCACTCGTCTTGTAAATTTGCACATTATACTGCAGTTGTGAGTTAAAGTTAAAGCGGTTCTCCACTATGGACAATGCTTATTTATTAGAGGTGTCCCAATGCCAAGACCCCTAGCGATGAGCTATAATCTATGGGAAAATCTGGTAGAAAGTGTTCAATTTCCCTACAGTGCCCTCACAGGCGAAATGAAGTATTACACAGTGCCTATTTCAATGAGTGTAACGGGGAACAGAACAGGTCCTGTAGAGAGAGACGCTCTTCGTGACCGCTCTCTACAGCTTTCTAATGCATTTTCCACTCCAATTTTTCACCATTTCTGTTTGTAAATGGAAACATTCTTCTATATACCCCAAGTGTGAAACCTGCACAGACCTAATACTTCTCACACTTGTATGGAGTTAGTAAATCTATAGGTGACTGACATAGGTATAAAATGCTTCTTCAAGGCCTGATGCATGGACTGTGCCGTGGATGCCGTGCCGTTACCTTATCACTAGAGAGTAGTCTGCGTACAGCGGAGTACACAGGAAACTGTAAAAATGCTGAACTGTAACATACACACCATTTATCAGAGGCGCGCTGACAGTTTCCATATAAATGACCCCACATGGCACTAGTGCTGGCGTGACACCTGCTCTCACTTGTATTATTGCTGAAGTAGGGAACGGCCAAACAAAAAACTTCCAGAGCCAACTGCTAATTTAAAGGGGAAATAAAGTCCTAAGTTTTAAAATGTATTGCTGCCCAGAGGTGTAACGTGAGGCTCCTGGGCCCCAGTGTAACTGTCCCCCACCTACCATGTGTCATTTATAATACTGGCGTCATCAGCCACTATATAAAAGAATGCCAACGACCCAGTCTCTGCCTTACACCCTTGCTGTTCCTTTAGTTGATGGGATCGACTCAAGTCCCATTTCTTATAGGATGTAGCTACCTGACATTTAATACTATCAGCCATATTAACTTACTTAGGTCTAATTGCTCTGTCATCTGGTCAACGAAGGCGTCCTGCACCCTCTATTAGTTCTTCCTGGCAGCCAGTCTTAGTGCTTGATTGAAACTACACCTGAAACTATACTTTATTCTTAATGCACATTTGAAAAACTTTCGTGTTTTTAAAAAAGCATTTAGTAGACGTACAAATTTAACATTAATTATTAACATTTTGAGAAACACTTTGTTTTCCTCCACCAAACCAAGATTGCAAAGGCTCATAGGTGTCAGAATGATGGATACCCCCACAAATGACCCTATTTTAAAAACTACACATTTTTATGTATTCACTGAGGGGGTCAGGAGTATTTTTACCCCACAGTTTCTATTAATGCAATTTACAGGAGAAAAAATAAAATTTCATATTTTTGCAAATATATACTTTTAAAGACATATTTTTTTTTCTATAGTGCACATGAAAATGAGGATTTACACCCCAAAATGGATACCCCTGTTTGTCCCGTGTTCAGAAACATACCCATTGTGACCCTAATCTTATGTCTGGCTGCACAACGGGGCCCAAACCAAAAGGAGCAGCCAGTTGTTTTCAGAACAGACATTTTGCATGAAGGTGTTTTAGGCCCCGTTGCCCACTTGTAGAGCCCTTCAGCCGCCGAAACAATAGAGAACCCCCACAAATTACCCCATTTTGAAAACTAGACCCCTTAACGAATTCATCTAGGGGTATACGGCATATTTTGACCCCACAGTTGAATGAATCTAAGTAAAGCAGGAGGAAAAAAATTAAGATTTTCGCTTTTTGTGTCATTTTTAAAAACGTTTTTTTTGAACAACAGATATATGAATTAAGACTTTCATCCCAAAATGGATCCCTCTATTTGTCCTGTGTTCAAAGACATACCCATTGTGGCCCTAATCTTCTGTCTGTATGCACAATGGGGCCCAACCCAAATGGAGCATCAAATTTTAACTGTCTTAACTTTTACGTGGTCGCCATTATCCATTGGATAACGGCGATCATGTGACTGCGGACCGCTCACTGCAGCCAGCGGTCACTGCTCCAGGCTCTGGGCTACATTTAGTAGCCTGAAGCAAGGAGATTTTAAATTTGCCGGGACCTCCCCAGCTTCTGTGCTTGCGTCCACCATTTTGGCAATGGGCGTATGCGCTGAAGCTGGGAAAAGCTCCGTGGATAAGGATTCCATTGGGGGACAACGCCGCAGGCCTTAGGTAAGTAATTTCACCTCCCCTCATGGATCAGATCCGTGACGGGAGGTGAAACTTCAACTTTTTTTTACTTTTACATGATCGAAGTTAGCCTTTGGATAATGGCGATCACATGACCAAGGACCGTGTACCGCGGCCCCCTGTGAAATCTCCAGACTCTCGGCCATGTTTGGTAGCCAGGAGCGGGAAGATTTTGAAATCACTCTGGCAATCCGTGGCTTTTGCAGATGTGTCTGCCATTTTGTCGGCGGGTGCGTTCGCAGAAGCCGGGGTAAGGTCCGCAGATATATACGGGGTCCTTAGATATGACATTTCATCTTCCCTCACGGATATGATCTGTTGGAGAGATGAACTGTAAACTTCTTTTTCTTTTTCTACTTTTTTTAACTTTTCCATGATCACTGTTGTCCATTGGACCATTATCCTGGTGGGGGGTCCGTGCTCTTGGATACTCATACTAGCCGGGAGCAGGGAGTTTTTACATTTCCCGGGCCTCTGCTCATGTGAGTAACGTAATGATGTTTGGCGCGCATGCGCAGACACCGGCGTCAGGTCCTGGAGAAGGAGAACGCCGCAGAGCATCGCGGAGGACAGGGGTAAGTATTCTTAGCTTTCCTTACGAATCTGATCCGTAAGGGGAGCCGAAACTTTAGCTTTTTTTTTTACTCCTCCTTGACTTTAATGCGATCGCTGGCGTCGGGTGTCCGGTGCTGATAACCAACAGCATGGAGCTGTCACGTCCACTGCTTTCAGGGTTTTAATCCTCCCAGGGAGCATGTTTTCATGTCCCTGCGGATTAAAGCCCAGCAAACCAGGACGTAAAAACACTATGGGGTGGTCACTAATGGGTTAAGAAGCATGCATCCCCAAACAGCAGTCTCCTAACAACTCCATAAATAATATTCCAATCCCCCCTTCACCTGGGAACAAAGACCTCGCAGCACTCAGCCAAGTCCCCAAACCCCTTGGGTGTTGATCAAAGATTTGTGTAATTGACAGCGCCACCTACAGGATAAAAATGTGTATGTGAGCTGAATTCAGATATGTCTCTAGCTGCTATTTAGAAAGAAGTATTTCCGGAAGGAAGGAAAATATCCCAGTTTGAAAGCCCTAAGAAGGAGAAGAGCGAGTCTGTCGGTGTGGGCTACACCCTGTCCATATACCATAGAGGTTAACAAGTGGTCTCAGGTCTGTGCGTCACTTTCTATAACTCTCCTTCTAGAAGTGCCAAAATAATCACTGCTGTCTCCTGAAGAAGAAAGGGAAGCGATCTTATCTAATCCTATTGAAGCATTCTACACGGTGCTGTATAGGCATTCACGAGGCTGCTCTCATCTAAACTATTGTTCGGATTGTGGACCCAGCAGAAAGTTCAGGGAACATTGTGCATTGATGGAATCGTAGACAAAGCTCCTTATCTTCCATCTAAATATGTTCATTTTTATTTAGCTCTCAGTCCCGGAACTGCCTCAATTATATATAGCCGGAGCATGCCAAGAGCTGGTAAACAGCATCAGAAAGAGTACATTGAGTAACGGAATTATATTACGCATGGATCAGAGACAGGAATCAGTATGCAGCCCTCGGCCGGCGCCCCTCCCAGGAACAAGAAACCCTCGCACAGCCTGGGACGAGCAAAGAACACGTCTCCACGTCCCATGTATTAATATGTATGGAGCTGTGGGCTCATTCACAAGCTACATCACGTACGCAATGTGCAGACTGTGTACGCTGGCAGCGTCACCCGTGAATCGAACCGTATGGCGGGCGGTTCTGGAGACGATATCAATGCAACAATGTGGAAAACATGGCAGAGCCAGACTTCCGACCAACCTGCTTCACACCGTCGTGCTGGAGGCCTGGCAGATGCCCATCCTGCTATCCTCCTCTTGGGGTCAGTTAGAGGAAGTAGGCAGAGAGCTGGGAGGTGAGCTGCCAGACGCCGTGTGTCATTACCCCCTCCACCACATACGGGGACACTTTGTGCCCGATGCCCTGGGCTCCGGGCCACCTTGGACTTTCTTCCCATTGGCTCCAAACACCCAGCTGTACACAGCAAACTGGAAAAACTGACAGCATTGTCTGCACGCCGCGGCTTGACATAATTACTCAGTGTAATTCCTGATTTTTTTCTTTCTTCTGCTAAAATCTAAACATGTTCATCTGTCTTATAAAGTCATGGTACCTCTCCAGGCCCGGCCGTGGCCCCCCTTCCCGCTCCTCTTATGTCTATGCTTCCCTCTGATGTCATTGCAGGCAGTTTTGTAAGCGCAAAGCAAAAGATCTGCATGATCCGAGCTCCGAGTATTCTCATAGTCAGATTCTTAAAGGTTCTAGGGCTCATGCACACCGTAGTACGGCACCATAGACTTCTATGGCATTGTCATGTATCTCCATACGGAAGAAGTATCCTCCATTACATGCCATATTATGGAGGCCTAACCTAGAAGCCTCTAGAGCAGAATATGGCGTCTCACAGAGTACTCACGGGTCTGTAACACATACGTCTAGGGACTCCATGTGCTGCAGTATATGGTCCATATACACACATCTAGGAGATGCAATATCTTATGTGAGATGCCCATCAGAAACACCATCTCTTTACCTTTACAGTTTGCTACCCTGTGTCGGTGCAGGTAAAATGTAGCAGGGGGATTGTCTAACTGTAGTACAAAACATCTGAGAAGTCTGAGGTCATACAGGGGGGTCGGACGGCGTTTTCACCCAAAACAATATTTTTGATTGCTGACAGCAAGCATTTTGAAAAAGGGTAAGAAATTAAAGGCATTGCCTAAGACCCCAAACCGCCCTTTATTCCACTCTACATGTACGGCCTCGCGCACACGGGCATATTAGCTGACGGAACTACGTCCGTTATTTTAGCGGATGAGGGTTAGTTTTTCACTGACCAGACTTGCATACGCCGCATACATGGCCGGAGGCCTTACATTGAACAGCACATGTGCATGAGAGGATGGCCCCGTAATCGCTGACAGTCCCATGCACAAAGCCATAAAGGCACATATAAGGTCAGCCTGATCTGGCTTGGTTTTCACAGTGGGATGACATAACCGTAGTTCCAATTGGAAAAATGGGACACTTTGCAAAAATGAGTAAATTGCAAAGTAACCCGTGTAACATAAAGAGTGGAATAAATGGCAGCGCTGAGTCTCGGACAACCCGGTTACATCTATTAAAAGGTTGTGAAACTTTATTTTAGTCTGATGGACCTTATGAATGTGAATCAAGCTCGGCCGTTGACTGTCGAGGGTTAATTATGAAGCCTCTGAAAAAGTCAAATGATGCCGGAGGGGCACAGTGCTTTCCTAGTACTGCAATCCAGCTGCATGAAGCTCCCAACTATTGGACAATTAGTGCACATCTTAGCTATGTGCCATCAATGTCTTTGGTCGGGCGGGTACTATATCTCCTTGTGGATAGTGCCAAGCGGGCATAAGACTTATAGGCCATGCAATGCTTCTCGCAGGAATTTGGTCAGAAAATGGGAGATGGTGAAATGCCTCTACGGTGCCACCTACTGGAAGACGGGGCGGCGGCTTCACGTTATTTCTGCTAGAAAGGTTAGAAAGTCAGATACTGACTTACTGGGAAGCTACCTTCCAATAGGTGGCGCTGCAGAGGCACTATACCATCGACCATTTGCATATCAATGTCTTTAGAGGAGAATGCAAATGGGAAGATGGAACAATACCTCTGCAGCGCCACCTATTGGAAGGCAGCATTACTACAAGTCAATGTTAGACTTTTTAAACAAGTCTTGTAACAATGAGTGGGAATTGTGAGCCAAAGCCAGAAACCATCCACAGACAGCGAGTGCCGCTCATCAGTGTGCAGTAGGTTTCTGGCTTGGCTTGTGAGGGGCTAATAATTAAACACACAGCACTCCTATTGGCCCAAGATAAGGTGAGGAGAGTTGTTTTTCTTATTTTATAAGCTTATTATAAAGTTTGTAAGATCAGGCCTCAGTGGGAAGTTTTACAAGTAGAGAGAGGGATGTCCAGGGAAGACGCCTTGTAAGACAATACGCTCCATATAAGAAGTCAGCAACGGGTTGTTGTTTTTTTTTTTACCTCTTTCTCAGTATTTCCATGCAGCTTATGTCTTCATGCTAATGCTTTATTTCCATATATTAGATGGACCTGTCAGATCCAAGTGAAAGGAGACGCCTGGAAGGATGGGATGAGCCAAAACGACAAGGATGGTGTTATTTTAAAGGGAACAGGTGGCTGCGATGCTTTACCACTTTCCAAAGAAAGCTGGCTCTCACTGGAGCTGACAGCAGGGACAAATGCAAAGCACTGTGATAAACAAATTCTACACCCCAGACAAGTGCGCTCCGCCATACCCACAGACATTCACATTCCTGCCCTGTGTGGGGGGCATCTTATAAAATCCCAGGCAAGTGGGTGATGATCTCTCTATTTACACACAGGGTGACATCTTCATCTTGTCAGGCGAGGTGCCTGAGGTTGTGTTGAAGATTGGGGAGGGGGGTGCAGGCCAACTCCGACAAGCACTCTTTCTCCCCTAAGACGATAACGACACAATGGTGGGACATATAGGAAGCCAAGATGAAACCTGTTGACCTATGATACATTCCTTTTATTGTAATAGTTAAAGCCCCTTAGTGATACAGAAAATGGCATTGGTTGGGATGTGCATAGTCATGTGTTGGGGATCCTTTTTTGCCTTCCTCAACAAGGAGGAGGGGGGTTGAAACAGAAATTGTCCCAGATTTTGGCCATGTAGGATTGAGAATGCCTGAAGACCCATTCCTTGGTATAAAATGGTAATTCTTGCTTTACCACAAGAGAGAGCAGAGGGACAGTTGTAAGGTGCGGAGGTGCTGCTAAGATGCTGAGGAGAGAGAAGTACCATTGGAGCTGGGATCCCAGAGACTGAGAGTGCTTGGAGGACAGTAGGGACTTTGTTGCAAGCCTGGAGCCTAGCTACTGCCACCTACTGGAGACAGAGTTCATGAGGAACTGCACTACAGTACACACAGATCAGGATATCAAGGAATTCACTGATGTTTGGTTGTAAGTGAGGCCAGCCTCAGAAAAGTCACTAGATGTGTACATCGCTTGGGATTAAATAGGTAATCAGCAGGCCTGCAGCAATCAGTGACAGAGACTGCGGTGAGTGGTCAGACACTTGTTATTGGAATAGGCTGCTACAAGTTCTGGGCTGGAGTACTTGGAAGTGGATTAAGGCAGTGATATTTAAGTCAAGTTAGCAATCCCAGATACATTGTTATGAGAAATTATCTGAATTGCATTTCTGAATTATGATATTTCGAGAAGTGATGTGTTCTTCATTTCTATATGAGCTGTGCATCACATTACATAGGTTATCCTTCTGTTCTATAGGATTGCTCCTTTACCTGTATTACTGATATTGGTGTCAGTCCGACGGCATGTCCGACGGCAAGCCATCCGGACCATCCGCAGTACAGGAAAGAGGACAGGCACGTGAGATCACCCGCCGGGCACAGGGTGGGATCCTGCATTCAGAATCCGAGCCGTCTGTGTGCAGCTGGCCTCTATGTTGCAGTTCCTCCAATCCATGTGAATATTGGACCAACTGCCCGTCATCTATGAGACATTTGAAACCTTCCTCTGGCGCATAAAACTGTTCAGCAGCCCTGAACTAGGGATTGTTTACTAGGCCACTGTGGGGGTATGGCCCACCATAGAGTTACCAGAGCTATGGTCAGGCATTAGCTGCCAAGGCCATGTGTGAGTACATCATGTATGACACAAAGGGCCTAGATCCAAGCCTGATACTTGCTTCTCTTCACATTGGGCAGAGCTGTAAATACAGACGCTACATGAGGAGGAGCTGAAGGGTCGGTAAACTTTGTGCAAACACTGAACAACAGGCAATGTGAGCGCAGCTCTGAAATATGATGTGGGATGTAATTTAGGATCAGTACAGGAGAAGTAATACAATGTATGTACACAGTGACTCCACCAGCAGAATAGTGAGTGCAGCTCTGGGGTATAATACAGGATGTAACTCAGGATCAGTACAGGATAAGTAATACAATGTATCTACACAGTGACTGAACCAGCAGAATAGTGAGTGCAGCTCTGGGGTATAATACAGGATGTAACTCAGGATCGGCAAAGGATAAGTAATGTATGTATACAGTGACTCCACCAGCAGAATAGTGAGTGCAGCTCTGGGGTATAATACAAGATGTATCTCAGGATCAGTACAGGATAAGTAATACAATGTATCTACACAGTGACTGAACCAGCAGAATAGTGAGCGCAGCTCTGGAGTATAATACAGGATGTAACTCAGTATCAGTATAGGATTAGTAACGTAATGTATGTACACAGTGACTGCACCAGCAGAATAGTGAGTACAGCTCTGGGGTATAATACAAGATGTAACTCAGGATCAGTACAGGATAAGTAATGTAATGTATGTACACAGTGACTCCACCAGCAGAATAGTGAGTACAGCTCTGGGGTATAATACAAGATGTAACTCAGGATCAGTACAGGATAAGTAATGTAATGTATGTACACAGTGACTCCACCAGCAGAATACTGAGTACAGCTCTGGAGTATAATACATTATGTAACTCGGATAAATAATGTATGCACACAGTGACTCTACCAGCAGAATAGTGAATACAGCTCTGGAGTATAATACAGTATGTGACTCAGTATAAGTACAGGATAAGTAATGTAATGTATGTACACAGTGACTCCACCAGCAGAATAGTGAGTGCAGCTCTGGAGTATAATATAGGATGTTACTCAGGATCAGTACAGGATAAGTAATGTATGTACACAGTGACTCTACCAGCAGAATAGTGAGTGCAGCTCTGGATCAGTGAGAGATAAGTAGTACAAAGGTTGTGCTTCATGTTAAATCTCCCGTCCCCAGTGCCGAATAGCACTGTACAAACAGAACAGAATTTGATCTAGAATATGATACAAGGTAGCCGAAGGAAATCACATAGTCTGTGAAAAGGAGGCAAAGCATTCATCCATGTCACATGTAGCACAGAACACGGCCACCGCTAACTGCAGACGAAGAAGCGCGCTCAGGCAGAACGCACGGGCCAAACAAAACAAAAAGGATTAACCCTTTCAGCTGTAGACTTGTATCTGTAGGAACTGTCCTCGGTTCTAGTGGATGAAACTGAGGCAGAATGTTATACTATAGTCATTATAGAGTAACTGCGTCCGTCATAGAAGAATCCAACACAAAATCTACTAAGAAATGGGAGGCGAAGAAGAGAACTAAAATACAATATAATAAAAATACCATTTGAAAAAGTTATTGTGCGGTACTTGAATGTAAAGGATTGAGAAACTGAATCTACGTTGAAGCAAACAATGCTTGTAATGGAGGAGTCCTAGTACATACGCTATTTCCCCCAAAATAAGACAGCGTCTTATATTAATTTTTACGCCAAAAGATTTCACTTTTTTACATGTAAAGCTGCCTGGACACTATTTAAACATTTTTAATGGCCTTTTTTTATTAACTGTAACTAGGGCTTAATTTTGGAGCAGGGCTTATATTTTATGCATTTTCAAAAATCCTGAAAAATCATGATAGGTCTTATTTGCAGGGTAGGTCTTATTTTCAGGGAAACGGGGTATATTGGTATCATTTACTGAGGCTAAAAAAATGATAGATAGATAGATAGATAGGAGATAGATAGATAGATAGATAGATAGATAGATAGATAGATAGATAGATAGATAGATAGATAGATAGGAGATAAATAGATAGGAGATAGATAGATATGAGATAGATAGATAGATAGATAGATAGATAGGAGATAGATAGATAGATAGATTTCATTATGTCCGGATAACAAGAATTTCATTATATTAATTCACAATTTTGCTATGATGCACTTATTGCATATATTGAAAAGGGTGTGTGTGTGTGGGGGGGGGGGGCTAATCAATATATCAGCATCATTTATATAGGATTAAAAAACTTTAATATTAGACAATGTTTAAAAAAATGTAAAGGGCCAAAAATCTTTTCAGCTTCTGTTTTGTTGAGAAGAATCAATGCAAAATAAATTATTCTGATCATAATAATAATGAATAATTCTTAAAAGAGGCTCCAGTATCTCTCCGTCATGTTTGGTTCTGCTATTAAAAAAACTACATTCTGATAAATGTCTAATCGCAAGAACATTTAAATAATGATACAATTCTAGGTAAAATATATCATATAAAATAAATATTTAATAGAAAACAAAAAACGATCTAAACTCAATATGTGCTATAAAGTATATGCCAAGTAAGATATAAAACTGATTATGTGTACATACTATAAATACAAGAAAATCTAAAGATAATTAAAAGCAAAACAAAATATAGTAATAACAAAAAGAACATAATACAAATAATTTCCTGCTGCAGTCGAGAGTGTTGTGGTTAAAACGAGTCTGGAGGCTAAGATTGTGCCGGGCGGTTTAGCACAGAGGTGGATGTGTGTGGATGGAAGGGCGAGGCCGCATGAGTCACGTATGACTCAGGAGTTCACATTTTTATGAATGAACTATGCTGGGTCACTGTCTCATCGCTGGCTGAACGTGCTGCCTGCACACAGAGGAGGTCGCTGCATTGCACTGGGGTATTGCTGCTACATGAGGACCCCCCTTCCCCGGCTGTAGACGTCTGTGTGTATAAGAAGGTGTCACCCTGGAAACCGTTCTGACTGTTCTTCCCAATAAACATGAATTATTAATCGTTCTGCCGATCGGCTCTGGGGGACCCTTGTTTGATGTATTTTCTTCTGTACGTCTGTCTTACCTCACTCGGCCTTGACCTTCACTCTGTCTTCAAACTATATATTGGCGATGTGTCGTGCAGACGTGTGACTCACTCAGGACTGTAAATCTCATCCGAAAGATGCATTGAATACAATTCACCTTTATTTGTGTCATGGGTTAAAGATCTCGGATGATATAGCTGAAGGCAGACTATGGAGCTTCCTGCTGGGGGTTTAATATTTTAACCAAAACCGTTCCGAGCGATCAGATTTTGCTCCCTCGCTCCTATTAATGTTCTATATAACTATAGATCAACATCGTTGTTTTAATTAATATCTGGATAGGGTGTATTTATACCATATTTCCTGATCATGAATATAATTCTGCAGTACAGTGAAGACTGACAGAGAAAGCAGGAGGGAGGCAGTGGGCATTTAAGGTAATTCTAGTGTGTTTCAGGATTGTCAGGAGGGGTATCATCTCTCCATAGGGAGAGAACCAAGAAGAGGAGTGAGGAGACTTATAAATCCATCCATGCTCCTCTAGGTAATATGCAAATAAGGAAAACTGAACAATACCTCTGCAGCGCCACCTATTGGATGGCAACATTCCTTTAAATCAATGCTATATTCAGCATTGTCAGGAGGGGTATCATCTCTCCTTAGGGAGAGCACCAAGAAGAGGAGTGAGGAGACTTATACGTCCATCCATGCTCCTCTGGGTAATATGCAAATTAGGAAAACTGAACAATACCTCTGCAGCGCCACCTATTGGATGGCAGCATTCCTTCAAATCAATGCTATATTCAGGATTGTCAGGGATGAGTGGCTATGTCTATAGCACTGTACTGAAGTTGTCACTCAGCAACGACTACCTGGTAGGAGGCACAGGTACCTCAAAAACAAGAAAAAGATGATTCACTGACTATAATTTCTCTCTTTGTTTTAAATTCACTCCGTGTCGTTGCCAAATCCATTCATTTAGGGAAATGTAGTAATCTCTAAAAAATGTATTGTGAAATGTAACCAAAATTACATAGGACCTTCCCTATCAGTATCTGCCGCTGTCATTTTTTAATTTCCTCTTTCCACATATGGTGATAATTTGCAGTAATTATGTGTTAGTAAACAAAAAAATGTCATAGGCGCATAATGAGTCCGTACAATGGCAATTAGTGGACTATGTCCCCATGATCAGTGAATATCCTGTGCCCTTAGTCTCTTCTCCACTGATTGCCTTGCATTATATTCTATATGGTCTGCTCCAGGATATATAATAAGCAAGCGAAAGCTGCCAAATAAGCATGAAAATCCATTTTCCCTGTTTAGAATTGGAGGGTCGGGTGTCCCCTTGCCCGACTCATGAGAACGACAGTCCAAGAATGACCAAAGGGAGCCTTGAATGTTCTTAAGGTCTCAGATAATTGGACAACGGATTCATACGATCTATGAATTCTCATACTCTCAACTTTCGAGAGCAAGAGAACAGTCAATATTCCCCTCACAACATGTCCACGGTGTCGTTAGTGAGGGGCAACCATTCTAGGCCTCTGGCCTTACTCCTGAATGTTCCTGCTGCGCTCCAGGTAATTTCTTACTTTTTTCCCCCTTGAACTGATGTACCCACCCCCCTTCCCCGAAGTCTTACCACCAGAACCTTCCCTGCTGGATTACATCTTTTCTAGTGTCTGGGCAGCAGATGTGGATCCACTGTGCCTTTAAACCAATTCGACTAGATCTGAGGCCTGCACCATCCCCGGTATTCATCCTTTGACCCCAACAATCAGGATCTGGTCTTCGTTGCAGAGAATCCAAGACCACTACCCTTGAGATAGTCTTAGTTAATAAACAGCTGATGCTACTTGATCAGAGGGTGTAGAAAGAGACACGGTTTTGGAACAGAGCCAAGGTGAGGACAGGTGGAATTCTTGCGTAACCAAGAAGCAGGCCAAGAGTTAGGGCAGGCAACAGACAACCATGGTCAATAAACAAGCTGAGGTCAGGAGAGGAGATGACAGGAAAGCTGAGTGGAACAGACACTGGTTAAAACAAGGAGAGCAGACAGAAGATTACAGATATAGCAAAGTTTAACTTGACACTTGGCTCAGTAAGAAAATGCTCTTTCCCACAGTTTCTTTGACATCTCAATCACTTTTCAATGGCTGCTGTGTTTAGATAAAAAAAATCGCTTTACAACAGCTTAAAAAGGTTTTCACAGGAAGAATACTATTGATGAGTTATTCTCAGGCTAGGTCATCAATAGCTGATCGGTTGGGGTCCATTACTCGTTGTGCGCTCCTTGACAGTGCCGAAATTACACAGAGGTCAGAGTGGAGGCTCTGATCCAACCTCTGTGAAGTGGCCAGTGCTTGTAAAGGCAAGTGCAGCTCTCATTGAAATCAATGGGAGCCATGACAGCAGTTCAAGCGCCCGTCACTTCACAGAGGTCAGAGCAGACACTTCCGCTCCAACCCTTGTGTAATTTTGCCACTGTCAGTGGGCACACAATCAGTTGATCGGTTGTGGTTCTGAGTGACGGACCCCAGCCCATCAACTATTGATGACCTATCCTGAGGATAGGTGATCAACAGTATTCTCCCTGGAAAACCCCTTTAAAGATAAGATAACGTGCCGCAGAAAATTCTCACAGTCAAGTCAAATTTTTCCACATCTGTGTAATGTCTTTGCACACTAGGAGACTAATAGTTTAGGCACCCTCTAGTTCCAGCAGTCCAAGATCTTAAATAGTCCAAGATCTGTTGGGATTGGCCGGGGACTAGACCGAATTCGACAGCTGTGTCCCATAGATACATGACATCTAGTAAGGGAGTCTCCTGGATACCAAGAACATGGAGCCGCGGGAGAAGAATAGCTGTGACCAACTATTCTTTCACATTATCCCCGTGCAACATGATCTCTTTTTAATTCTAGAACTATCTCAAGTGACCCCAAACTTCTCCTATACAGAAAATACATTTCATGGACATACCATAATGGCACAGTGCCCAAAGAACATCAAAGAACAATTATTGTTGATCTTCTGTTTTCCCATAGAACATCCCTTACCTACCTGCCTTCTAGAAAACACTTGAACATTCCTTGGTGACCTACATGTCCAGAACACTAAGAGTTTTTTTGGACATCCAATCTATGAAATGCCTACTAGACTACTGGTTCTCTCTCATCACCCCCCCCCCCCTCCTTCCCCAACCGACCCGCTAACAAAGTATCACCATGCACAATAGATATCTGTCAGCCAAACCTTCCTCGGCTATTTCTTCCAAGCCCGCCATACACACATGCACGCTCGGCTTGGCTTCTCTTGGACAATTACTGATTAAGTACCAAAGGAAAAAAGATCAGTCATCATCCACGGAGACTTCCCGTTTTGCATCCCACAAAAAGTGACTTTGAACTCCCACGTCTTGTGCACTTTCTTCATTTCTATCTTTTCTATATTATGAGCTATCAGAATTCCATGATTTATAGATTCCTACCCACGATATACAGCAAGCTGTGGGAACAGCTTGCTATGAATGTCTCCTTTGATACGAATAGGTTTTTAATGTATTTTATACTTTGTTGGGCACGGTGCCACCTTCTGTCCGGCACAAGATGCATTACTGTTGGTATCTCACTAGTGTAAATCTCGGACACCGTCATCTGATCTGCAGATCTGGCCTGCCCTGTACATTGTAGATTGTGCAATCTGCAGACTTTACAGCGTCTTACGGATATTATAGACGGCGCTGGAGCCGCAGACGACTGAACATCTCATTAAATCATCTGAACCCATTTCCCTATACAAAGTGTCACCGTTAAAACCTGAACATTGCTACAAGTTTGTTTGCGTTTTGTCTTGGTATGTCACATTAAATGCATTAAGAACAAGGATATGAAACAAATGTCTGAGTGAGACTCAATGATGCCACTAGAAACAAGTTGCTTTGTACATTGGTTTGACAAGTGCATTAAAAGAAGTGTATGTCAAGGAGGAGAACAGAATCTGTGCTTCATGAGCATTCCCGGAGGTGACACTTCTGCAGGCTGAGGTGCAATTTGTCTTTCATGCAACGTTCAGACTTGTCTGGCTCTATTGTTGCTACCTGCCTCAGTCAGAGAAGAGAAAGTCAAGCTCTTCTTGAGCGTGTTCACTCGCCGTGACATGTGCTTCCTTTTATTTACTATCGAAAAATGGGGAAAGGAACATCTCCTGAGTTCAGAGTGTTTCCCGTGAGCACCTGGAAACCTATCGGTAATGAGGAGACACCCCTGATACAATGTATAGGACTCTGGTCTTCAAAGCATTTGGTGTCCTTGTAGAGGGTAATACATAACAATGCGATCTGTTCTTCTCTGTCATCAGCCACTTCATGCCAACGAGAGGTGCATTGTAGTGTTCTTCAATGAGATGACTATGGGAAGTCCAGAAAAACTCCCACAAGCACTCTTATGTAGCAGAGATCCTCTACATAGGTCACTATGGCTTATAATGCCGAACTTTAGGTTTAGTGGCCTCAGAAGTGTAACCTGAAGGTCTGGTGCCCCAGAGAAAAAAGTGTTAGATGTTCCCCATCTACCATAAAGAAAATAGACTTCATGGACATAGCATAATGGTGCAACACCCAAATATCAACGAACAATTATTGGTGATCTTCTGTTTTCCCATAGAACATCTTTTACCTACCTGCCTACTAGGTTTAGTGGCCTTAGATGTGTAACTATAAATGTGCCATGTATAGTACTGCTATCTCTGGGCTCCCTCAGGCACCAGGGTCTGGGTACGATGGCTATACCCTGGTTACGGGCATAGTTATAGGGGGTGTAGAGATTGCAGTTGCACCCAAGCCCTGGTGCCTGAGGAGTCCACTATGCCATCTGCCACATACAAAACTAAAATTAAATGGCACGTGGTGGGTAAGGGTCCCCGTTATAGATTTTGCATTGGCTTCAGAATCTTAAAGTGTTGCCTCTGTATACAGTCCTATGACAGGTTTGACCAAAAATAATGCAAGTGCCCAAGGACTTCTCCCATGGGGAAATAAGTGGAGCGCACTAATAATAATTATGTGATAATTATGTGATAATAAATATGTGACATAATGTGAACAAAGCCTTAAGTGTCGTTGCTTGCAATGTGAAGTTGCAGTTTGGCGCCAATATATTTTATCTCCAGGCCTGGCCTTTAAAATCTAACAGAGAAATCAGTAAAAGAGGAGCCGAGGAACGTTAGCTCTGCGACTGGTATTTGTAAAAAGGCTACAGAGATTCTTTTTATTTTTCCTTGGCTTTTATGTCTCCTCTGAGTTTTCCGCCTTTGATCCTATGTGATCTTCTAGGCGCAAACAAACCTGAAGCATGCTGTACCTATTAAGACTTCTAATGGGGAAATGGGGTCATTAGAGGACAAATCCTGCATCTACACCACGATCCGGGGACATGTAGCTAAGTACCACGGTGAGTCCCATAAAGAGTTATGGTGGAAAGTGAAGAGAAGACAGACTGAAGACCATATCATTGGTTCATGGGTTAGGATTATAGACACCTTGCACCACGGTACAACTGGACCTCCATGCAAGAACACAAGATCATTGCTGAGTGCCATCATTTGCACTGAAATTAACCAGTTCAAGACACAAACAAAAAATGTTTTCTACGCTTTGCAATGGTTGTTACTCTAAAAATGCGGTATAATTCCATAGATAATCTTGGCTAATCCAGCCTGCCTAAGGGATGCCTGATGACGGGATTTTTTGCATGCAGAACTATATACTGAAGCCCTGGTGCCGAGCAGCCTCTTCCCATGTTTAACAAGCCCTTGCTCTCGGTCTCCTACAGATGTAGCTGAACACAAAGTCCTTTTTGGAAGAGATATATCGGATAAGTGCCCTCGGCAGGAACACCTAAGTGTTTCTGATTGCTTATCTAAAGCGACGTGGATGTTTAATTGCCCTATTGCTGCAACAAAAGTATGTAAACATACATAATCATCTGCTTGAGGTTACAGAATATCTGAGCTGCAAAATAGATGATCAGGGTAATAAGCAGGGAAAGCGGCTTTAATTATTGATAAGAATAAACATTCTTGTCAATAATTCATCCCAGTAATAAGTGCGCCTATTGTTTTTCCTTTCTACATTTAGCACAATACATCGCGGTTTCAGAGAGCTCGGAATTGGTCAAAGCTCCTTCGAAACCTGGAAAAAGCAGGATGCCATGTGCTGCTATGTGTCCGGATGTGGGGCTGGGCGGGACAACCCCCCAGGAGTGGATGTAGGGCGACGAATGCAATATTATGGGATGATGTGAATGGGGGCGTCTACATATGGGCGAGCGGTGCTAATGTCATGTGATGGGGGCGCCGAGGTCTATATTGTTTGTACGCAGGGTGTGCTGCTAATTATGAACCTCAAGTGACATTGACTTGGCTGAAGATACTCAGGGCAAAAGGCAGACCATAACAGTTGCTCCAAATGATAATGATAGTATATATTGTAATATACTAGGCACTACATAGAAGCTTGCAGTACAGACAGCATTGCTACATTTCGATCGATCGATAGATAGATATTGAACCTGAAGTTCACCATCTGTAGCAGGGCTGCACAACTTTTCCTGGTCTGAGAGCCACAATATCAGATTGTAACACTCTCAATGGCCACGATAAAACTTATGGGGTATTTCTATTTGAGACATTTATGGTACATGGGCAGTATATGTCAAAAATGTATGATAGGTGTGTGGGGGCGGATTCTTCACTGGGGCTTTCCTATACTGAGAATTGGGGTCTCCCTGTGTTCCTGTTTGACCATGCACAGAGGAAGATACCATAGACATATTGCAAGACCAGTGTTGAAAAAAGCTGTATGCAAGGCACATGAGACGACTAGCGGAGGGCAGCTGGTGTCCTTCCATGTATTGATATGGTAAGAGCCTTATCAATTTAGCAACTATGAAATGCTACTTGACATGTGGTCACTGGGCTTTGAAATGGTTAAGAAGCCCAGGTAGCAGAAGACATCCCCACCAACCATAACCTACTGACAATGAGAGGGCAGCCTGTGCCACGTGGTGCCGGAAATTACTGTGCATGGCCGCTGATCTCTTCTTCCTGAGTAATTCCTACAAGTGCCAGCACCTGGTGCTCCCTGACTGCGGGCACAGACCTGCAATGCCTCCTGGGCTCTCTATCGTGAAAAGGCGAGGAGACGTCTGGCCAAAGTCCCAGTGTGTCAGGCGTCTCCTCATATCAGCGAGCCCTGGCTGCATTCTTAGCAAGCGTTTGCTATTCTTCCTGTCTCTCCCTCCTTCCTTGGGCACGGCACCAGTCCAGCTCTGCTCAGATCGGCTGCTGGATGCCCCATGTCACATACAGCTCACAAATACATATAGCAGGTGTCAGAGGGGATTGGTATATACTATCCTCCCAGTAGCCACATAGCTTACATTAAAGGGGAAGTTCAAGTACTTAGCATTAGTTTATTTCATTACATGTAAGTCTGAAGCAGAGAAACAATGGGGGAAATTTACTCAGAACGGGGTAAATTACGGCAAATCTCTTTGGTCATGGAGGGCATGTCCCCTTTTGCTAAGCTCTGCCCACTTATTACACATTTGGCAAACATGGTGCAAATACTAAAAACATAAAAACGCAAAATGTAAGTTTTGCACAGATGCGGTGCGCACCAGAATTTTCAATAGAAAGGTGTTGTAGGTCGCTAGAGAAATTACTCCAATATGTTTATTATTTCTACATTGGGTATATACACTTCCTTCTTGTATTGCCTCCATTGCCCGTGCAGCCAGGTATATACACTTTATAGCAGCTGCAATGAATGGGAGTTAATGGTCAGAATAATATCCATAAACTAATACAGTCTCCAAGAAACTATAGAGTAGTTCCCCTCCGCCTGAGACCAGGGAGCAGCATGGTGTATAAAGCTGCTACCTCGCCTTTTCTATGTCTATTCTGGTGACCCCGCTCTCTAATGCTAATGAGATGACTCTACAGACCCCACCCTCTAATATTAATGAGATGACGCTACAGACCCCACCCCCTAATGATGAGATGACTCTGCTGACCCCACCCTCTAATGATAATGGGATGACTGTTTACCCCGCTCTCTAATGATGAGATGACTCTGCTGACCCCACCCTCTAATGATAATGAGATGACTGTTGACCCCACCCTCTAACGATAATGGGATGGATCTGCAGACTCCACCCTCTAATGAAAATGATGACTCTGCTAACCCCGGCCTCTAATGATAATAAGATGACTCTAATGACCCCACCATCTAATGATAATGAGATGACCATCTGAACCCACCCTCTAATGATAATGAGATGACTCTGCTGACCCCACCCTCTAATGATAATGAGATGACTGTTGACCCCACCCTCTAACGATAATGAGATGAATCTGCAGACTCCACCCTCTAATGATAATGAGATGACTCTGCTGAACCCACCATCTAATGATAATGAGATGGCTCTTCTGACCCCGCCCTCTAATGATGAGATACATCTGTAGACTCCACCATCTAATGATAATCAGATGACTTTTCTGACCCCACCCTCTAATGATAATGAGATGACTGCTGAACCCACCATCTAATCATAATGAGATGACTCCTCTGACCCCGCCCCCTAATGATGAGATAAATCTGTAAACTCCACCCTCTTATGATAATGAGATAACTCTTCTAATGGTAATGTGATGACTCTTCGGACCCCGCCCTATAGTCATACTGAGATGACTCTGCTGAACCCATCTTCTAATGATAATGAAATAACTCTACTGACTATAGGCATGTCTACACAGCAAGAGTACAGCAAAGCAAGACATTACACAATATTGTGTAGGCTCCAGTGAACAGTTTGGAAACTAATATTTCAGGATTGTTTGATATAGATAAATATATATAAAAATGTATAATATGTTTAGAATTAAAACTTGATTGGGGGTTCCATTTTCCTTCTCTATTCAGAGAGCAGCAAAGTGGAATCCCCTGGCCAAACAGGTCCATCTTGTGATGAGACTGAACAGAGCTCAATATACCCCATTGACTATAATGGGTTTGTTCGGGTTCCACTCAGCTGCCCGGCATTTTACCGAAACAAAAAGCGCTGCATGCAGCACTTTTTGTACCGGTATTTTGTGCCAGATCTGCGATGGAACCTCCGAATGGGGAAAGGGAAACTCACCCTAACTGCAAATTAGGGAAAAAACACTGCCTGAACCTGGGGGCTACCTAAGCTGTCCCTCAGATGGAAGAAGGGTTGTAAAAATATGTTGGATGTTCATGACAATAATACCACAGTGTAAGGAAGCAGATTAAACTCCAGGGACTTATCTTACTGTGAGGCCGGACCAGGAGTAACTAGTCCCTCTGAGAGGAGGAGCCGTTATATATACTATAATAGTGGCTGACTGGCCAGCTGAGGACAACATGTCCCTGCTGACTAATCAGACCACATACCACCAAATGATGTGACCTGGTCAATGCTCGGCACCAAATGAGAGGGCGCATGCACCAGTACTCCTGTTGAGTAATCATGATGGACGTTTTGCCATCGATAATTATCACAACAGACGTTTGTGATAATTGTCTAATCTAAGTTTATATCACCTATCGGTTAGCTGAGCTTTGGGAAAGTTTTCTGCCAAAATATTGGCACAATTTTGTTGCACGAAGTCACATTTAGGCATTTCCCCGTTCTCACAAAGTCATGACCCTTTTTTAAATTTAGCAACAAGTGTCTAAAAGTGTTTAGCATATCATAAATCTTGTGCAAAGCACATCAGACAGTTTTCTGGCACAATTGTCAATTGTAAATCTGCCCCATAGTTTTTTTTTAACTTGCATTATGCCCTGTGATACAGCCTATCTACAGCGGTTTCCTAAGTTTTTCTCATCTCAGCGGAGGTTAGTCATCACATGAATGTATGCACTTGATAAATAGGGAAAGAACATAAAGGAATGGAGTCTGACATCTCTTTACTTGGAACATAGCGATGATAGCCACAAGCTGCTACAATGTAGGCGTTATACTGCTACAGTGACGGCAGGCGGTACAGTAGGTAAGTGCGCAGCACGATAAGTGATTCATATTATTGGATGGACTTTTCCTTTAAGCTGTCCCCCAGTTATTGCCCGGCATACACTTCTGTATTAGGGAACAAATGTCTCAAAATAGGAGGTAAAAAAATTTGTGTTTTACGAAATCAGAAATTAGTATTTTTTAATTAGCTTTATTTATCATAGAAAAAGAAAAATCATCAGGAAATGGGAATTAGGCTCTCATGTTGTGGAATTAATTTGTCAAAGAATAAATCTAATTTCATGCAGAAAGCTGCAGTTTGTGTCTACAGGAACTTTTTGTTTTACAAAATTAACTAGTTGCAGATAATTAATAGGAATATAGATTTATCTTCAACATCTAATAATATACCCCAAACAGAATTACTGAATATAAAGCTGATAATATACTGCACCACCAGGATGAACAAACCACAGAAAAGATACAGTAACACTCCAGCTTTACCAGTAGTGATCAGATTAAAGGGATATTCTGGGAGATTACCACTGATGACCTATCCTTGGGATAGGTCATCATCAATAGTTGATTGATGGGGGTCCGCCACTCAGGATCCCCCCTCATCAGCTGATCATTCACCCTCTATCAGAGCAGCTGGCTATATGCCACTATGGGTGGTCAGAAAAGGAAGCGTAATAGCCGACTTCACTCCTTTTGATATCAATGGAAGTACTGCATCCTATTACACTAACGGCTCCTCATTGCGGTGTTAACTATTTTACACAAATTCATACCATCTGCAAAAACTTACACTTTACTCTACAATACCTCTACGAGGTTGTTAATGAATATATTAAAGAGAACAGGGCCTAATGCTGATATCTGTGGTACCCCACTAGTAATGGTGACCCAATTTAAGGATGTACCGTTAGTAATCACTCCCTATTTCATATCATGGAGCCTGGAGGGCGGTATTTACCCACTCAACATACATGTTCACCCTGACCAACCATTCTCATTTTGTATTACCAACCTCCTATGTGGCCCAGTATGTGGAAAAATCAAGTTATAATGTATGATATCCAACCACTCTCCCCAGTCAGTCTAGAACTTACCTCCTTGTAGAAGCTATTTAGATTAGTTTAACAGGACCGACCCCTGATGACCCCATGCTCACAGCAAGTTATATACTTATTGTTATTGAGACACTCTAGGATAACATCTCTTAGAAATCCTTCAAACATTTTACCCACAATATAGGTTAAACGTACCGGCCTGTAGTTTTGGGTTCACTTGAAGATCCCTTTTTGAATATTGGCACCATATTTGTTATGCCATGGAACAGACCCGGTTACCATAGAGTATTTATATATTAGAAATAAGGATCTGTCTATCACAGTACTTAATTCCCTTACAACGTAGGAGCGTATACGATCTGGACCGTGTGCTTTCTCCATTTTAATCTTTTTATGGTGGTGCTGCACTTCTACATGGATCAGAAAGCAGACATTTAATGGAGAGTTTACTTTATCACTCTACATTTCACCTAATATTTCATTTTCCTCTATGAAAACATTGGAGAAAAATTGTTTAATAAATGGTCTTTTGCTTGTCATTCTACACTTTATGACTTTTTAAAGGGCTAACACCTCCAGTTTTCATTTTGTTTACTATTTATTTAAATGAAGAACAGTTTGGGGTTAGATTTAGTCTTGCTGGCAATGAGTCTCTCTGTCTTCACCTATGGTGCTTCTATCTGCTTTTCACCAGATTTATTTTTTCCTTATAGCTTTTTAGTGCTCTTTCACTGCCTTTCCATTTCAGAAGTCCGAAGCCCTTATTTTTATTAATCTTTGTTGGCTTTACATTTATTATTTGCATTGCTTTTCTCTTGTTTCTAACTCTTTTATTTCCATAAGGTATATATCCCTCACAATTAACGTATAAAACGCTTAAAGAGTAACTACATTTTCATAGAGACATGTCAAAAGTATTGATCAGTGTGGGTCCCACTGCTAAGCCCCCGGCTGAACACTAAAACGAGGGGACTGCAGCGTCCACCTGAGCGATGTGCCCCCTCAACTGTCTTCACTGCTGCTTAAGACAGCCTCAAACAGTTCTATAGCGCTTTCTACAGACCTCTATGAGCCGTCTTCAGCTGCCAGAAGGAGCTGAAAAGCATCGAAGACAGCCAGTGGGGCACAGCACTTAGGTAAGCGCTGCAGCCCCCTTGTTCTAGCAATCAGCTGGGGGCTCAGCAGTGGGACCCCCACTGATTAATACTTTTTACATCTCTCTATGACATGCCAAAAGTTAGCTGAAAGTGCAGTTACTTTTTAACATGCCATTTATTATACGTATTCCTATTTTTGAGGACATTGTCACACAAAATGAGGTTAAGGGCATTTCTAAGCTGATCTAATGTCATCTTCCTGAAGTTCAGTGTTTTTATAGCCCCATGGAACAACATCTTATTGAAAGCTAAGTGGAAATTTAGGTCACGACAGAACCAGATAATGGGTGAGATAGGGTTCAGTGTACATTGGCTTTTCTGAACTGGTGCTCTAGTAAGTAAATGACAGAACTCGGTATACTCTATAAGCCCTTGTGAAGAACCGTAGTGAGTACTCAATGGTCAGCCTATTACATCCATCACTGTCCAAAGCCTGCAAGAGTGCACTCTTCATACACTCACATTGTTACATCGCCATGACCAGTCAATTTTTCGAGTAAGTCAAAATCAACTTGCAAAAAATGTTGAAGAAGTCTCTATGCTCACCCAAGTGGATTTCCTTGCAATCCTATCATAAATTGATGAACTCAGCTGTGCTACTTCTTTCCAGATATAGTTAAGACCAATACATCACACTTGGAGATGAGCAGCATATAACACTCAACAAAACATTTAGCTTTGATGTGACATAACTTGCACTACACCAAGGTCCACTCCATCTGTGGAATATATACCCATAGCAGGAATATAATAGCTCTCTTCCTTTATACCGCTCATTTCTTGCTCCAACAGGAACCATTGGCATTGTGATTACTACACAGCATTGTATGGCAACCAGCAGCTTTACTTACCCAATTGGCACCTTAGATGCCCCGCATGTAGCTCCTCGTCTTGTATTCTGCGGACAAAGATCCGAGCTGAAACAAAAGAACAACAAATAAATGATGAGAAAATACAAAAAGTGCAATTAATAGTCATATCCAAAATTCTATACAGACACATTATACGACCTAGCAGCCATCACATTAATAACAGGTGAAAAAAACCTAGAGGGGTGGATAGTTCTATAGGAAAGTCTCTTGTACGCCATTACTCATCGTAATAGGGTCCTCATCCACAATTACCTCTATATGATTTTGTTTCTGACAATGCAACTAAGTACTCCTGGTGTCAGGCATCGGGTATTACCAGTGTAAATGGACTGGAGCCTGAGCGCAGAATTCAGGATATGTGAGGAGACACCACCGATCTGTCCAATAATTTCTTTTTTTCATGCCAAGGATTAAGGCTTAATTAGGGTGGTGCAGGATGGGTCACAAAGAATGTGACTGTCTTACTTCAAAAGGGTGTAAAGGCAGTGGAGCATGTGGTGAACGCTTGGCATGTTCTATCAGGGCTTCCAAGTAAATTCAATGAGCACGACTGCTTTCAATGAGTCAAGTGCCATGCTCTGGGAGGAGGTACATTAGGCTCTCCTCTTGGTCAGTGCCCATAGGTTAGGTTCACATATCATGACAACCAACAAACAAAATGCAAAAAAGGTTGATGCTACCGAGAGCAATAAAGGTTGTGTATGAAAAAACAGAAGCCAAGAGAACAACTTTAGAATATTAGCCTTAACCCTTTGCAATCCAATTTTGGATTCAGGGTTTCCTAGGGGGCCTTTCTCTTTCTGCCATTATACAATGGCGCCATCTGCTGGCTACAGACAATACTGTGGTATGTGACACGCTGGAGAGGCCCCCGACAACATAGCAGCCAGTAATATACGGTAAGAATACCCTGCCGGACATCTTCCGACATCGGAGAAGTACAGCCTTCCATCAGAATGTCTGAAGACGTCAGACAGTGGATTGCAAAGGGTTAATACTTAACTACAAATACCTAATGACAGGTGATGGTGTTCATTGTCTGACCTGCTAGGACCTATACTAATTGTACAAACTAACAATGAAAAGAATCCTTATTTCCCACCCATCACTGGTCATCAGGCTTTTTTCTGCCTATGGAGGGAACAAGCTTGTTGGCCCATTATATTCTAGAGAGACAAATTCCCAACCAGTTTTTAGATATGTTCCTGAAGGACTCAATCCCAATAGTCTTGTAGAAGTATTATCTCAACTACTTGATAAAGGACTAAGCCTTCAACCATTATTTGTAAAAACTGTATTTCTTCCTTTCTCCTAAATGGCCATTGTGAAACTAGACCGACACTGAAGACTTTTTAGCACCAGTCAATTATCTGGTAAGCCACAATTCTCAGCCAATCATTCCAGACTCTAAACCATGTTCCAGGAGCATACTCTACAAATTATCTTCCATGGGTTGCTCTCCAAACCACATCTAATGAGCCTACATCCCAAAGCACGGTCTATAGGACTATAGTATCAGTGGTTAGCATTGTAGTTTTGTATCACTGGGGTCCGAGGTTTGAATGCGACCCAGGACAACATTCCCGTCTTGTCTGTGTGGGATTCCTCAGGGTAGTTAGGTTTCCTCCCAAAGTCAAAAGCATATCGATAGGTCAATAGACTTTCTTGAAAGTAGCCCTTGCATGTGTGTATGAGATAGGGAAATTAGATTGTGAGGCCCATTAGGAAATGGTCTCAGTGATGGCAGTCTCCGTACAGCGCTGTGGAATATGGTTTTGCTAAATAAACAACTAGAAATAAATAAAAAAATACAGAACCTGGAAAATTTTTACTATTCTTTACAACCTATTAGGAAAGGTAAAACCTCATTTAACTGGAAGTCGCCTGTAACCAAAGTCTGCACAGCAGCTAGACTTCCAACCATTGTCTTGAGGGTTCTCAAAGGTCTGGAAGGGTATTCAAATGTATCTTATAAGGCTACAGTATGTGGAAATGTACATTTCCAGCGTCTTTCCCATAGAATATTATCCTTTACAAGGTCAGTCATATAGAATGTTACAACCTTATTCATTCAAGTCTTCCATAATCAAAGCTTGTTCAAAGATCAGACTTCCAATCATGGCCTTAAACATTTTCAATCCAGCATCTTATGAAAGCTCTCCTTAATCACTGTGAGAATGTGCTATGGAGGGGCATTCAAATACATCAAGAAGTCTATATGTATTATAAGACCTTTATAAACAAACACTCAGTCTCATTCATCTTCTGGATGTCTTTCATAATGGGAGCTTTCTCAAAGGCAAGAGTTCCAATCGTTGTCTTGGAGGTTGTCAAATCAGCATCTTCTGGAAGAGCTCCTTAAAGAGGTTGTCCAGTTTTAAACCATTGATGGCCTATCAACAGGATAGGTCATCAAAGGTAGATCGACATGGATCCGTTGTTACGTAGCTCTGCCAATCAGCAGTTTGCTGGACATGTGTACTTGTGCACTTAGCTGATTTCTGCATGAAGCAGACAGCTCCATTCTCACTGTAGTAACCAGGCTTGGTATTGCAGGCAAAGTTCTCACTGAAATGCATTGGAACTTGGCCTGCAATACCAACTGGGGATCCATGGTGGCAGACCCTTGCTGAGCTATTATTGATGGCTTATAGTGCTGACAGGCTATCAGTATATTACAACTGGATAAGCTCTTTAACCACTCTGTAAGGGTATTTAAATATATATCTAAAAGGCTATGAAGTACATAGAAGAAACCTATGAGGAAATGTATAATCCCAATCATCTTCTAAAAGCCTTCAGTAAACTTCTAAAAGTTTCAGCAACTATAGCTTGCTCAAAGGTCATACTTCCAATTTTTGTTATGGAGCTCCTTAACTCAGGAACTTGTTAAAACCATCATAATAATTTTCTACGGGAAGGGGCACACTTCAAACCCTGCTCAGAAATGGAATTCAAATACACTTTTGTGAAAACTACAGAATTTAGAACCCTATCTCTTCATCTTCTTACCTGAAGTATTCAGCTATCCAGAACATTAGAACCTTATTCGGACATATTCAAGACATCTAGAACATTACACCCTTGTTAGGGGGGCTTCTATCTCATCTTCTACAAGCCTTCAAGCTGATAAAGCAGACTTCCAACTAGTGTCTTAAAGGATCGGCATCTAGCATCTTGTTGGGAGGGGTTCCATCTCATCTTGTAGAATCCTTCTGTAGCTAGAGCTGAAAGACCAACCATTGTTTTGAAGGTTCTCCATCTAGCATCTTCTGGAAGGCCTCCGCAATCACTTTCTAAAGGAAAGCCGCACTCTACAGGCCTTGCTATGGAGAGGTATTCATTCCATACTGCAGTGCGCTAGTATTATTGCACTAATTATATAATACTCTCGTAAGTGCTACAAACATAAATGTTGATATTGAATCAAGTGAAGCAGTTTGCTAGAAAAATGTCACCTTTATATAGAGAAAATCAACAAAAACCATCAAGTGGCGTCTATCATACGAGCGTGAGTTCTGCATAAATGAATGCCATTATCTATACTAGATACATTTTGCATGTTATTTGAATATGGTTATATACTGACGCTGGCATCTGAGTTTAAAAAAAAACGGCATTAAGAAGGGTAAATATTATTATGGAAGTAACGCGTAATGCCGCTTGTCGTTTAGGCAGGAGGGAAACAGGTTCCATTTCTCTCTGTTTTTATTCCCTGTGAAAGAATAAAATACATATTGAGTGTCGTGTTACTCTTGTGAATAATTTCCTTTTGCATAATAAAGGAAATGTCCTCGAATCCTCGGAGCCGGTTGGCTTGGGGGTTGGGAAGGATTGTATATCTCTGTGAATGGGAGCATACTGTATGTGTAGAATGCATTAAAGACATTTACATTACGCTCGTCTAGGTCAAGTGATGTGAAGTGCTGTCTTTTATGGGCTGTGGAGAAACATATATGGCTGATGAAGGGCCGGGGAGTATTATGGTTTTGTATTAGATGTAATCCTTGCTGCTCCTCTGACTCCACAAGAGAAACATCTGGTCGTTTTCAGATTCCCCTCGGATTCCTGACTTCAAAGAGAGTTATAAAGAATAACAAATACATGTACTGGCATTGAGGGGAAAAAATGGAACAGCAGGAGTGACTGGTAAAAACTGTCCTTATTTGACTGCTAGTGACAAGCGCCGCGGGCTGCGTGGTGAGAAAAGCCGAGAGGTTGAGAGAGACGAGTCCTTATCAATCGGGGCTCCAGGTGTCATAGAAAGACATCACTAGGAACGGCTACATTGGGAATTAGAGAACGCCTGTAACTACAGAGAGGAGCCCCGAGAACGCTGCGCGCCGCTACAGGAGAAGGGTGATGAAATGCTTCGCAAATAGGAAACTTCCAGCTGAACTCGGCTGTAAAGTAAATGAGCGTTTAAAGCATATTAAAGGGCAATCCCTGCTAGAATATACAGAGGCGTCTGGAAATGTACCGAACGCGACTGCTACAAGGAGCCGCCATGAAACTGCGCAAGAGGGGCTGTGACCCAGTCCGTGAATGGTATGATAACCTGCTGCACCCGTCTCCATTTCTTAACTCTGTCCCATGAATCAGGTAGCTCAGGATGAGCAGTGTTAGGCTTACTTTACATCGCTCTGTCGTGGCAGCTCTATAGCGACAGTCATGGAGATGCTGGATCCAGCACATTGCAGACAGCGCCCAATTCACTAGGTTTCGCCTCCTGGGCTTTTATTGTGCTATATTGACTTGGACTTTGTAACAAATACTCCAGTGCGGATGTGAGTAAAGCCTTGTGCTGTATGGGACCATGCAGATGGGTGTAAATCCTGTCCGTGTGTTTCATGTACAGCACACAGACCCATTATGGCCAGTTAGGCTATTCATATGAGCGCTTGTTCACCCATGGTCCGCGTGAAAAAGAATCACTGCATTTCCTATTCTGGTCTGTGTGACATCCAATCTCTGCTGCGCCTGCCATTGGGACAGTACATGGACGGGCATCCGTGGGCTGTCCGATGGTAGCTGGGGCAGAGAATCTCAGGAGCGTCTGAATGGGCCCCTAAGGCCTCATGTCCATGGGCGGGTCGGATTCTGCATGCAGGAGCCCGTAGCGGAATCCGACCCTGCCCATGGCTGAGGACTGTGCTTACCCGTTCGGGTCTTCACTGCAGATGTGTGGAAGCGTCGTCTGCCACCCTGCCACATATACACAGTAGAGATTTTTTATATATTTTTTTTTATCTGCTGCCTTCCCGCGGAATCCGTGACCTATCTGCAATTCAATAGCGGAAGGGCTGCGGATCAGACGGTTTTCATCGACTTCAATGGAAGCCATCTGTACGGAAACTGCAGTAAAATTGAGCATACTAGAAGGTCCGCAAAACAAATCCGCATGCTTTAATTAAGCTATGGACGCCCATGTCTCCCTATGGGCAGCTTGATTTGCCGACCGTCCACACGGGTGCTCCGCACAGATTCTGTACTACAGATTAGCCCGTAGGCATTGGGCCTAATTCTCTGTACGATTGAAGAGACTGCAAGCCAAATAAATAGATAATCCAATAATTACAGATGGACAGACAGACAAACATATAGAGCTACTGAATTTGAAGTTCACCATCTATAGCGGGGCTGCACAACTTTTCCTGGTCTGAGGGTCATGGTGTCATATTGTAACACTCTCAATGGCCATGATAAAACGTAAGGGGTATTCCTATCTGAGACATTTATGGCATACGGGCAGAATATGTCAAAAATGTATGATAGGTGTGTTTGTGTGTGTGTGGGGGGGGGACTCCTCTGGGGCTTTCCTATAATGAGAGTGGGGGTCTCCCTATGTCCTTGTTTGACCACCTATAGAGGAAGATACCGTGCACACATTGCAAATCACAGGTGGGGCAGACGCAATGGCAAACACTATGGGGGGTCTTTCACAAAGCCTTTTTTGGTCACTTTTTGGACAAGCTGTTTTTTTTACACTGCCCTTACCACTTTTCTATAAACTGGGCAGGGCTCGTCAGGTAGGGGCGTGGCCATCCTGGGCTGACACATTTATATGTAATTTAACCAGAAATTGCAGTAAATTATGGCAAACATTAATGTCGGGGCAGACCTGAAGTATGTTTCTGTGATGGCTCATGGAGGTGCGGAGATGTGCCTAATACATGAAGAGCTGTGCGCCTCCTCACGTATTAGGTGCATTGTGCATCGGAGGAAAGATTATTAAGACTGGCGTTTGACATACTTGCCTTAATACATTTCCACCCACATGATTTACATTGTTGTATTCTGCATGTAAAGCAGCATTGACTAGATAGATTAGTTATATCTAAGGCCAAAATGGGAACAAGGGGGCGTATATACTTAGGCCCCCGATTCGGTCGACGTAAAGATTGCGCCGACGTAAGTAGGACAAATGTATTAAGAGGCGCTACTACATTAATACATGTGTTGCATCTGGTGGAACCTCCGTGTAAACGACTGAAATCAGTGCCAGCTAGGAGGTGGCATACATTCCAGCTAAAATTGACGCCAATTTCTATCATAAATTCTAGTTAATCTGACGGGTCTGTGAGGCTGAGCCCCCTTTTGCCTAACCCTGCCTACTATTCGAAAAATGCCGGAGGCTTGAGTAAGAATGCCAGAAGTCACAATTTGCAACTTTTGTGTACCAGAACACAAGACTACATAAATATGCCCCAGAGCCTCCCTGCTCCGGTCCCTTGTAAAGAACATATGATATGATAACATGGCACATAGATGTTACCCTATGAGGAAGCTAACTGGTAACAGCGATTGTTACTATCTGTAAACCTGCATCCTCAGGCTGCAGCTAGAACACAGCAGAACGGAACGCCACCGAAGAGGACGACTAAAGACAGCAGGTGGAGGTTAGCATGTTTATTGGTCCTGACTGTGTACAATAAACTCCGCTCCATCTGTATCCTGCATCTCCCCAGCCAGAGAGTTTATTTCAGACAGTAATACTGTATACTGACCACCTGTTAATAGATAGAAGATGTCATCAACTGTAATTAGGGATGAACAGAGACTGTGGACTGCGGTCAGATGCCAGGGATGATCCGCCTCATGTCATCGGTAGGGTCACACACATGTATGTCCGTAATGTACGTATTCTATAGGGCTCTGTCCACATCAATGCCACGGCTTCCGTTCCTAACAGAAGTAATGCTGCTATGCTGGATCTGTCATACAATGGATACAAAGACTCCACCGGATACAATGGCATGTGTCAGGGTTCCCCTGGACTTCTCTTCCACCTTGCTTACTACTGATGACTACTTTGAAAGACTTTCAGCACTACAGATCTGGGGTGAGGTTATGGCCAACCAGAGCTGCAGCCCCCTAATCCATGGGCACCGTAGTACCTTCTATGGTATCTGCAACTAACTATTGGCTTTACTGAGAGTTCGGAATTGCAGGGCCGCTTTTTGCTGCTATCTCCGCACCCCATGTGTTCTCATACGCGGTGTGGATCCTCAGGGCTTTGTTATATGGTGGGAATGACACAGTCAAGTATCCGCACCTGCGCGTTTATACAAAGAGAGGGGGAAGCAGCCTTGAAACTCAACCTAAAGAGTCTGGGACGGGTTCGTTCCAGGAGAAGCGATGCTTTTAAGGCCATTTGTAGAGATCACAGCTGCCCTGTTTGGAACTCGTTGCCAAAAATGTGTTCTGACAAATGTGACATCGTCGTATGAAAGCAACGCAATCTTATTCAGGAGTCAAAACAAGAGGGGGATTGAAATGCGTCTGTGCCGATACTAGAAAGGTATGAAAGCCACACGTGTGTCCCTCTTATGTGGAGATGATGGGCTACAGACATGTGTGATGTGCCAGCCTTTGCTGCGTGCCTCCGCCTGCTCTGGAGAGGGGGGCACCGTGAGGGTATGCCCACCGATTAACCTGAATGTCCGCTGTCATGGTGACTCCTGCCCTGTCTAATCGCTTTATCAGCTCCTTCCTGGCATCCTTCTTGCCTGTTGTGACCTGATGGACCCCACATTCCAGGAAGAATTATCTCATGACAAGAAAATAATATTACGTTTGATTTTTATTGTGCGTTAACATAAACTACCCATCTATTTTCCAGCTTTTAGTAATAGCTATTTCTGGGAATGCTGGGTAATAACTAATATGGCCGCCATTACAGCGCCAGCAGGAGGCGTCACCCAGTTTTCCTGGACTACTAAAGAGCAAATCTATTGATAGCAGGTGACCATGAGTCTGGGATATTGGGGAAGCCTTCTAGTATTAAAGGGGTGCTACCAGAATTATTTTTTTTCACCTATCCACAGGACAGGTGATAAGTGTCTGATCAATGGAGGCTTCACTGCTGAGACCCCCACCAATCCTGAGATCGGGGACCTATGGCCTCCTCTTCCCGTCACTGTAGGATGCTTCTGCCATCCGCAGTGACATCACACTAAATGAAGCAATACCTGCACATGCGCAGCCACCGCTCCGATCATCCCAATGGGGCTGACGGACATAGCTGAGCACTTATACTTGGCTACCTCCAGCAGTCTAGTAAATGAATGGAGCGGCAGTGACTCATGCGGCCATCACCTAATTCAGTCTCCCCCTCGTTGCAGGGGGTGCAGATAGCGTGCCGTGAAGTGACTGGAGGAAACGAGACCCCAGTCCTTGGGATCGATGGGGTCTTAGCGGGAATTCACATGTGGGCGAATGCGAAATCGGCCATGATTCACAGCCCAATATCATGCTCGCCTGTGTGAAGTTAGCCTAAGAGAACAGTGTAGCTAACAGGGAATCATGTTCTCATCAGAACCCCTCAGTAGTTCAGCCTCAGGCTGTGGGACTATACCATAAACCCATCAGATCTCATCCTAGAAGACATTAAATGGCTCGGCATATCGCTGATTTGCTGCGGATTGTGTTGCAGATCCGCATCAAAATCTGCAGCAAATCAGCGACAAGCAGACGTACCCTAAGGCTGGGTTCACACGGGGTGGATTTGCCGCGGAAATTCCGTGCGGCATTTCGCCGCTAATCCCGGGATTAGCCAGCCATGTGAACGAGATTTCTCAGAAATCTCGTCCACACGGGACGGCAAATCCGCTGTGGCTAAGCCCACCGCAGCATGTTCATTTTTTTTTCCCACTGCGGCCGCGCTCTCCTCTATGGGAGCGCCGGCGACAGCGGAAGAGCGAGCGGCCGGGCCACTTCAAAACCGCCGCGGGTTTTGAAGCAGCGGTTCTCCTGGCGGAAATCTCACGGTTTTTCGCTGCGGCCAAACCGTGAGATTTCCGTTGGGAATCCGCCCCGTGTGGACCCAGCCTTAAACAACCGAACTTTGCGTTCCCATTGGTTCGGCCTGGTAACACTGTGCAGTAATGGTAGCATGCAGGCCTACAATGAGTCTTTCCCACCTCCTCCGGCCCACAGATCTGCTTCCCCAGTGACTTGTGTTGGTGTATGAATGCTTTAAATAGATGACACAAGTTTTCTGAGGTCACGACACTCCGGCAGTGAGGCAGGAATGTGGCTCTGGATGTTTTCAGCCTTGTATGCAAATACTCTATAAGTTGAGCTACTATGTATAGACGGGAAATCGGAAACATGTGTGCTACTGCGGGGATGAATGAATGAGTAAATGCTAAGGATTACCAGGGAAGTGCAGCGTATAACATGAAGCGCGGGTAAAATGAGGACGGGGAACACTTGCTCGGCATTACGACGCACTTCCTGCAGAGCCGAGGACCGTACAGCGTGATGTCATCGCCTAATCTCTGCTAAACCTCGTTTTATTACCGTGCAACCGCGCTCATTACCACCGGGCCGCCGGCCGCACAGACACCTGATGATTCTCGCCGTGATTGAAAATATCAGAGCGCGGCTCCTAAGTGACAATGTCCGTCATTATCGGATTGCTTTGTAATTTCCCGTAGGGCATTTATGACTAGGAGGTCGATTATACTGAATAATGAAATAATGTGACTTGTTATAGCGTTTTAATTACCGTATGATAAAAGTCCGACCGGTCCAGGAAACTTCTGGCTTTATGTAAATGAGGCTTAATCGTTGTATAATGAATAATTCTGTAACCTCCTAATAGACTTAAGGAGGAATTTACAAATAGCTTTGCATCACTTTTGTGGCGAAAATAAGTAAAAAAAAATGTAGTCAGGCCCTTTTTGCGCTAAAGTTTTTCTCTCTTTAAGAGAAAAGTGGGTGGGGTCAGATGGGAAATCTAACAGATTATTATAATTTACCGTAGAAGTTAGGACACAGCATAAATATGCAAATTTCTCACAAGGTGAGAGGGGCACAGGGAGAGAAAGGGGCATGGGGAGACAAATGGTCATACAGGGCGTGGGGCAGTACAGGAGGGGAGAAGGGAACATGAGTGGCGGCGCAGGAAAAGGCGGCATAGGCAGTGACAGGGGAGTTCGGGCAAAAGGTGGATACATTGTAGCACAGGGGGGAATAGGAAAGACAAATGGTGGCACAGGGACAGAAGAGATGGCACAGGGGAAGATGGAGACATGGAAAGAGAAGCAAAGGGATGGGGAGAGGGGACACGTGGGGGCACAGGGGAGATGGGGTAAAATTGGGATACCCCAAGGTGAATATTGTCAAAGGGAGGGACAAGGTGGAAGAGAGGGGAACATTTGCGGAGAAGGGACAAGTGGTGGCATGGATGGTGTATTATATTAATCATCTTAATTTATTATTTTTCCAAATTACATCAACTTCTAAAATGGGTTTACATCTCTTTTATTGAGGTCATTTTGGATTTATTTTAAGAGTAATGGGGGGAGGCATTTTCCTTATGTTCATAGAGCACCAAAATAGCTCATCAGCCCCTGCTTGATAGTTTGTTACAATGTATCAGTGCAGGTAAAATGTATCAGTCTGGGGACAGTGCCGTTTAGCCCTCAGGGTATTGTATAGAATGGGTACAACTGTAATGCAATGACGCTTATAGTAGGTCTACAAAGTGATACGCACTGAGGCTGGACTCACACGGCTGTATGCTCATTGCGTATCACCTGTGCAGTTTTTTTGCATGTGTAATACGCAGTAGAAATCACATATTAGGCAGATGACGTAGGGTGACCCACCATGATCTCCTCCAAGTAGTAGGGTGACCCACATGAACCAGGAGTAGCTGAATTACTACACTGTACCATGGTCTGGGGTCCAGGAAGAGGAATCCAGCATTCAGGGGTCATAGCTTGCACAAGCCTGTATTACTGTATAAATTCTTTTATATATATGACTTCCTTATAATGATTATACGTAATCTATGAGGAAGGGTCGGCTCAACCCCCGTCTATATCGCCTACTTATGATTACGGATGGTATTGTGCTGAAGAAGCCGCGGCTGGAAGAACACATCTCAAGAGCCATCCCTGTTGGACCATACAGCAGCTCTCCTCGTCGTAGAAGAGATCATTTACATCTTGATGATGCAGCTTAAGATAATTATAATGGCAATTCATGTGCATCAGGGTGTCTTTTGATGAGAAATGATAATAAGAATTCATATTTCCATGGCTCCTTGTGGGGATGCAGCATGCAACAATTGCACTGCCAGGAGTTGAGGCTGCTGCCACTTGGGTAGAATATGAGCTTCGTGTAACCTGCCTCCTAAGTAGCGAGGAGGTGGGAGCCGGATTACAAATATTGCAGTTTTAATGGCCAATTACACTGAGATGAATAGAGGAGCAAGAGGAGAAATCATCATCTCTTGCATCTAACTTTCTGCAGAGTTGTGTTCTCAGCCTGTGGAGGGGCCATAGTCATCAGGCCTCATAGCCTTGAAGAATCCTCACATGTAACGGCATAAAGACCCCAGAAACCAGTATACATTACATTTAGGGCAGGCTCACACGAGCGCAATGTAATAGCATATTAGGCTGTGAAGGTTGTCAATGAAAGTACATTGATTTTCATTGAACCATTCACACTTTTGCATGAAATACACACATAAAAAAAAGTATGTGGCATGTTCTACTGTACCGCTTATTCTGCGCAATCGAGCGGATGTCTGAGCAGTCCTATCGAAAACAATGGGAACATGGTACCGCGATTAGCATGGTGCTGACAGCACAGCGCTAATCGTGGTAAAAAGCGCCTGTGTGAAGGGGGCCTAAGTGTCATACTGATCCCAAGTTACAGTTTGTATTATTTTTCTAGAGCTGTATTCACTATTCTGCTGGTGGAGTCACTGTGTACATACATTACATTACTTATCCTGTACTGATCCTGAGTTACAGCCTGTATTATACCCAGAGCTGTACTCACTATTCTGCTGGTGGAGTCACTGTGTACATACATTACATTACTTATCCTGTACTGATCCTGAGTTACATCCTGTATTATACCCAGAGCTGTACTCACTATTCTGCTGGTGGAGTCACTGTGTACATACATTACATTACCTATCCTGTACTTATCCTGAGTTACATCCTGTATTATACTCCAGAGCTGCACTCACTATACTGCTGGTGCATTCACTATGTACATACATTACATTACTTATCCTGTACTGATCCTGAGTTACATCCTGTATTATACTCCAGAGCTGCATTCACTATTCTGCTGGTGGAGTCACTGTATACATACATTACATTACTTATCCTGTACTGATTCTGAGTTACATCCTGTATTATACTCCAGAGCTGCACTCACTATTCTGCTGGTGGAGTCACTGTATACATACATTACATTACTTATCCTGTACTGATCCTGAGTTACATCCTGTATTATACTCCAGAGCTGCACTCTCTATTCTGCTGGTGGAGTCGCTGTGTACATTCATTACATTACTTATCCTGTACTGATCCTGAGTTACATCCTATAATATACTCCAGAGCTGCACTCACTATTCTGCTATATATTACTAATCCTGTATTGATCCTGACATTGAAAAAAATGTCTGTTAATATACCAGGAGCAATGAAAGAATTTATAGAAAACCACAAGAGAAGTGTAAACGGATATTGTTTTTAGGGCAGTTATCACACAATCTATATCATGTATCACCCAGCAATATAGACGCCTGTAATGTAAAGCTGCCCGCAGCACTGGAGTCACAAGTGCAGTGAAATGGTGGTTATTTTACTACCTTACAAACCATCATGCCTCGTGCTCCAATCACATCCAGAGCTGCACACACTTTACTGACAGCTGCGCTTTAGAATCTCTCTGGTGACGGTCATATATATAAAAAATATAGACGTTATGCAGACAGAAATGACCCCCGTGTGCATCAGCCCTTACGTTGTGGGATACATATTGCTGAACAGTGCTGATATACATATTGGATAAGGACGGCTGCACCTGACCGGATTTGCACTGCGGAATACGGAGCGGGTGTCTACCTCCGGATTTTGCAGCAAATACCACCAATAGTATGCTATGGAAAAGCGCTTTTTCCTGCACACCAGCGGAAATCAACTGCGATTTTCCGCTCGCGGGGAAAAGATCACAGCGTGCTCTATTTCAGTGCGGTGTCCACACGGACGGCTTCCATTGAATGCAATGGAAGCCATCCGACCTGAGGCCTGCCTGCAATTAACATTGTGGACAGGTCGCGGATTCCACGTCATCGGCCAGCGACAGTGTGAGAAAATCTATACTGTGCATGTCTAACGGCGAGCCGTCCAGGCCATACGCAGCATGGATAAGGAAGAAAGAAGACAGGTAATTGGGCGTCACCAGCCGGGCGCAGGGTCGGACTCCGCTGCGGGATCCCGCATCCGGAATCCGACCCGCCGCTGTGCAGCCGACCCGAGTCCTTCTTCACAGATTGTAAACACATCTAACTAAAGTTGTGCGGAGGAAGCAGATACAAAGAGAATCCCAAGATGCCGTCTACACCCAACTCCTTGTACATAACATATTATGGACAAATCCTCTGTGTGAAGCCTTGTCTCCGGCTTTCAGTAAAGAGCCTGGCCTCATTATTAAGATGTAGCAGGGGAACGGGTAATATAGGACTAAATTAGATTATCCAGCATCATTATGGCTGCTGCGTATTACTGGAATCATTAATTGATGGATTGTGTGAGATCATAAACCGCAGGATTGAGCGGTGGTGGTCTGGGTGTTGTAACAAAGCCGGTGAGAGCACCATTTCCCGGGAAGGAGTCTGTACAATATGGCTCTAATGTAAACCAATCGGTCCGGGCACAATATCTCTGCTGCGGCCAGGCCTGGAGAGATAATCACTGTGTGGATTGCTCCTCTCTGGCGGTTCGGTGATGTCATTAATTACCTTTCATCTCCTCTAACTGGATGTCATTTGCATTTATATAAATCTTGGCCACTTTTTATCACGTGGTTACGAGATGGCTGTGAAATTCGGGAAATAGGTTTTTGAGGTAAGTAATGAGCAACACAGTAATGCAAGTACAAAACTAACAAGGGATAATATGTCATAGGCTCCTGGTGCAAGACCTGCGCTTAGACCAGGAGCACTCATAGGAAGGGGCAACCCCAGGCCAGATTGGCCTTTACTGCCTGCCATCTCCATGGGCATTGCAGAACTAGCTAGGGAAAGAAAACTGGTCCCAAGAAGAGAGTCTGGTGCTTATAACTTCACTCTACCTGCTGTTGAAGACGAGGGCGGCACAGCATCGGGCCCTCCTTTTCTAAGATGAGGGTACTAATCTGAAACAATACAAAACTGACCCAAATTCTTGGAACACTATTCTATGTACTTCGCTGATCTGAGCTCACCACCTTCCTACCGATGATGTCATGACCTAAGGAGTATGTAATCATCCCCTTCTACGACAGGTGAGGGTGAACTTACAAGCACCAGCCCCTCTTCTCAAAGGATGGGAGAGGTGATGACATGAACCTGTAAGAGACTCACCCCTAAGGGGTTAATGCTTCCTCTGAAATGACTGTGTGGAAATGCCTAGGGTGTACTGGGCTTCACAATGGAGCACCAAGATGGCCGCTGCAAATTGAACTGAGCATGCTCACTGGGAACTTTCTGGCTATACCAAGAGAAATTTCTGCCCTTTATCGGAGACTGCCTGCTGCCTGAAGCTGACTGGCCACGCTCCAGCCTCAACCTGATTGAACCTATTGGTCTCCAACAAAAAGCATGGAGGCCGGTAGTAGTAAAAGCTTCCACCCCACTAAACTGTAAGTAAAGGTGACCTCAACACAAACACTGGGTGTGCACTCCAGAACGGGACCCGGTTTGTTATATAGCAGGCCTGCTATAGGAGTTACAGCTAATATCATTGGATTTTGTAAAGGGAGTCGGGTGCTCAAACGTGGCTCATGGACTGTGTTATTTAAAGAGACATTGCGAAGGTATACAGTATTGGAATGTTAACCCTTAAAGGGACTGAACATTATAGTTCAAATTCTATATATCTCTGAAACAATACTAATATTGTCTGATTGTGTTTGAGACTGCTCACAAGGCATCACTGTTATTTTGTATTGTGCATAAAGTATTTTAGCCATAGCTAGTGCCAGGTTAATCATTATAATTAAATTGTTCATATTTAGTTCTTTGTTTTTAACCCCTTTGTGATGGAGCCAAATTTTGGAAATCTGACGTGTCACTTTAACATAGCATAACTCCGTAAAGGTTTTGCATATCCAAGTGATTCTGACATTGTGTTTTCGCCACATGTTGTACTTCACTTAGGTGGTAAAAATAGATGGATAGAATTTGTGTAAATTTGCAAGTTAAGGTACATATTGTCAGGACCTACCTGGTTCCGTATTGTGACTGATATTTTGGAATGTTAAAGATGTATGTACACATATATTTTGTTTTTGTACTCGGTAAATGTTGAATTGCAGTTTTATATGAAAAACGTATAAATAAAGAATTTTTAAAAAAAGAATGTGTAAATTATTAAAAGTGCCAAAATTGGGAAAATTTGGGGAAAAATGTTATTTTTTCACATTTTCAACTGTAAAATCTCAAATATGTGCAACCACACTGTACAACATTTTTGCTAAGATATATATTTCTATCTGTTTACTTTATTCTGGGCGCACATTTTTTAACCATTTAGGAGACGTACAATTTTAACATCACTTATCAACATTTTGAGGAACATTTTGATTTTCCTGCACCAAGTCAAGATTGCAAAGGCTCATAAGTGTCAGAATGATAGACACGCCCGCAAATGACCCCATTTTAAAAACTACACCCCTTAATGTATTCACTGAGGGGTCAGGAGTATTTTGACCCCACATTTTTACAGGAATTAAAGGGGTTCTGACACAAATAATTTTTTTATGCTTTAGCAGCCATTGTTCCCTGGTCTGCCTAATGGACCCAGGGAACCCATGGTTTAATGGCTGCTAAAGCATAAAAAGATAATACTTACCTGTTCTTCTGTTGTTGTTGACATCGGGGGGGTCATCTCCCGGCAGGCGCTGTTCCTCCTCTTCTGTCTGCACGAGCCGCGCCGCTCCGGGATCGCGCGCATGCGCAGTGGAGAGGTGCCCTCTGACAGGAGTCAGGACGGGCTGCGTCTCCACTGCGCATGCGCAGCACTCCGGAGTTCAGCAGGACGGACGGGCCACCCACAGTAAGCACTGCTTGTGACGTGCTTGCTGTGGGCGGTCCGTCCGTTCACCTCGGAAGTGCCTGACGGACGGACCAGAGCAGGAAGCGGTCTTTTTAACGGCTCCTGCTCTGCTTTAAAGGCACAGAAGAAGATGCCGGCTGGAGGGGACATGCCTGGCGATCGGGCAAGGCCAGGCAAGGTGAGTACAATTTTTTTTTTTTGATGTCAGAACCCCTTTAATGCAATTTAAAAATAAAATTTCATATTTTTGCAAATATGTCATTTTAAAGACATATTTTTTTTCTATAGTGCATATGAAAGTGAGGATTTACACCCCAAAATGGATACCCCCGTTTGTCCTGTGTTCAGAAACATATCCATTGTGGCCCTAATCTTATGTCTGTAGGCACAATGGGGCCCAAACAGAAAGAAGCAGCCGGTGGCTTTCAGAACAGACATTTTGCTTGAAGGCCTTTTAGGCCCCATTGCCCACTTGTAGAGCCCCTGAGTGGCCAAAATGAAAAAGCTCCACAAATGACCCCATTTTGAAAACTAGACCCCTTAACGAATTCCTCTAGGGGTGTACTGCGTATTTTGACCCCACAGTTTTTGAATGAATTTTAGCAAAGTAGAAGGAAAAAAAGTATGATTTTTTAAAAACCTTTTTTTTGTAGAGCACACATATGAATGAAGACTTTCACCCCAAAATGTATCCCCCTGTTTGTCCCGTGTCCATTGGATAACAGTGATCATGTGACCAAGAACTCCATACAGCGGTCCCGGGTGACATCTCTTTGCTCCAGGCTGCACATGCTGAGCAGAGGGATTTCAAATCTCCCGGGGCGCAAGCCCTTTTTAGCACACAGCCGACGGAAACGCAGAAGGCGACATAAGGTCCTGGAAGGACCATATCACCGCGGGACATTGCGGAGGACGCAGGTGAGTATTTTCACCTCCCCTCATGGATCCGATCCACGAGGGGAGGTGAAACTTTAACTTTATTTAAGTTTTGTTCTTCCCGTGATCGCCAGTATCCATTGGATACCAACGATCGGAGGCCAGGAGTCGGGCAGCAGGAGATTTCAAATGTCCCACAACGATCCGGTCTTCTGCGCATTCATCACCATTTTTCTTTTGGCGCGCATGCGTAAAAGATGGCCCAAGGTCCTTTTCTGACCAGATCGTCTCAGGACATTGCGCAGGACAGAGGTGAGTACTTTCAGGCCCCTCATGGATGCGATCTGTGAAGGGAGCTGAAACTATAACTTTTTTTTTTCACTTTTTACTTACTTTATTGCGATCGGCACTATCTTCCCACAACCCCCCATGACAGCTCCAGGTTGATGGTTACCTCTGGGAACAGACAGCATGGAGCTGTCACGTCCTCAACCCATGGGGCTTTAATCTTCAGAGGAAGCAAGTTTTTACGTCCCTGGGGATTAAAGCCTGGATGTAAAAAGGCAATAGGGCCGTCACTAAGGGGGTAAATAAATACTGTATATCGTTGTTAGTCCATCTGCTGCATCGCGTTACCATCACCCATGACAAACCAACTTAACTTTGGGTCCAATTATGATTTTTGCTACCAGGGCCATCTACTCTATAAACTTCTCTGATCTGGGATCATCGCATCACTTTACTACCAATGAGGCTTGCCACTCTCAGCTAATGATGGGTAAGGTTGAAATACCATGCTTGGGGGAACAAACCAATATGAACCAATATAAGGATAAGCCAAATTCAGCGTTTTGCTACAGGACACCACTCTATGTACTTCTCTCACCCGAGGCCATAACTTTGCCACCACTGATATGTCATTATCTGGGTATCCTCTACTGAAAAAGGTGAGGGTGAGCTTATAAACACTAGTCCTCCTCTCTTCATGGGGAACGATAATGCCATGAAACAACTCAAGAATGGGGACAGGTTTTTCATTTTTGCTTTGGGTGGCAATCTCATTAGTTCCTAACCTAGAATTACCACCTCATGACCTAAGGAACTCATCGTCCTCTTCTTCTACAACAAATGAGGGGAAGCTGAAATGTACCAGATTTGGTGCTGTAATATATGAAACAATATCAGGATGGCCGAAATGCCCACTCTTCTACTTTCTCATTTGGGCTCACCACCCTGACAGTATTGATGTCATCTAGAAAGGGTCTGACATAACCCAATTTTAGCTATGGGAACCATATTTTATGCCCTTCCTTGATGCCCAACAGCTCACCATCAATGAAGTTCTAACCCAAGAGGCTTGTCACTCTCCTATCCTACAAGGTGACAAGGAGCTTAACGGGGTTGTCCAGTTTGTGAGACGGTGACCGGCAAGGTGCTGGAGGGCAGGTATGTGTCGCCTAGGATGCTCTCCTATGCTGCTTTGGGGAGCGCTTGGGCAGATACGTGCCACCGAGCAGCCTGGGCTCGGTGGAGGAAGCCGGCAGTATAGTGTTAGTAGCATTAAGCTACTAACACGTTGTAGCAAGTAGGTGGCTCCAAGCCGCATAATCCGGGCCGGCTTTTCCTGGAGTGACCAAAGTGAAGGGTGGGATGGTCACTCCCACGTACCAGGTGAGGCTGGTACCAGGCCTTATAAAGCCTGGGCCTACAGGGCCTAGTGGAGAGCTGAGACCTCTGCAGGTCTGAGAGTCCTGGCTGGCTGTGTGCAGGAGCCATTTGTGTTACCAGTGTGTAGACAGAGACGCTCCATGTATAGTAAGTGCTCAGACGAGCAGGATTTACGTTAGGTTTGCCTGATGTTAAGGCCTGTATTTTGCTTTTGTTTGCTTGGAAATAAACCCAGGCAAAGCCTGGACTAAAGACTTTATCCTATGTGTCACTGTCTCTGACTGCTTATGCCCAGGTTGCTACCGATCCTAAACGCTAATCCCTCACAAGTTGTAAACTACTGATGATCTATCTTACATAAATGTTATATTTCACAACTGGACAACCCCTTTAAACTCACTAAACTTTGGGGAGATGTAATGATATGAACCAATATCCGGAAGCTACTTCATATATTTCGCTTACCTTGGACTCTTTTTTTTACAAAGTCACGTGGTTCCGCCACTGGATGGCACCACAGCCAGAACTCGTGAAAGTTGTTTTTTACAGTTCTGGTGAAGTATAAAAGTATTAATATTCTGCAAAGATTACGCTGGTGATAGGATGGAGATGATTCCTACAAAGCACAAATCTGAGCTCATGGGGTGAAGCTACTTGTATACTGAGGCTGTGTAGGTGGTACCAACACGCTTAGCTCTGACAGTGTAATGGAGCGTGTGTACTATATACTATGTATGAATGTATTGAAAGAGATTTATTGGTTGTAAACAATGTATGCAGTTGTCTGATGAATGCATCCTTGGCTCCTCGCCATGGTTTCATAAGGCAGTGTATGGTTGTGAGAACTCGTCCCTGACCTGCCTATTCTTACTGTCCTACATCCATTGTCCTGTATGCTGGATGAATTTCCTAAACTTTTGTTTATGCTTTATGTTGTACAATGTAACATCTAATGAATGGAAGGAGAGGATATAATGACTGTATCTGGCAGTCATATCTAGATGGGGGAAGGGACCCCAAGTATCAACACATGGAATATGTAAAATGAATGAATGTTCCATGCCAACTATTCAAAAATCTCATCTGCGTTGTACCTGTATATTTGTATTTTCTTTATTACGTGATGAAAGAAGACTATAAGGGTTATCATCCAGCTTTTCCAAAGCACTGAACAGCAAATTAAAGTAATTATTCTGTTATACAAAAAGATGCACATATCGCTATATACCAGGGGTACTAAACTACCCTACTGTGGTCCGCATCATGACTTGTCCAGATGCCGCACTTGCCAACCTGCCATCATAGATGCATTGGAGGAAGGCAAGGTTTCCCTCAATGTATTTCCTAGAACATTCATTGGGCGGGTCAGGGTCAGGACGCTGTATGCAGTAGCGCCTGGAAGGGAACAGGACCTGGGAGTGTCAAGTATACATTTAGCTTTTCTTTGTCTGCTCTGGGGTATAAATTAATTTTAGGAGTCTTGATTTGCAGATTAATACATTTTAGGAATCTGCTCTGGGGTCTGAATCAATTCAACGGTCTGAAAAGGGAAATATTTAATTTTAGGGGTCTGGTCTGGAGTCCGAATGTGTTTAGGGGTCTGATCTGGGATCTGAATGATTTTAGGGATTAAGAGTCTTAATTTTTGGGACTAGTTTTCCCCTTAACAAATCTTCATAAATATGTATGTAAATAGTTCTGCCCTAAGGAATGGGTGAGCATATCAGATCATTAAAACATCAGCTCGTTCAATGTTGTCACAAAGCTAAGGTGAGGACGCCAGGGACCAGAGATTACGACCTTAACAGGGCTCTATAATATTAGGATAACGGTGGCTCTGCCCTTATCAGGGTGATCGTCCCGCCTTACTTAGGGGGTCTAGACCAGTTATTTATGGACTGACAGGGCCAGTTTATTTATCCAGCCCCGGTCTTGCTCATACTGCACCTCCTTTTATTGGGTCCAGTAAATTTTATATGGTGGCAACATCAAGCAAGCTGATGTGCAATTTCTAACATTGGAAGCAGTAACAACGTTTAATTTTGTTACGTTAGTTTTCGTTTGTGTGCCTAATTCCTTCATGCTATGCATTGGTGATAAGATGATTTGATTTTACAGTGTAATCAATCTCTCTTATTTTTATTGATCTTAATAAATGCTAAGTTATAATGACTTCATATGCTCACCCATTCTGTATGGCTATAATTCATTGGGGAATTGATACAGTTGGGAACCATTGTTCTGTAAATAGTTCTGCAAAGTTTCTGAAACATAAGGCCGCATCCACACTGGTGTATGTGAGTTGAACCTGTAGAAAACAGGTGCAAAAAGCAGAAAAAAGGTGTAATGTGCCGTGCAATGTTTACAGACTCCACAGACCACATGCCCTACTCATCAATGAAAACAGTCAAGAATAGGAAGTGCAGCAATTTGTTTTCACAATGGACCATCTGAATAACCTCATAGGCTATTATGAGTTTATGTGCTGTTGTGGACTAAACAGATAACATGGACCGAAAATATAGTAGTCTCAATGGGACCTTAAAGGGATTGTCCAGTTGTAAACTATTGACAGCCTATGTGCAGGATAAGCCATCGATAGTAGATCAACAGCGGTCTGCTGCCAATAATCCCTGGCGATCAGCGGTTCACAAGACTGGTGTGTGCTCATGCATCGAGCTGATTTCTGCAGGAAGTAGACAGCCCCATTCTCACTGCAGTGGCCCGGCTTGGCATTACAGTCCAAGTTCCCATTGAAGTGCATTGGTACTTCACCTGTAATTCCAAGCTTGGCCACCGCATTGGGAATAGAGCTGTCTGCTTCCTGTAGAAATAAGCACAGTGGCCTAGCAAACAGCTGATAAGCAAGGGTCGCTGGTGGCAGACCCCTGCTGATTTACTATTGATGGCCTATCCTAAGTGGACCTCTTCGAAACCTCGCTGCGTACTCCTGCTACAAAGCATCCAAGCAATTAAGGCATTTAGGAGTCTAGAAACGTGGGAGTCAACGTATATGAGAGTAATTGCCTTCACTGAGGCTGTCATCCTGTTTTTTCATAGCCATGACTGATATTAAGGGCTAATTTTTTAGCGCTGCCATACTTTTACTAAATACTTTCTATGATTTCTGCACAATGACTACATTACACCGTATGGGTATTTAAGGCGAAAATGTGATTTCATTTCAGGCTGCTGGTGATTGAAGAGCGGTTTATTGTAGGTATATTACGGCAGTATATATGATAAGAGGGTGATTGGCAGGGCCTCGGTGTAAATGCTGTAATTTACCGGCCTCCTGATGTTTCTCTATGAGCGCTGACATTGTGTAGCGTACGTTTGGGTAGCATCAATGGTCTATTCTTGTAAATGATTAAATTATATATTTTCAATAGTATCGGCATATGTCACTGTAGGACGTTATTATGAAACACATAGTTTAGCGATCCCGCACTAATTGCTGCGGGAGCTGTCTGCTGAGGTTATATTATCACCTTGCGTATGCCTTCTGCAGTCCGACGCTGTCATTCAGCCAGTAATTTCAATGTCACTTACTGTTTTTCAATTATTTTCTGACACACACAATTCCCAGTCACAATGAGACAGCGCTCAGCCGCGCTCCTTCCCTGTTTGTGGTGTCTACGTCGCTGTATTGAGCCTCGTTTACATGTATCTGTCTGCTTCTGTTTCTCAAACACAGTCATATACATTTACTCTTATATGCACACACACATACAGTGTTTATATATAAATACACCCGCCCACGCAGGAGAACTCCCGTATCTAGGCTGATGTGCTTTCATTGGCGTTGGACTGATGCATGGAAAGCTATAGATCTCCGGGATGTGAGCATAAATCATCGCAGACAAAATTACCGTCATCTCAGATACATCAAGTGTGCGATGCAGTGCGGAGCGAATGAGAAACATCTGTAAAACTTCATACAGGGAAGAGGAGCTTGTTCCAATGAAAGGCTGTGTGGATAGGGCCTGTCTGGTAGGGTGACTTCACAAGGGTGATGATCATCGTTGGTCTGATGGACCTGCTGCCTCATAAGGTCCGAGATAATATGAGGAGCATCATAGTTACCATAGGTCTTGGATTGGCCCCAACACTGACCCTATATGAGTCCCAAAGGTTCAGAAGGAGATATTCCTATTTGGAGGTAACTTTGAAGCCCAAAACTTTCTTCTAGGATCTAAAAAATAATTATCCAACTTCAGGGTGAGGGGAAAAAAAATATATGTTCTTTTCATAGTAACCATAAGAATGTGGCAGTAATAGCTGAGAACTGTTCAGGTTCTTCACAAGATCTTTTAAACAATCCTCCAGTTTCAGGACCAAATTCTGTTCCGGTACTTGAGGGAATATATTGGCTGTAGTTGCGCTTCTCTGCCAGCCCTCTGATTTGCTACTTCTGGGTCCCATTTTTGGCTGTCCAGAATAGCCGATGCAATCTTCAGCCTGCCTAAATTCCACAGTTCATTAGTAGTGTTAAGACTACCAATCCACTATACCTACTCTTTAATTGACCAAGACTGCTCGTATGACCAGTGCTAGCCAATCAGAGAGCAGTGCACAGCGTGCATTAGGTAGTTAGAAGATGCAGATGGCCATCTTGGATACCCAAAAATGGATCTCAGAACTGACAAATTAGAGGGACCTCAGAGAAACTCAACTGCAGATAACATACCCTGTTCCCCTTCAACTGCCGGGACAGAATTTTGTCCTGAAACTGAAGGTCTACTTTAAAGATGTGAAAAAATGAAGCAGAGGGATGGAAAAGTAATCATGCCTTTGAACCTTGGTATTGAAGAATACTTTTGAAAACGCCAAAGAAAGGCAACAGTCCTCAAACAAGTTGACTTTCCAGCTGTAACTTTATGCTAAGACCAGACTCAGTGGAGAAGATATTTATGATGTTGAAGAGACAAGAAGAGGGCAAGTAAGGAAATGAAGTCAATCTTAAAAATGAAGAATTCAACAAAGACCCAAACAGAAGATGAGACCACAAGACATTCTGGAAAAACATTATTGATACGGAGTCTAATCCAACTTAATGATATACAATAATTAAAACAGAGACCTGACCAAGCTGGACCTTTCATTTGAAGTACAAATGACTAGACTAAAGTTTTAGTTTTATCTAATTCTGGACATTGTATGAGAAGATTCACATCTTTGGATCAGACTTTTTAGGCTCAAGAAGTTGGAGAGAGAAGAAAAAGCGGATGACCAAGCCGTAAGAAACAGAAAAGCACATTCATACTGTTGAGAATCTTGAAGACTCAAACACAAGACAGGACCTTCTGGAAGATCACTGGTTATGGAGAATAAAGATGCACATATATATTACAAGTAAGTCAACCGAGCACACTGTATTTTGATGTGACCGTCCGACTATCTTATGTTTATGGTGAAGTCTTGACTCCCCTCCAACAACAGATGTCAAGGCAAAGAAGGATCAGACATGGTCAGGCATGTTGAAATTCAACATGCCTGACCATTTGTTCATGCAGGACATCTCCTCACTGAAAACACATGCACGTTTGGCTAAGCCAAGTATATGAGGAGTATAGAGTTCGGCAGACAGAAATATAAGGTGTATGGGCGTCTTAACTCACAAATACTGGTGGAAGACAAAAGAACAGGTGTGAGCTTCCCAAGAGAACATTCCAAGATAAGACGAGTCGTTACATAGAAAACAGACGCCTCCTCATTTAGGAGATCTCAGAGGCTGGGTGATGATGACCATCAGATTGTGCTTTACCACGAGAACAGATGTGAAAGTGAAAGGAGAATCTCCATTGTCTTATGCTAATTTTTCTTTAAGGGAAAATGTATTTTCGTAGACACTTGCTAGGGCTGAGGTTGACCCTGAAGAGTAAGTTAGACCTTCAGAACTATTAAAGAGCGCCTGGTGACGTCTCAAGACCTTCCTATCGTTTGTGTTTGTATTTATGTGAAATCAATTACATAGCCGCTGTTATTAAACGCTCTCCTCATAACTAGCCATTAACAAGTGCGAGGCTGACAATGGCTGACAATGGATGTATACAATTCACTGGTCCCCGAGGAGTCGGTAACATGAATACTTCACACTATGTATAAAGAGCTGGTTACTGGAAACAAGCGCAAGCTACACAGCCAGCGGACACCCAACCAGAGCATCCGGAAAAGCTAATTGACTCCTGTAAGGAGCTCAGTGCACTGACATGCATTATATACCTATACATAATATATAGACATATAGTGTTATGTCCATAATACTCGAACCGCGGCGGGTCATGCACTACGTACGCTTAACGACACTTGAGTCCTAAATTGGCAGACATTATAACTGCCAGCCCTGTTCCACAACGACATGCCGCCAGAACTGGCTAAAAACACAACTTTTTATTAGCACAAATGCTACCCTTTTGAGGTCCAAAGTACATTTAGGACTGTTGGCAAGTAGGAGTGCCAGCCCTTACTGCCAGTCAGAGGCATTACACCAATCGGCACTGACTGATCAGTTGACCTAATTAACCAGTTCTGCAAAAAGGTATTAACGCATGAAAAAAGAAATATGGCACTTAGAGCATTATCATCGAATTGATGAAAAGTTGTAGACCGTTTACCCTTAATCATAGCACAATTGGGTCTCTGGCAGCTTTTCTTATGAGAATCAGAATAGTCAGGTGGTTTCAGAGCGTCAGACTACTGGAATATGCCAGACTACTGGGTAACAGATTAAAATAATAGTTTGATGGTCATGAAGGATATTCATCACCTCTGAAAGGAGAACCAGACTCCCAGCATATACCAACCTGTGAAACACAAAGCTCAGGACATTTTTGCTCCTCCCACATTTCAATCAAGAACACCCCAAATGCAACAGCACCTCCCCTTTAAAGTACAGGTTAGAATAAACTCCGCCCCTTCAGTTAGTTCACTGGACTGCCCAACCAAAATCAGGATTGTGGGCAAGTACAGTGTGTTGGTCAAGGCCTCCAAGTCGAGAAAAATACACTTTAATCAAGTTAATAGATTGCAAACTTTGTAATTAAAGTAGTTGTACAGGATTTACAAGAAGAAAAAAAAAATTCTTTCTTCCAAAAAAGGCACCACACCTGTCCACAGGTTGTAGGTTAGCCCCACTCACTTCAAAGGAGCTGAGCTTCAGTACAGGACACAATTCATGGGCAGGCGTGGCACTGCTTCTTGAAGAAAACAGCCATATTAAAGAAGTATTCTGGGTCTTTAAGTACACGATGACCTATCCTCCGGATAGGTCATCAGTAGTTGATCAACGCAGGTCCACTACTCGGGATCTCTGCGGATCAGTGCAGCAAGCCAGACATCATCATCGGTGGTCAGGGGAGGAAGTATGTAATAGGCAGGCTTCCCTCATATTACACTTCCACCTACGCATTGCAATCCGTGTCGGATGTCCGGTCCTTACTGCAATGAGGAGCCAAATGAGTAATTATGCTCCCATTAATTTCAGTGGGAGTGAAGCCATCCATTACACTTCCAGCGCTAACCAGTGATAGCAGCGGGCCAAACGATCAGCTGATCATCGAGGTCTGATAGGTCATCAGTGTTCAAAGTCCTGGCATAGCCCTTTAAGATTCAACTAGTGCTGCATTTGACTATGGAGCAACGGGCTCTCCTTGGCCTTGAGAGCACCAGCATTGCCCAAGTGGTTGGCTACCTGCAGAACGTCCCCATGATGATAAATAGCGCTTACAAGACCAAATATTGTTTTCCTATAACAACAAGACACAAAAATAAAGTCTATGCAAAAAAACCCTAGAAAAAAATTGTTATGAAAAGCAAATTTGAACCCTGACACACAAAGCACGGGGGACCTCATCTAGCAGATCTGATCGGGTTAGACGACGGGATATTTACTAAGTGGAATGAACCTGTTCTACGATTCCAGCATATGTAAATACAAATGTCCGACCTGAAGTATGATTAGCGACACCTTGTTGAGTATTCCGCTCATGACTCTGCGCTCAGCATTCAGGCAATACGCTCCACGTTCCAGGTGTGAGACAAGTTTATAGCCCTTTGTATCAATCGCAGAACAGGAATAAATCTCCAACTAAGCGAAGTCTTCTGATATCTCGAATGAAAAACAACAGGTTGGGTTGGAAAAAAAAAAAAAGAAAAAAAGTTGGGCTTCTTTCACGCAGTCTTTTTGTGGCGGTTTTTTAATAGTGTTTTTACAAGCGATTCTTGGGTGACCTCTTCCGATTCACACATTATTGTCATGTGTTTATTATATCCTATGAAGACGACCATGCAAAAATGTGAGAAAAAAACGCTACACCTGCTGCCTGCCGAGACTGCAGATAAAAAGCCAATGACCCAAAAAAAGCCCGACAAGAAATGAAAAACACCGCAGCAAATCGCACTGCTTGCAGTATGCTTAATATCCTCCCCTACTGACTCCCAGATAACATCTGCCCGTGGCGGTTTTGATAGAAAAAAAAAAAGCAAAAACACTGCGGTTTTCATAAAATAAAAACACTATGTATGAAGCCACCCTTATAGTCCTGAGCCGAGAAGCGACAGAGGTGGAGTGAATCTAGGATTGGTCAATAGGAATTTTGGATAGTATAAAGAAAACATCTGTAGGACACCGTGGGTCATAATCGGATTCATTTAATGAGGTCCTACACTTTCAAAAAAAGGCGCCCCATAGGCAGAAATTGGAATATGGTACAACGTTTGTTTCCTCCATACCAACTGTATGGTGTAAGGCTGGAGGACACGGATGTCATGTTCTTCAACGGTTTGTATTCCATAATATGATAGTTCTCAGTAAGAGAAACAAAGTAATCTTGTAGACAAGATGCCCTTTAATGGCGCACAGAAAGACATGATGTTACAGCTAGCTTTCGATACTACCTCGCTTTTTTCATCAGGTGAAACTGAAGTAGCTTCTCTTTTTGTTCACCATTAAAAGGTATCATCATAGCTACAAGATTACTTTGTTTCTCTTACTGAGAACAATCACATTTTGTTTTAATGGCTAACACAATCCGAAACTTTTTTCTATCCTATAACATATAAGATCAGGTCAACCGAAAAGACAAGACGTGCCCCATCTCTCCATCTGATCAATTCAAACCCAAAAATGAAATGGCTAGGACATGTTCTTAATAGATCTTGTCCCTCAAGTCAGGGGGAGATGTAGTATCTCTAAAGGTGGAGAGTCACAGGTTGGAGACCACCAATTAAGAAAGCGGCTATTGATATAATATGGCGTTCACAGTGGTATTAATTGTGGAAAGGAAGCGTGAGCCTCTTCACCCCCCCCCCCCCCCTCCCTTCTATGTGAACATTTCTTCTGTGCCCCCTTCCATTTCAGCTGTGCTGGCACCTATAAACTATTGCTGTTTTACAAATTCTTTTATACAAGGTACAATCTGTATTAACCAGACCTAAAAATATCAACAATTACATTAGGATTCCAATAATTAATGGCAGGCATTATGCAAATGACAACATTCCGCCCTGTAAAATAATGACATTTCTTCATTTTCGAGTTGTTATGCAAAACAATGAATTTAGGTAGATAAATCATTCTGGGAATTTAAAGAAGCTGTAGTAGACAGGGAGAGGCAGCAGCAGCTATTCGGGGGCTAGGGACCAGCTCCACCATCATGCATCCTTAACACCCATCGGCTTCAAGTATAGATCCATGGCAGATATTTTTTGAAAGCCTTTATCATATATGTTTTGCCCAGGGAACCCCATACATTTTTAAAGGGCTTGTCCAGTTTATAAAACCAATTTATATAACCCTATTAGTCAGTCCTATGTACAGGATCCTCATCTCTTGGCCAGAGAGCTTTCAAAGAGTGTCTCTTGCTCTGGAGGACCTGCTCTGTCCTGCATTACACAGACAACCAACTGATATCACTGTGTAATGCTTCATTTCTCCTGTGGTGGCGCTGCAGGGAAAATGAACACTTACTGCAAGGCCTCCCCACAGATTCTAGCTGATCGCTGGGGTAATTAGAGAACTCTGAGTAAACAGAGAAGAGTCCTCTGTTCAGGATTCTCATTTCTTGCTGGACTAAATAACGTCTTTTGCTTTGGAGAACCTGTTCTGTCCTGCATTACACAGACAACTTATTCATGTGAATGGACACTGTGTAATGCTTAAAGGGGTTGTCAACTTGTACATTATTAATGGTCTGTCCTCAGGATAGGTCATCAATAGTAGATCAGTGGGGGTCAGTCGCCAGGGACCCCCAATGATTAGCTGTTTGTAGGGATGGTGCACTCATGAACTAAACTGATTTCTGCAGGAAGCAGACAACTCCCACTGTAGTGTCCAGGCTTGGTACTATAGGCATTGAAATGAATGGAATCTTTGCTGCAATACCAAGCCTGTCCACTGCAGTGAGAACAGAGCTGTCTGCTTCCTGCAGAAATTAGCTCAGTGCTCCAGCCCCAAAACAACTGATTGGCTAAGATCCCATGTGGCGGACCCCTGCCAATCTACTATTGATGACTTATCCAGATGATAAGCTATCATTAATTTACAAATGGACAACCCCTTTAATTTCTCATATGATGGTGCTGCAGTGTAAATGAACACTTACTGCCATGTTTCCCCACAGATTACAGCTGATCCTTGGATTATCCCAGTAGGGATATTCTGTGATCAGCTTATTGTGAAGTAGTGATTGTCCAAAGCGGAGACCCTCTTTCATCTGGTTTTGGTTATAAATAATGTATGAATTTAGAAAAAGTCTAAAAGAATAAATGACTATTGTATCACTAAATGTGCTTGCAGAGTCAGTGCGCCTGGCGCTATAGACTGAGCAGGGCGATATAGGAGCAGTAATCACCATCACACTGGAAGACTGTACTCTCTAATAAAATGAATAATAGATGATCGATATAATGAAGATTGCTGCTCGTCTGTGGCATTTCAGAGCCTGGCAGCAGACGCAGGTGGAAACAGCAGAGAGCAAGTCCCATCCATATTTACTTCTCTGTCACAGACCACCCTGAGAACGCTACTGCCGGCTACAGAAAGCAATAATCCAGCATCCCTGCTATCACAAGTTCTTCCAGTCTGCAGAGAGAGAGTGGAAACAAATACAAAACTAATAATATATATCTATATCTGAAGCGGCACCTGCGTGTTAGCCAATCTCTCAGATACTCCTCTGGTCTCCTAAAATGAAGCCATTATGGGAACTACATACAGTGTCATTATTGGAATCGCTGCCTGTTGGAAGTGATCACATAATAGCCATTCTGCAGGGACATGTAGCATCATCAGTGCCCGCTGAAGCCAACAGGTATACATGTAATGCATTAGAGGCCCTGGATGCGGAGATCGCCATATCTGCTTCCAGTTACTGAATGGAAACTTCCTTTTTTACATATGATAATGTCCAACCAAACCGGGTGCTGGGTTTGTTACAGTGTATCAGAGCTCCAGGAGGTTGTACATGGACACATGGAGGCCCTGTGGCTCCGTACTATAGACTATGGTGCTCCATACACTGACATATTGTAGGATTATTCTCCCCTAGAAGCAATGCTAATGATATCTATTGGAGCATGGCACATTTTTGGGGGCCGATTCACATGGAATATTAGGACTCATATGGGGTACAGTACAAATGGCTATAGGGGACACACTGCTCATCTGTGCAAGGCTGTATTCACATGGGCGATTTTCAAGTGCGAACTCTGTCCAAGTCTGAGATGGACAGAACCGGCGCGGAAAAAGAACCCATTCATTTGAATGGATTAATTCACACATGTGATTATTCACTCGGACCAATAATCTGAATTTGAAAAATCGTTGCATGTCCTAATTCTGTGCGATTCTTGTTCAAGAACCGTCCATTAATTTCTTTGGGGGTTGAAAAAAATGGATCGCAATTGTATGCGAATGTGATGGATTTTTAGCTCATGTTACTATGGGGTCCACATAGAAAATCAAGAAAAACAAAGCAAGGAAAAACGTGCGAAAAATGGTTGCAAGATGGATGCAAATCGCAAATGAAAATTGCAAAAATGAATTGCAAATACATGAAAATTGCATGGAAAATGGTCAGTTTTTCACTGTGATTACAGCCCAACACCAGCCTGTGATATGACATTATGCCTTAGACCAGTCAGTTGGATGTGATCAGGACAAGTCTTCATCCTCTGGCTGTGAACAGGTGTCCATTCACTGACTATTTTTAATTCCCCCCCCCCCCCCCCCAAGGGGCTGTTACAATTGTATCCAGTCTAGGCAATCCCCTGTGAGCTAAAGATCCTGGACCCCAGACTGATACATGTTACCTGCGCCGCTACATTGTAGAAAAGTATCAGGACAGGAGATGGATTTGTGCTGCCGACAAGAAGGCGAGGCGGAAAGTGAATGGACCCCATTATAGTCAGTGGGGTCCGTTCAGCGCTCTTCAGTTGCGTCCTTAGACAGAGCCGTTCGGCCGCAGGGATTCCCCTTTCCTGCTCCCCAAAAGGAGTAGGAAAGCGGAACTCCGAGGACAGATAAGAAACCCCCCTTAGATTTATACTGGTCTTCAGTTTCTTCATGGCAGTATTTCTGATATTGGTGAGGAATCGCAATGCAAAAGACGGGAATTTTAAAGGGCTCGTGCTCCAAATTAAAAGAGATTGCAAATGTTGGTACAAACTGTATGTGTGCAAAAATTTGAAACTTTTTGGCTTTTCTATACCACCCATACTTGGTAGAAGGATCAAGAGCACAGTCTGCTGAATTTACAATATATACATATATGTTTACTATAACAGCCAAATTACAGACAGATTGCAGGCAGGTCACAGTCACATGCGACTGACATTGATGTCAATGGTAAAAAAGTTGGATGCAACTTGCAATCTGTGACCAAAGTGCAACCAATTTGGATTTTTTGCGACCGTTGTGTCACAGTCACGTTAGGTTGCTACATACAACGTGGCACTATTGGCAATCATTAGATGCGACGTCACAGTGCGACAGTCCAGGTCACCCTATAGCACTAGCTTTAGTAAATAAGCTCCATAGTGTATTGCATCAGAAAGTTACTGAACTTTTCCTTCTGTAACAATCAAGGCTAACTTACATAAAAAGGTGCAGAACGTAATTCTGGAAGGAGTGAACTGCACGTTCCAGCATGTCAGCGACAAACCAGTGGTTGCTGTGTAATGCGGCTTCCTCGGTGGGTTAAACAGGCCATTTAATGAGATTGGACAATTGGCCTTTTCAGCTTACACACCTCTGTACAAACTCTCCTCGCAGGCGGCGCTGGAGGGAGGGGGGGGGTGTCTTAATCGGGCGGGCTCAGCCGGGACAGAAGACGACATTAAACTGCTTTAACAGTGAAAATAATAACCGCTATCACGGAGCCTTCTGATGCACATTAGCCAAATAGTTATGCAAATATCACAATTTACAGTGGAGAAATTAGAACCTTTAAAAGGGAGTCAGTTCTCAATTGATTTTAGCGCTTTTATTCCCAGCCATGTCCCACGGTAATTTTTTCCAATTTTTTTTATTTTTATTTTTTTTTTTACAAGACTTGAGCGATAATGAAGAAGGATTGTGTCTGGTGCAGCAGTCACTATGGGTCTGACCTCCTTAACATTTCATGTACAAATGGGGCTAAGAAAGGCTGCTGCCAAATTAGCCATTACCTCCCACAGAGTCAGCGCTCCTGTCCCATTATTCACAGGGACCCTACTGGGAGCAGCTGAGGCCGGGACTGGATGTGAGAGACAACCACTAAAGCATGTACTTGTTAACTGCTTCAGACCCATACAACGCGCCCTCCGGCATGGCTGGGAATAGGAGAAATCCCACATTCCCATTATCTGGGTGAAAGAAAGCGGGCTGGCGGGGAAAGGGGGGAGATAGACGACAGAGGCCCAATTACATTTATACCTGTAATTTCTATATAACAGATGACTGGATGTAAAGTTTTTACAGCTGTCCTGGCTGAGCGGTGTAATGACATCTCTATGGCAGCTCTGTGGTGGCACAGGATAATACAAGAGGCGCATTACCATCACCAGCACCATGAGAATGACTGCCCCGAGGAATAATATATACAGTAGACTGCAGGACAATGCATCCAATACAAAGCGCAGTCTATAGAGGCAGACACATTACAAGCACAACCGCTCATTTTCTAACTAATGGGCCTAAAAAGATTTCAGACGTACAATAAGTAATGAATTAATGCCTTGAGAGGTGTATGCAAGAGGGGGACAAAGAAAAATCAAAATAGTAGGACCCCCTCCTTACAGCCCCACAGTCTGGCAATTGTTGGTTTACTTTCTCATCACAGGTGATCCTTGGGCAGTTCTTGCCTCCATTATCTAATCTAGCTATCTTGTATTGCAGGCTCTTCAGTCATAGAGAGATGTAGAAGGCTCTGTTCACATCGGCCCTGGAGATTCCATAGCAGACCCGGTCCACAAAAAATCTACAAAAAATGTCACTGCATGATCCATCTATCTCATAATAATTTCATATCTATCGCATACCCAGTTTCCTTGAAAAGAAGACCTACCCTGAAAATAAGTCCTAGTCTAATTTTCAGGGAGGCTTGAAATAGAAGCCCTACCCTAAAAATGAGTCCTATTTACACTACATTAAAAAGAATACCTTACCTAGCAGGCTCGGTTCAGGTCCCTCCTGCTGCTCTCTAGAGGTTCGGCATGGTTCCCACAGTCCTCAGCAGCTTCTACAACATCACTTTCTGGTTACAGGATTCATAAATCCCACCTCCAGGAAGCGATGGCTGTGACTGGTTCTTTGACCGCTGCTCAGCCAATTAATGCAGTACTTGATGAACCATTGCAATGGCTGTGATTGGCCACGGCTCAGCCAATTCATAAATCCTGCCTCTACAACGCAATGGCTGCTGATTGGTTCTTCCATCGCTGCTTAGCCAATCAATGCAACACTGGATAAACCAATCACGGCCATTGCACTGGTACATCCAGTGTTGCATTGATGTCGGAGTTGTGGAGAACAGCGAGAGGGACCAGGACTGAGCCTGCTAGGAACGTATAATAAAACCTTCCCCGAAAATAAGACCCAGTGCCTCTTTTGGGGCAAAAATTTATGTAAGACTGCATCTTATTTTCAGGGAAACATGGTAGATATTTATCTCAAATCTATTTATCTATCTCATATCTATCTATATAAGGTACTTTGGAAAGGGTGAGACCTGCAAACATTTACAGAAAAGGAACCTGTTGTGTAGTATGTTCACTTTTGCATGCAATATTCTTAAAGGGGTTTTCAAGCACTATACTATTGATAACCCATCCTCAGTACTGGTCATCAATAGTGGGCTGATGGGGATCCACTGCTCGGTATCTCTACTGATCAGCTGATTGGATTGACAGCGTCACTTGGGTGAGCGCCTCTGTCATTGCAGTCCATATCAGGCACAGCGCTGTACATTCTATAGTGGCTGTGTCTGGTATTACAGCTTAGTCCCATTCTTTTGAATGAGTCTGAGCTGCTCACAGGCCATGTGACCAATGAACATAATGTCAGTGGCCTGAGAAGAGGCCTCTTCCATCAGTTGATCAGCAGGGATCTCAAGCAGTGGACCTTAACGATCAACTAGTGATGTCTTATCCTTAAAATAGGTCACCAATAGTATAATCCTGGAAAACCCCTTTAATAACATGTTAAGTGCTAGGTAATGTGACTAATCATGGCTACTTGATTGACTATATGTAACTTTCAAAAGAATTGCATTCCCATAGATCCCCATAGAAGTCAATGTATATGTCCACTGATCTTTATGGACTGTGGCTTGACAAAATCATCGCGGCATCCAGTAAACAGCAAGTAGGAGAACAATGCTAGACATGGAATCCTCGGTAGAAGACGACGAAGTAGTAGACTTATCAGTGCAGCACTGTGGATCTTCCTTGGAAGATGCAGATCATGAACCGTAAGTACTGCATCTCCGAAAAAGGCATGCTGCCCTAGCAAGCAACATGTCTTGGATTGGGAATATGGCCATGGCAAATATCTCATGGTCATATTTGATATTTACCACCATGTAAGATGTACTCGGTGTTGTACCATGCATGCAATGTGATCCAGAAAAAAAGAGAGAAGTATACCAAAGACGTATAGGAAAACCACAGCGCAACGCCCACCAGAAGCCAATCTGCTGTGGTCTAGATAAGACATTGCATCAGCCCCATAGACGTACATCCCCAATGGATACACGTCAAAGGAATAAGAAGCACTGGAGGCAGATTCACATAGACGTCTTGTTACTGCAGCTGGCAGCACATCAGACGCTACTTCTATCTGCAGATCTTGGGTTCACACTAAATGAGCAGCAAATGTTAAACGCTGCTTTACACTTCACACGAGCGTATTCCTGGACACATAATCCCCATTTATTATACCACTTATTACAGTGTGTTAGTGTAGAGTTACCAGAGACATCTCCACAGAGTGCAACAAGTCCGCCATACTACTACAGCCAACGTACATGCGGCACAGTGATGGCACAATGGGAAGACTTACTGGTCACAATATGACTGCTTCTGGTACAAAACTGTCTTTCATGCTTTGCACCACATTTAAGATGCGCTTTTAAGGTCTTTCGAACCCTTATTGTCCACTTGTCTGAAAAAGGGGTGCAGTCTAAACAGTCTTACAATTCAACAGATTTACTATCTGCTATGATGAATCTGGCATATTTTAACACCGTGTGTCTCAGCTTGTACTGTCTAATTTTTAGACAGAATTAGTATCTATTTATCTGTCTATCTCATATCTATCTATCTCATATCTATCTATCTATCTATCTATCTATCTATCTCATATCTATCTATCTATCTCATATCCATCTATCTATCCCATATCCATCTATCTATCCCATATCTATCTATCTATCTATCTATCTATCTCATATCTATCTATCTCATATCTATCTATCTATCTATCTATCTATCTCATATCTATCTATCTATCTCATATCCATCTATCTATCCCATATCTATCTATCTATCTATCTATCTCATATCTATCTATCTCATATCTATCTATCTATCTATCTATCTATCTATCTATCTCATATCTATCTATCTCATATCTATCTATCTCATATCTATCTATCTATCTATCTCATATCTATCTATCTATCTCATATCTATCTATCTATCTATCTATCTCATATCTATCTATCTATCTATCTATCTCATATCTATCTATCTATCTATCTATCTATCTATCTATCTATCATTACAGACTCTTCAATCACAGAGAGATGCATAAGGCATATCTGTGTTCAAAATGCTATCACACATCCGGTCCAAAGTCCAGGACTTATAGATTCATCTATCCCGTTATTCACGGAGGCTTGAAATATAAGCCCTACCCTGAAAATAATCCCTAGCTGCATTACATTTTAAAAAAAAGCAATACATTACCTAGCAGGCTCGGTCTGGGTCCCGCCCACTGCTCATCGGAGCTCCGGCAGGCTTCCTGCAGACCTTGGCCGCCTCCTAAGATCGCTTTCTGGTTACAGGATTCATGAATCCTGCCTCCAGCAAGCAATGGCTCTGATTGGTTCTCGAGCACTGGTCAGCCAATCAATGCAGCACTGGATGAACCAATCACAGCCATCACATTGGTTCATTCAAGTGCTGCATTGGTTGGCTGAGCGGTGCTTGAGAACCAATCACAGCCATCGCATTGTGGAGGTGGGATTTATGAATTAGCCAATCAATGCTGCAGCTCAGAGATGTGGACAGAGCCTGCTAGGTAAGTTTAATAAGACATCTCCCGAAAATAAGACCGAGTACCTCTTTTGGGGCAGAAATTACTATAAGACTATTAATCATCTATATATCCCATATCTATCTATCCATCTATACCATATCCATCCAACCATCCATCCATCCCATATCCATCCATTCATCTATCTATCTATTATCTAATATTTAGCTATCTAATAGATCATATCTCATATCTATCTATCCCAAATCCATCTGTCTATTTAATATATCATATCTCATATCCTTCTATATATTCATCTATCTATCAATCTAATATATATCTGATCTATCTATATCTATCCCATATCGATCTATCTATCTCATATCTATCTATCTATCTATCTCATATCTATCTATCTCATATATATCTATCTATCTATCTCCTATCTATCTATCTCATATCTATCTATCCATCTCCTATCTATCTATTATCTAATATCTATCATATATCCATCCATCTATCCTATATCCATCCATCTATCTATCCCATATCTATCCACCCATCTATCTAGCTAATATCCATCTACCTAGCCCATATCTGTTTTTCTATCTGTCTATCTATCTATCTATCTATCTCATATATATTATCTAATATATCATATCCCATATCTATCTATCTATCTATCTCACATGTATTATCTAATATATATCTAATCTATCTATATCCCATATCCATCTATCTATCTATCTCATATCTAATAGTTATCTATACCATATCCATCCATCTATCCATCTACCTATATCTGTTTGTCTATCTATCTATCTATCTATCTATCTATCTATCTATCTATCTATCTATCTATCTATCTCTGAAATGGAGAGAAGGTGGAGGCACAAGACTGAGCATTACATAGTGGAAGAAGCAGAGTCCTCCATCATAAAAGAGTACAGTATTTCAGCATAGACATGTACTAATATTAGGGGATAGTGACCTGTCCACTCATCTGATGACATTAGTGTAGACACGGCTGCGTGTATCACGGGCAGAGGAAGGGAATAGATACAAGTGGAAGATCACCGAGTAATGGAAGGACTGGGGTCCCCTGCAGCACTGACTAGTTCAGAAGAATGGGTTTTGTTTAACAAGAAAACATGGTTTATTGTTACATAAATCTTGCCAATTAACCAATTTGTACTGGAGACACACCAACAGCCTCTGACAGATAAGTCTACGGAGCAACTCTGTATGAAAGTGACAAAATCCAGAATAACATTGTCGCTGCTCATCCTATGAAAACGCGTCGGTGCAGCAGCAACAATTGCTTTTAATAATCCGCTGCACAAGGGAGAGAAGAAAAAAAAAAATCAAAATACAAATCTTCCTAAAATACACTGCCTTGGAAGATGCATCCTCTCTTTTTGTGCTCCTCGGCTGCCGACTGTTAATAGTCTTTTGCTGCTCTCCTTAAATAAAATCCAGCTCATGCTGGATCAATAAAAATGATGCCCATTTCCCTAATGGCAGCCGATTGCCATTTGCTATTCAAATCAGACTAGATAAATTACAGAACATGCCAGGGAACAGGCCAGTGAATTAAGATAAGCCTCCAGAGGACCGGCAGTATTATTAATCTTTTAAGACACTATCATATTTCTTCTTGACAGTGTGCGTAGACTCTCAGTCATACTGCACCCAGATTGAAATATCAGCTGCTGCAAAAATCAATAGCGCCAGAAACACAATCATATTCAGTCTCCAAAGGCCCTCGCTAAGCAGCACTTGTGTCCTCTATCCCCCCTGGCCCAAAATGATAGCACACCGCAAATACAGAACAAAGGATGGGCAGATTGTCACAGACGCGTCCCCCTAACAAACAGATGCTAACATCCTCAGCTAAAAGCCCAGACAACCTCGCAATCCGCGCTCATTGTCTTAGAGACTTCGCAAATGTTTGGAATAATCCCTCCAAATTCTGCACCGTCACCATGGCAACATCAGGTGTTTCCTTTTTTTTTCCCCCCCTAATATATTCATCTTAAATCCTTTCAAGTGATTCTTCAGTTCACCTCGCCCAGACAAAACAATGCCGTCTCTCTTGTATTTGATCAAGAGGAAGGTTAACGGCTAGGACGGATACATGACCCAAGGATGGGGTTCTCTTGCGGTTGGCCATAATAATAATCTGAGCGTATCGGAAAAGTCAATTCATATTTATTTCAACATCAAATCGGTTATATCCGTCTAGTATTCTGTTCATCCTGATAGTCCTGGTTCATGAGCTAAATGAGAAAAGTACGTATTAGTAAGTATGAGCGGACCATAGGTATAAGATAGGTGTCCTTACGGGCCGTTTCACATTAGCTTTTTTGTTTTCCGTCGGAGCAGCAAAATGGAAAGAAAACGTTTCAGTTTTCCAGTCCACAGAAATGTAGAACTTCAGTTTCAGTCCGTTTCTGTATTGTCTGTCGCTATTCCACTTTTCACACTGGAGTGGAAGTCCTGACTCCTTGTGCTTTAGTTTCCAGTTCAAAAAACAGAACCAAAGTGGATTTCAATGGATCCGTTTTTCTTAGCATTGCTGTGAATGGGAATGCAAAGCTATATGTTTGCTTCCATTTTTCATTTCCGTTTTCTTTCCATTTAGCTGCTTCCATTTTTCATTTCCGTTTTCTTTCCATTTAGCTGCTTCCATTTTTCATTTCCGTTTTCTTTCCATTTAGCTGCTCCTACAATGGAACAACTATACAGAAACGGAGACACTAGTGTGAATGGAGCCCGACAGACATTAGTCCTGATTCCCCTGCTACATGTTCATCTTAGGGCTTGTTCACATCTATATTAGATCTTACTGTTTTTGGATCAGAAAAATTTTATTAAAATGGAATTGAACGTTTCTGTTTTTTCCCCCATTGATTTCAATGTGTTTTCAAAAAAACGTAATGCTTCCATTTCTTATGTTTCCGCTTAGAATGCGCTATTTGCTCCATTAAAAAAGCAAAAACATAAAATAATGAAAGCAAACTGAAAGCACTCTGTTTTTGGATAACCCGTTGAAATTAATTAGGAACAAGTAAGGAAACATTTAAAGCTACTCTCTGGTTTTGAGACAAAATTCTGTCCCAGGACCGGTAGGGGGAGAGTATGTCACCTGCAGGTGTTCTTCTCTGCCACACTTCCGATCAGTCGGTTACAGATCCTGTTTCAGGTCATCCAAAATGGTCGATGCAATCTTCAGACTACCTAATCCCCACAGTGTATTTGTAGGGTTAGACTTCCAATGCGCTTTAAGTGCTCTCTGATTAGCCAGAGCTGCTCATGTGATCAGAGCTGGCCAATCAGAAAGCTGTGCACAGTGTGCATTAGATAGAAAACTGCTGCAGACATGTTGGACAGCCGAAAAAGCGAGCTCGAAACTGGTGGGTCGCTTTAATTCCATTTTACTGGTCCAAAAACAGAACAGATAAATGAAATTCTGATGGAAAGCCCTCATGCAGGTGTGAGTGGGCCCTTGTGCAGTTGGGGATAAGTGGATGGCAGATACTCTGATGCCGCTTCTTTTGTGGTATACAAAAGGATCAACCAGGAAAAGTCCTCTGTGACGTACCTAGGTTCTTACTGACTGTGGCTTCCATCAAGAGTCTGCCCAGCCTCACACATTACATCTTATTGGGATCTGCTGAGACAAATCTAATGTCTACGGCAAGCCTTATACACCCCGAGCTGTAGAAGAGATATATAGAGGGATATAAACAATGTGAAACAGTTTCCAGATTATTACTGCATATATTTAAAGGGGTATCCCCATCTTATGAAGTAATTGCATATTGCTAGTATATGTCATCACTTTATGATCAGTGAGGATCCGACCCTTAGGACCCCTAACGACTCTGAGAATGAACTACAATGGAGTGATTTACCAATATGGCTCTTTCTAAATGTTCCTGTATAGCGACAATCCTGGCCATCCCATTTATTTGAATGAGGCCATGGTTCCACGAATAGCTGATGGTCCAGGTCCCATCATGCAGGGAATGCCAATGACAGGGACACGGCTCTAAACAAGCACTTTGACTCCTTCATTCTCAGGATTCTCAGGATCTCAGAGGTCAAACTCCTACCAATCAGAGAGCAATGGCATATTCAGGCAAATCTAACAATAATTATCACCAAAGGCTTCGTGTTATTTGATATTGACGAGTTTTAATCTAGTACTTTGATAGGTTCTTAAACATGAACCTCTTATTTCAGGTCCTACCACAGATGTTCCCATTTGTTTGCTAATAATATGATACCTGTGGGGCTGATAGTGCTTTATCTAAAATAGGTTCCTCCCCCTCCACCCTGACTTGTTTGCTTAAGTTTCTATGATTATTGATTGGGAAAGACATATGTAGGTTGACACAGGCCAGAGCAAAGGGCAATGAGGTGGGCCCATTTCAGCCTCTCTCGAGGGATACATATTTCTCTCCCACCTCCGATCGCTCCAAAGCATCCATCTGGGGCACATGGGGAACATGCCACACAGATAGCTTTTGTTATTGGTGACTGATATAAAGATATATTTCAATTCAAGAAGGGTTCATTTTCTTTTATTAATCAAATCATTTTTATTGGAATTATATTTTTGAATACAATTACCCCTACATTACAAGACCTTTATACACGCATAAGAATCATGTACATAGAACATATCATTATCCCAGGCAAACAATCAAATGTATCACTATATTTAGGCAAATTCTAATCACCCCCCCAAAAAAAGAAAAACACTAAGTCTTCTCCACCTTGTCACCTCTCTCCCTCACTCCCTCCAAATGCAACCAGCACTCCATGTGAATTATCCACTATATGTATCAGACCATTGTCTCCAAATTTCCTTAAACTTAGTCAAACAGCCTCTTTCCAAAGATATAATCTTTCCTATTCTTGTGACAATTTTCCTCCTATCGGGGGGGGGGGGGGGGGGGGGGCTGCACCCAACGGGCAGTAATCTGCTTCCGCGCCTGATACAATGCTCTCTGAATTCCCAGAAGAGTATGCCCATCTACAATAGCCAATATACAAAGTTCTGGGATTAAGACCAATATCGACAAGATAGATTTTTTAAATTATCTCCAGTACCCCATGCCAAATTTCACACAATCTTACACAATCCCAGACCATATGCATTAAATGTGAACCATCCATATAACAGTTCAGAGAGTCTGAGTCTAATCTAATGCCCATATTAAACAGCTTTAATGGAGTCCGATAAACTCTATGCACTACATACCACTGCGATACTCGCTGACTCTCACATAGAGATATCATTGGGATCACACAACACCGCGGCCCGTTTATCTTCACTAATTTGGCCTAAATCTTTTTCCCATTGCAGTAACTGGTAAAGAAAGCATCTGTTTATATAAATAAGATTTTAACCCTTCGTAGCTCCAGAACATCCAAGAAAATCCACCAAAGAGTGTTGAACCGTAAGCACAGATACTGGCCGGCCTGAGCAGCAAAGACAAGTCATAACTGAAGGAACTGGAAAGAATAACTGTGGGGAACATCATAAAGCTCTAAATTGTTCAAAACTATAAAAAAAAGACTCCCGGAATGTATCGGTATTTTCTTTTACACGATAGCCCATTTCTTTCTATCTCAAAGGAGTTTTGGTCTTGTTTTCTCAGGGTCAATATAGCATTGAGATAACAGGTTGGTCTTGATGTAATTAGGATCATGAGGGAGCCGGTTACCAACAAGAGTCAGTGTACCAGAATTCTTCCATCCGCCCTGAAGGTGGTCATTCACCCTCAATACCTGCAGGCCGAATACTTGTTCGTCAGACATTCTTCCTGACTGTCCCATACAAATGCATGCAAGGCTGGACCAGGTGTAGGTATCTTCTCGATGGGGCGCTGTCATACCCCTATGTCCTCTCCAGACACCTTTGGTAGGCGTTTATCTCCTGTGGTAATATGTTGATATCCAACATGGCGACTTTTCTTAGCACACCCCATATAAATTAGAGGTGTTGGCCACCTTTTTGCAAATATACACAGGCAACTTAAAGATGGCCATACACTTGGGAAATAAGTCGCCTTAAATGGTCGACTTTGGCCATTTTGAGCGACCTTTGGCAGCAGAAAAAGAGTAAGCCCCCTAGAAAAACCAGGATAGAAATTGGATTGGAAGGGGTTAAAGCGTCCCTCTGATTTCAGGACAGATTTCTGTCCGGGGACCGTCGGGTCAGGGGGTATATTACCTGCACTTGCTCCCTGCCATCCATCTGAGCTGCCAGTTTCAGGTCCCATTTTCGGCAATACAAGATGGCAGATATAATTTTCGGCCCACCTAACTCTCACAGTGCATTGGTAGTGTTAGCCTACCGATGCGCTATACCTGATCTCTGATTGGCCAGTGCTGATCGACAGTTATCAGTTTGTTCTGGGTTCAGAGCGGCGGTGACTGGGCTCCTGTACTGGATGGGGGAACACCTAAGAGGTAAGAATAGCTTATTTCTTTATCTTACACCATCTCACAAAACCACTTAATTTCTACTGCAGCTGGTGGGGTTGTTCATACGAAGTACATGTGATATGAAGAGAGGAAATCTTGTTGGTTTTCAAAGTGGATAATGGTAATAAACAGCTTATGGAGGCTTTAACTGGTCCACAGACCACTAGTCGAGCAGTACAGTAATAAACGTATAGTAGATGGGTCTATGAAGTTGTGAGTCCATCCATTACAAGAGGTACAAGGAGCACAAGGTCTCCGAATCTCTGCTCATTGTATGTAGGGTAGAGACAATACAACTCAATATGCAAGAGCTGAATGAATCCACAGGCTTAGAAAATAATTCACATCTTATTTTAAAATATCCTGCTTTACTTTCATAGAACTTGGAGCCACATCACTTGCGTGAATGGAAAATATTATGCATCTAGTTGCTATTGGCGTAAAAACAGAAGGAACATCTGCTGAAGTTCACAGGACTCGATTCTGGAACGGAGCTGCTAAGATCCCCACCAGTTATGTAGCTAAACTTAAACAATAGAACAGAAAGCGAAGTCACAAGGAGAAGTCGGCGTGTCTGCAAATATGTTCTTCTTAAAGGCACAGGGCTGCTTAGGAAGGGAGCCCATTAGGATATGAATGTGCTTGATACTTGCCTTGGTGAAATATCGTAGCTTAAAGAAATTTTACAACCAAAATGTAAAAACTTTAACTATTTTTCTAATTCCCTGAGGAGAACTAATTGGGTTTTGTCCCAGAAAGCTTCTTTTAGGCATTTAGGCATACAATTGCTGCAGGACAAACATAATTTTGCATGCCAGCCATTAATTGAATAGCTAACGATGTAAGGCTGGGTTCCCACGGGATACTTTCCCAGCGGTAATCTTGTGGTTTTGCCACAGCAAAAAACTGCAAGATCTCCAGGGGATGAGCGCAGCTCCAAAACCCACGGCATTTATCCACGGGTTTTGGAGCGGCTTCGCCGCATGCCTTTCCGTTGTGGCCAGCGCTCCCATAGAGAGGAGCGAGGCCGCAATGGGAAAAAAAAAAGAATGGACATGCTCGGCCACAGCACCGGCTAATGCCGGCTTTGCTGCGACAGATTGTCCATCCCGTGTGGATGAGATTTTTGACAAATCTCATCCACATGGCTGGCTAATCCCAGGATTAGCGGCCGCAGCAAAATTCCGCTGCAAATCTGCCCTGTGTGAACCCAGCCTAATGCATTGTACGGATGGGAGGGTCTCTTCTCTGGTTCATATGAGAGGGTGCTGATAAGTCGTTGATTTTGACTACAAAAAATTGACATAGGGCTATGTTATTCTATGTAGTCCCCTTGGATGCATTCCTGACTGAGGTATTGCAACTTCTTCAACCCATCCAGATAGAATTCCTTTGATTGGGGGGCAAACCGGGCATCAGCTGCAGCAATTGCATCAAAAATGCCAGCAAACTTGGTTCGCTTGAGGTGTTTCTTCAAGTTAGACCACAGATGGTACTCCGAGGGTGCCAGATCAAACGAATAAGGAGGATGATGCAGCACCTCAACCCAGGTCAGCCAGTTGCTCTGTGTGATGGCCACAGTGAAGGACGAGGCATTGTCATGCAAGAGCACAACACCTTGGGTCAAGTTTCCGTTCTGTTTTGACTTTATTGCCTCCTTCAATTTATCCAGAAGTGTTGTGTAATACACAGCCAGACCCCTTTGGAAGGTACGAAAAGATCCAGATCTGTAACCCCCCCTCCATGATATGCTGTTGGGCTTTTCACAAGAGCTTTAAAGGGGTTATGACAAAAAGGTAATCCCTGATAAGTCGGCCTATTGGAACATATGAACATCAAAAAGCAGGGTCCCTTGCTCGTGACTCGCTCTGTGACCTGGAACGGAGAGCCGGATCCCATTTTGGCAGACTTTGTGCCCCTTGTATTACAGAATGACCATTCATCTGAATGGCCATCCTGTAATAGTACATTTCCCCTCCAGCGTACGTTGCGAGGGCAATCTCTGGCTTGCTGCGGCTCCCATGACACATTAAAAACTTTGACGGAATTGTCAGTAGCAGAACCCGGGGTGATCAGCTGTTTGACCCAGGCATCACAATCTGAATGGGCTGTATCTGATGGCACAACCTATTTGTTTTTCCCTAGTCGAGGTAATCACCCCACAACTACACATGAGTGGTGTTAGGGTACTTGCACACAGGAGCGAGAGTCCTTCAGTGAATAGACGCGGAGGACGTCGCAAGGCGTTTTGGAGCAGAAAGCCCCTTCCTTAATCATAGACACACCTATGCCTCTCTATGGGCTTTCCTTAATAATAAATTGGATATATTATATCCTGGCGTGTGAAGGTCCTGGCATTTTCCTTGGGTGATCGCACCTTGTCAAGCTTTGCTGTAGACGGATTGTACTACTAGGTTTCCCCTTACAGCTGACCGTTGGTGGTCCCAGGAGCAGGATATCCTGTGACCAGCTTATGTCCGAGGACCTATTCTACCTAGCCCCTTTAAGCCAGTTTTAGGGAGGTGTCCCACTCCCTCGACTGAGTTCATGGCTGGTAACATTTTCCCTGGTTGTACTCCCTCCATATAACATTGGACAGTGGCTTCTTTAGTTATGTGCATTTTCCGTTTCTTGGCTCTGTAACTATTAGTACTAGCAGAAAATCTTAACAAACTATAAATATGTGAGATTGCTGTGTGAGGTTGATTTTATAGAGTATAAATATATACTCCAACGGGAGATTTTGGAGGCTGCCAAAGAACAGCTTTTCACGTCCTCATACATTACACTGCCTAAAAATAAATGCATATAACATGGGCACAAGTGTTCTGTACCGGCGGCTTGGAGGGAGCGCGGCGGGTACAAGGACTGAGCCGCTCCGTCTCATTGCAGATTCACATAATATTGTCTCTATGTCTCTATCGTTGCTCTTTCATTGCCCACTCAGCAATCACAATAATAAAGAGGGAGGGACAGACAAGTTAATTCTCCCAAAATGAGACTCGGCCACGGCATAGACAGGATCCGGCCATGATTAAAATGTGTAGGCCGACAGATCAGCCAAAGTGGATTTGTTTTCAGTAATTAAACTGCTGCTTCTTCTCGCTTTAAAGTCCGCCGTTGGATTAATGAGTTGGTACAGAGCTGTTTTTCATCACTGAGATTAGTGCTGAGATTCAGGAGAGAATTTGCTGTTCCCTGGTCAGAGGGTTCGACAGGGGGACAAAGAGAACAGGAGGAGCACATCTGTCCAGCTCTACACCAAATGCTGCCGTCAGCTCTTTTTATGGCTACCTAAAAGCCATATTTGTCGCTGCAGAAGTCCAAATAACCGTACCTTCCCCCAGGCAGAGCCCTATGTGGGCTTGTTGTTTTTGTGGCACGAGTTGTATTTTTAATGGTACCATTTAATGTGCCATATAATGTATTAAAAAATGTTAAAATGTGGTGAAATGCAACTCCCCCCCCCCCAAAAAAAAAAACAAAAAACAATGCTATTATTTTGGGTTTTTTGTTTTTTTGGCGTTCAGGGTGTGGTAAAAATGGCATGTTCAATTTATTCTGTAAACCAGCGGATTACAGCCGTAATTACAGCAGTTTATAGGGTTTTTTCTTATAATTTACAACTCTTAAAACATAAACATTTTTCTTTAGAACATAGTTTTTTGCCGCCACATTCTGAGACCATTACGTTTTTGTTTTTCTATCAATGACTGTGCAACAGCTTGTCTACATTCTCTATGTTGGTGCACATACGATTTTATCACTTTTTATTTATTTATTTGCATTTATATATTTTTTTAGCAGACGCCCAAACCCCCCAATCCTGGCATTGTGTATATAGAATAAATAATGCCCTATTTTAATATGTTGGACTTTTACAGACCTGGCGGCACCAATTATGTTTTTCTGTGTTAAGATTTTTTAATGTGAAAAATTGGAAAATAATTTTTTTTTTATATATTTAAGAAAAACTCCAAGTTAAGTATTTTATTACAAACCGGTATTCTCTTTTTTTTTAATCGTTTTGCAGTATATTGTACTTTTAAACATTAGTCTATCAAGCCCTTAACAGACTTCAGTACCCTGGCAGCCTTCACTGGGCTCTGATAGTGGAGGTGAAATAGTGCTGGTCACAGAGCAAACTCCTCGCTTGAAGCAAGACGCAAAGTGCAGTTCTTAATTGGGATTTACCCTGAAACACGTCTTGTGTCGCTGGGTCTTTTTGGCTCAACACATTTACTTCTAGGGAGAGCAACCTCCACTTTCCTTTCACTAGACTCTGGGCTGATATGTCAACCCATCTGCACCATGCGGTTATCGCATTGCAGGGGGGCTCAGGCTATGAAGGGGCCCCACCTCTAACGGCTTAAATGCTATGATCAGCATTTACCATGACATTTAAGTGGTTAAATGACTACAACTGTAACAGTCTTGGCTTCTTGACCCACTCCATACCCAACTAGGACCGTGCATGGTGGCACTATTACACTGCAGCACTGGGATCCTTGGTTCAAATGCAACTATGGGCAACCTCTGAGTTTGTATGTTCTCTGTGTTTGACTGGGTTACCTCCAGATACTCCGGTTGTCTTTTACACTCCAAAAACATACTATTAGGTGAATATAGAGTAAGACCCTCATGGTGACAGTACCCAACAGCGCTGTGGGATATGTATTGGCAATAGAAATGAGCAAAAATAAATAATAAAATCATAAGTGGGTTAAATCTCTGCTTGAAGAACATGATTTGTTACCACTGACCAAAATAATAACCCCCCCCCCATCCATATGTCAATATTAGGATATATAGATGTCGTCTATGCGTTACATGGAGGGATATTAATCAGAATGACCGCCATATAATACTACATAGCTGGTTGAACCTTCCTCCATTAAACTCAGGTGTTTGCAAGGAGTCTCAAATTTAGGCTAGGGCTATATGGTGACTTTGGCCAGGCAACATTGCAATGCGGCAATGCCAAATCTCAACTAATGACATACAATTTAACACCTCCTGGATTTGAACACGACCACATTGACTACCATTAGTTGTGACTTAGCTTAGCGACACTGCGATCTGGATATCATGCCGCCTGCTGAGCTGTAAGCCAACCACGTACGTGCGACTCTCTCCACTCACTTCCATGGGAGATATGGAAATATATCCAAGCAGGCTTTATTGATCATTGCTAATTATTGTCTGATTACAAGGTGATACGAGGATATAACACAACAACAACCTATTAGAGAGTCTACGGGAATATTAGAGGAGCGGCGTAGAAGTGTTCATAGAGTCTGTGCAATGGGCTATTCAGAATAAAATAGCTTCTGATTGCAAGATCTGAACGTTATTTTAGTACAACATCAATGCTGATCTTGTGAGGGAGGTTTTGATGTGTTCAGGACACTGGAGATTCGTGCCTTCCAGGTAGAACATTTTCAAAGCTGTTTTTTAAGTGCCATTAATGTCTGACAATCCTACACAAAAAAGGCTCAGTTGGTATGGACGGTCTGAGGTCTGAAGCGTTTGAATCACTTCCAAAGAGACGAGAGGCTTTAAGGAGGTTTGATGATCTATTTCTTGAGAAAATTTTGACTTTTTCAATGGAAAGTCACGCTACGGTAATCACAACCATAACTATATACCACACAACAGAGAAACTCTGCAAAGCAACGCAGCGGGGCGCAGCGAGACGCCAGAACCTTTAACTAGGGAGATATAAAAGTGTGTTGGAAGTCTGCTTGTACCAGTAACAGATACAGATGCTTGTAGGTCACGTCACGTTAAAGGGGTGGTCCGGTTTATCAATAATACTTAAAGGAATATTCCTCCACCTTGTAATGTTATGGCATAAGTTTTAGGCTGTGCTATAAAACTATGATTGTGGGGGTCCAACCTCTGGTACCCACCAACTCCAAGAACAACGGGGCCAGACCAGTACTTTTTTTCCTGCACTTCCATCTGCCTACTGTGCCAGAAACTGCAACGGGGCTCTATTTAAAGGGGTTGTACCAAAATAGACTTTTATTACCTATAGGTAAGACCGCCACCAATCTCTTGTGTTCTGCTCTTCTCCTCACTATGGACTCCTTGCACTAGCCGCTCAATTCATTTTCAGTGGGACTGCCGGAGATAGTCAAGCGCTTGTACTGGTCTATCTCCATCAGCCCAGTTGAAAGGAATGCATCCATGTGTGGCTGACCACTGATCCATTCAGTGTGACATCATTGAGGGTGGGTGCAGCAAGCCTGCAGTGATGAGAAGAAGGGGACACAGGACCCCCGTTCTCAGGACCGGTGGAGTTCTCAGTGGTGAGCCCCCCCCCCCCTCCCGATCAGACTTTTATCATCCATCACCTGGTTAAGCTTTGTACAGCCCCTTTAAGTGGATGGGTGCTGTTTTGTAGTTCTCTGCAAAGTGAGTGTGCTGGAGTGTCGCAGTGAAGAAGCTCTTCATTCTGAGGATTTGGGGAGGGGGGGGGTTCCAAGCAGTCGGACCACCACTGATCAGGAAACGACAGTAAACCCAGCAATATGCCATCACTTCTAATGGTGAAAAAATCCTTTAATCTCTGTATAATGCAAAGTTCTCCAGCTAATATTCTTCAAAGCATTTCCAGGATCTCTGCTTGCTGTCAACAATAGGGACATTCTTGTTTATATCAGTCCGAAAAACTGTCACTCACAACAGTTAGTATTCTAGAAATGTATCATCGCAGGTGAGAACTATCAGCCGAAAGACAAGGAAAAGAGAGAGACTGTTCACACAGCTGATGCGTTCGTCACAATGTATCAGTGTAAAGTTGGTTTCACATGGAATGATTATTGTTCAAAATATTGCTGGATCATTCGAATTTGAAGGATACATTTAATGTAAATACGGCCAATGACCGGACAAAGAATAATAATTAGTTCCCTTATCTTCACCGCTCATTTTATGGGAGCATGAAAATCATCGCCGGCTCGTTCGCTAATCGTTCGGTTTAAAAAAAAAACCAAAACCTTGTATTTAAAGTGACAGGCCAAGTAACGACCAGACTGTGTCATCGCTTGCTTGTTTGCTGGGGCGAACAATTTCTCGCTCCGTGTAAAAGTACCCTAAACAAAACTCTGAGCGCTTTAACACAATAGCAGCAGACATACAACTCCTAATGTACACGCCATGCTGGTTGCCTGGACTGATAGAGCGAACTGATGCAGGATTTGGTCAGGACAGGTTTTCAGCCTTGGGATACAAATCACTCCACTCATTGACAGAAAGCAGTGATTTTAAAACGGAATTGAATTAAAGCTCAATGTTGCAGAATATCTTGTTATACAATGCATAGGCGGGGTAACACGGGGCGGAATTGCCGTGGAATTTCCGTGCAGAACGTCCGCATGGCAATTCTGCCCGCGGCTCCTCATCCCGGGATTAGCCAACAAAATGGATAAGATTTTGCAGAAATCTCGTCCACACGCTGCGGCCAAGCCGCACGAAAACTAACATGTGGCACGGAATTCAATTCCGCAGCATGTCAATTCTTTCCTTGTTTCCGCAGCGACCTCTCTCCTCTCTGTAGGGAGAGAAAGCCGCAGAGGAATGCCGATGGCGAAACCACTCTAAAAACAGCAGGTTTTGAAGCTGCGCTTTTCCAGTGGAATTCTCATGATTTTTCAGTGCGGCCATTCTGCGAGAAGTCCGCTGGAATTCCGTCCCGTGTTACCCCGGCCTTACAGATGAGCTGCTCTTCAGGTATATTATTAGTACAGCGTGGCCTTTCTTGTGATTGACCACATACCTGCTTTTCTGCATTGTATCCTCTTCACAGAGGGAGGAATTACTCTTTAATGAGGATACAGGATAAATACATGTTGAGTGGTTATCCCATGCATGCTCCAGGGCTGTTAGTGATATCAAGGTCCCAGTCCTCACAACGGCCCTGGTCTGGTCTACTGGATAAGGTGGCACCGCCTGGATAAGGGCTGGATAAGGTGGCACCGCCTGGTGCTGGATGATGAATCTTGTGGGTTTTTGTCATTCTGCTCTTCCTTTATTTCTGCTGAGACAGCAAAACGTATGTCTTGCCAAAGCCAGCTGGCATTTGACATCTTTCTCACAGCGTCTGAGCTGCCAAGATACACAAATGGTGAACTCTGGCCCCAATTTGCTTGTTTCCATCTGAAATCAATGTACGAAGATGACTACAATGGCGATAGCTACAATCATTAACAGGATATTACCAACAGATTTAGAAGCTTTCCTTCCGTCACATGGACGATTCCTAAATGTACTGAGATATTACAAAATGTATCACAAACCACCGGGGATGTCTATATAAAATGAGAAATCCAAAGCCAAATGATGTTTGAGAAAAGCCCCATAAATGGAAATGGGAATAGTGCAGTCATTATGTCACTTTAAGACAATCCAAAGATTCCCCCCAATAATAAGATGATCACAGGTAGTCCCAGTGCTTTGAGCCCCAACGATCAGTTGTAATAGGAATCAGGCAACAAGTTTTCAATTTTCCTACAGCACCCCCACAGGTGAACTTGAGCATTGCACAGTTCCCAATTATAAATGTGAGCTGTCCATGTAATGTGTTGGGTCCTCAAAAGGGAACAAATATGCTTCTTGTAACAAATCTCTACCTTGGCTATTATATGAGGATCCTGTACAGTGGACCCACCTCCTATTAACTCTCTAATAAGGGAATTCAAATATTATAAGAATATAACAAGCCATTAATGAGTCCTGTTATCACACAAAGGCATCAGGTCAGGGTCAAAGGTCCTTCCTTGCTAAGGTAAATTGCACTTTAATTCTCAGTTTGACTTGTTGAAAGATAATATAGATGAGGGCTATAATATGGGGTCGCTACTAAGTCCAAGAAAGAGGGGACAATGACTGTGCCAAACCCCTCAGCATTGGCTAGAGATTTCCAACACAAGTCAGAGTTCAAGTACTTAGAAGTGTCATGGTTCGCTTCCCTTTCAAAGATGTATGAAAATATAGCTCAAGGGGAATTCTTTTATCCACCAATATCATGGTGCCAACTTCCTGATTCTCAAATGGGGGGGTTTGGGGTATCACCCCCAGACCATGTGATGCACTGGATGATGAACTGTAACTTTTCCCTCTAGTGTCAGCACTGATAGCTGGCTGGGTAGCTTTTTAACCCAGTCAGCCTATTAGTTGTAATTATAATATAAACCCGCCCCTTAGTGTTAAAGTTGCCAATTATACTGTTTGTATACTTGCCACACTGTGTCAGAGATATTTCTACTAAAGTTCAGAGAATTTAGGGTTCTATTAAAGTTTCCTGGTCAGCCTTGTTCTTAGGATTTACTTAGTATTTGTCAACTAGGGTTTAGTATTCTCATCGCCAGTTTCTCTTGGATCTGCTTCCGGTCTCTCTCCTGTAGTGGGGTCACCCTTTTCAGGGCGGATGCTCCACTTGAGAGACCAGTCAGGTTTGGGAGGTTCTGGTAATTGTGTTCATGCAGCCCTCCATACCTAGCTACATTCAGTTCTACTATTCTTATTTAGTTTAAGAGAAGCCATTTCACCAGTCACCGCTTCTCCACCATCTTTGTATCCTATAGATTTCATTTCTGCTTTTGCAAACACGTTGTCCCAGACGTGACAACCGATTATGTAGATGTTATTAAAAAAACATCCTACTATCCAACTGGCTTCACCATCCGCAGAGAATCACCACCACAGCAATACCCAGTACTGTTGGGTGATGAAACATAAATTAACCATATGGAAGAGAAACGATGTTCAATACAGTTAAAAGGCAAATGCATTGAGAGGAAATAATATATCACAAGTAACCAGAGCATTGGATGAGAGCTCTAACGAGCCCTGGCCCATTGTGATTAGCCTCTTGGTCTGATTACATCAGTTGAGGCCGTGTGAGGATACTTGAGCATTGTAGATGAAAAAAAACTGGTCTGAACTGAACTGGTCTCACTGATTGTAAATTGGCATAGCGAGAGCATGGCATAGAAAGAGCCCAATTCTCTTGCTAAACAGGCATATTTTTCAGATGTCATCAGAATGGCCTATGGAAACCCAAGGCACTTCACCCTGACAATACGTCCTATTCTTCAACTGCCGTCTTATGTCAGGAACCCTGTCCTGCCTCCTGCGGGCTTTCCGAATCAATTTCCACACTGTGCTATGGTCTGAATCTAATCTCTCATAGACTGCAGAGGAATACAGACTGCTCTGCTAACTGTGATCAGCGTGTTAACCGTGCGCTCTACCAAAAATACTCAAACTGCGTGCAGCTACTAGAGGTGCAAATTAAGTCAATACACAATGGAGAATATTAATTGATAAACTGGAGCTCCTGCATTCGGGGTAGGAATCCCCGATGCCCGACTGTATAAAAGGTCTTCAAATTACACCACACTTGATTACATACTCACAGTGACGACGCAGCAGCAGACTGACAGAAGGACAGATCTACTGTACATTTTTTCATTTGCTACCGGTACAGATAAGAGAACTGTTGACTCCCACACAGTCAATCCCGAGAGGTGGTGTGTGGACCATGCAGTGGACTCAAAGCTCCAGGCTATGCACACACACTCCCATAGAGATGAATGGCGTCTAATGCCAGGCCTGCACCAACTTTCAGGGGTACAGCGCAGGCACTGAGAGGTTGACAAGTATAAAAATTACCTCCTCGGGCTCCAGGGAACCTGCCCTATGAGCACCATAACTTATTTTATGGTGCTCATAGCCGATAACAGGTTCCCTTTAATAGCATGTTTCCTAAGTCCAAATTCTGTGCAGATGAATATCTTTTTTTTTTCTCTACTTATCAGGCTCCTTTCCTCCTCGGCTCCTTTCCTCCCCCTCCCCCATCTAAACTGTTCACTCACTCTGAAAAACTGCTAAAATCCATCTTGGCAAACAAGATGGAGTAACAGCTCACTGACAGATCAATCAGATTACATGCTGCCCATATGGAGAGGAAGGGCAGGAGGAGTCAAATGAGAGATAAGCAGAGAGAAACACACATAAATTTGTCTGAAGCTAATAGTAAGTGTTTTACTGTCTTACAGCTACTGGAATCACATCTACACTGCTCAGCACTTCCGTGCAATGTCCTAGATGCGGTTGCTGCTTCACTGTATAGGATAGTGATATAGGAGCAGGATCTCATCTTCTTAGTATGCACTGTTTGGGAGACATCATAGCAGCTAGTCGGAACCCACCAGCTCAGGGAACACCAACAATTAGAAATAAAGCCTCCATAGAGGAAAACTGGCGAAAAATAGAGAATAAAAGTCACACAATAACCAGAAATAGTGTTATTCCTAATGTACACACGTATGCTAACTTATTCTATAAAGTCACTTGAAAGTGCAGGTATGCTTTAATGTTTTATTAGTGAATGAAATATTGATATTTACATCACATTTTATTTACTTCCTACTCTTCATAAATCACATCCCACCAAGCTGAATGCTAACCTTGCATTTTATCTGGCTATCTGGCTATTTTGTTCCAGTAATTACAATCAAAAGTGAAATTCATCAAGTTACCTCAAGCTTGTTGTGCATTGAAGGGGTTATCAAGTTATGGAGTAACATGCCCACTTTAATGCACCCTGTGCTAATGTAAAAAAAGAGCAGTACTTACCTGTTCCTTGCCACCACAATCCAGCACTGCAGCACCACCGTGGTCCTTGTGTCTGTTGCTGCTACTGCTGTCACCGGAAGTCAGGTGGCCACTGCAGCCAGTCAAAGGCCATCACGTTCCCAAACTCCTAGCATCATGGCACTTAGGATGTGAGCGCTGATGCCAGGACCATAAATCGTCAGGAGAACAAGCGATGAGGCTGCAGCCTCTGATTGGCCGCAGTGTTCACCTGACTTCCGTAAACATCATATGTCACAACAAATGCTGTGTCCGGAACGGGGTACAGTGCTGCGTTGCAGTGGTATGAAATAGGTTAGTACTGCTCTTTCTTTAGCACAGTGGACATTAAAGGGGGCAACCCCTTTTAAGGATTTTAGGCCATTTCTTTCATGGCTGGTCTATCAAGGTTGTCACAATTGGGCCTATTTAGTGTAGAAAAAAAAGATGGCTGATGGGTGACCTAATAACACACACACACACACATTATATATATATATATATATATATATATATAAGCAGAGGACAATACAAATATCTCTCCTATCATCTGTTTATACCAAGGGCTGTGACTGTAACAAGGGGTATTCTTTAGAGATGAGCAAGCATACTCGCTAAGGGCAATTGCTTGAGCGAGCATTGCCCTTAGCGAGTACCTGCCCGCTCAAGAGAAAAGGTTCGGCTGCCGGCGCGGGTGACAGGTGAGTTACGACAGTGAGCAGGGGGAGCGGGGGGGAGAAGGGAGAGAGAGATCTCCCCGCCGTTCCTCCCCGCTCTCCCCCGCCGCCAAACATTTTTTCTCGAGCGGGCAGGTACTCGCTAAGGGCAATGCTCGCTAATCACTAGTATTCTTTCCATCAAGAAGAGAGGAGGTTTCTACACTGACATAGAAGGTTTTTTTTTTTTTTACTGTAAGAGCAGTGAGACTATGGAACTCTCTGCCTGAGGACGTGGTGATGGAAAACTCACTAAAAGAATACAAGTGGGGCCCGGATGCCTTTCTGGAGTGCAATGATATTACATGTTATAGTCACTAATTAGTACAGAAGGCTTGTTTATCCGGGGATTATTCTGATTGCCATCTCGGAGTTTGAAAGGATTTTTATCCCTTAAAATCAGGGTAAATTGGCTTCTACCTCATCTGATTTTTTTCCTTCCTCTGGATCAACATTGTGTGTGCGTGGGGGTTGGTGCGGGGGGGGGGGGGGGGTAATAGACTAAACTAGATGGACATATGTCTTTTTTTCAGCCTTCCACACTATATTCCTATGTTAAGGCTGTTGCTTTGGACGAAAATGTCATAAATTACAAAGGCAAATCACTGATTGCTTTCTTGCATGAAATATGAACAACTATTCAACAGAACCCAGTTGCCGAAAAAATCCAACACAACAGATTGACTAATTGTCAGATATCTGCCTTTGGTTAGAATCTGGAACTCTCGTTCATGGCACGTAAAAGTGATGGTGCTCGTCAAAAAATGGTTAAAGTGTGACCTTTCGGCCATCTAAGATCTCCATAGCTTATAGCCAACTATAGACTACTTGTAACTGTTTTGAAGGGGTAGTAAAGAAGGTTATTCTGACAGTAAATTGGATTTTAACTGTAATCTTTGGAGGAGCCTTCCATAAACCAAACACTACATGGTTCTCAATAAAATCAATAGACTGTCTGTGTAATACATGAAGATTCTAGGTCCTCCAAAAGGAGAGTCGTTTTCTTGCAGCCACTTACAGCTGTAGTTGATATACGAAGGTCCTCAACGTGGCAGCCCCCTCTATTAATTCTCATTTCATAGGACAGGATATGGGCTTTTTTAAATAAGATGACCACGTTAACAGGGTTTCTCCAAAAATGTCTTCAAACTTCTCAATGAAGAAGTCCTCTGGTCATCATCTCCTTGGAGCAGAATTAATGTTTCCCATGGGCTGAGTCTTATGTCCAGAATAAGATTAACCTTCAAGTTAGTCGTTTGTGCTTCAAGTAGAGGGAACATCTTTATCCATCCACTTGGATGCAAGTTGTTTAGCAAACCTTTTTGACAACCCGAAAGCTCACCATGCTGTTTTGGAAGATCTCACCATCCACCTTGATTGTCTTCTTCACTTTTTTCTCTTCTCAGCCGCACTATAATTCCCATTGAACTGCATCTTCCAATAATACTGTATGTTGAAAATAATCCCTCAGTGCTTAGCTCCTGAGATATCTATGGTTTGCCATTTAGACAGCCTCCCCTTCTCATACATTTATTGAGTTCTTGGAGAGAGGAGAAACCAAGCAGACGCCAGCGCTGCAATGGTTAACTATGCCTGTGTCACGTCACGATGTGTTAAAGTAAGTATACAGTACGCACTGCATTATTATTATCAAGTTGTTTCTTTCGACCTGACTTCCAGAAAGGCACAAGTCTTAGATCTCAATAGCTACAATTATCTACTATTTAAAGCTGCTGAGATAGTTACAGGTTTTCAGTCGTGTAATGTACAAGTTACAGCGTCTACATATAATAAAATTCAAGGGTCTGAATAGTTGTGACTCCAAGTCTAATCTAGTTCCCAGGTAAAATTCCCTGGAGGGGGACAGTCAGAGACGCTCGGCGCGCTGCTTTTAATGGAGTGATAACGGAGGTGATTGCATTCTAACCGGAGCAAAAGTGGAATCTTTGTCCGGGGATCCAGGGAGCTTCGTAAATTGTCACAGGATTTACATTAGTCTTCTATAACGAGCTCTCCGGCTATCCACTGATGATGAATCTTGACTATGTCCCTTTTATATCCTGAAATATAATGCGGAGATTCAGAAGGAAATTTATCCCTAAGTGCTACCTTTGAAAATGAAAATGTACCTAACTTTTCAGGTGACCTTCAGAACAAGCTGATGTGTGTCTATACATGAGGAATAACACTATATTTGCCTGTTATATTGTACATGGCGTTTATCACCGCTTTTCCCCTCTGCAGGCTGTATATCTAATTTTCAGTTATCTCTGAAGTGGTGGGTGGAGACTCCAGTTATGATGTCTTCTGTACACAGCGCAAGGAGAAAACGGCAGATCCTGCTTCTTAACTCTCTGTAACACACATCACAGAGGACATCATACCAAATAACCAAATAGTGTAAACGTGATTCAGGTAGCTGTGGGACCATAAATCACTTACCATTAATTCTAGCAGCCATATCTGTGTAAAGGCCCTTTTACATGGGCTGACAGTCTTTCAAACGATTGCATGTATGCCGATGTCACTGCTAAGGTCGTCAGCGCTCGTGCAGAGTGTTCACACAAAAAGACATGCTGCTGGATTGCAGGCTTCTCGTCTGTTTCTCACTCAGTGCTACACCTAGTATGGGAAACGTTAAGCAGGGAGCGTTTACACAGGACAAGAAGCCCGTCCGGTCGTCAGCGATCCAAGCAGATGCCATAAAGACACTCTAGCCTCTGTCCGAGCCTATAGATAGGCTCTGTGTGTGGAGCTTTCCCCATGCATATACCAAATGTCATTATATGAGCAAAGCCTTACAATTTAGAACCTAGAGAATAATTTCCTCTATAGGCCCCAGGAACTTTAGTCTGACAATGTTCTTCCAAGAAGGACTTGGAATAAATAGTTACAGTAGGAAACTCCATTTTTTACTGAAATTTCAGCGCTGACACATTGCCGCATGGAAAATGTTGGAATGGTGTGAAGGTTACAGTTGTTGGGACCCAACAGAGCCTTAAAATGATGGCACTGCTGTGTTCTTCTGGCTCATTGGCTGCACCTCCAATTGTTAAGGGGACATGATTTGCTTTATGGACTAAACTGGGATCTACTGAAAAAAATAAAATAAAACTGCCCGAACGGGCCTTAATGGCCATTTACACTGACAGATGATCACTCAAAAGTCGCTCAAACAATAGTTTGAGTGACAGTTTTGAGCGATCAACTCTGCATAGTCTATAGTAGCCAAGTAGCTATTTAAGAGCTATGCAGGCGGAGCGAGACACCGCCGCTATCGCTCGGAGAAAAATACAGCTGTTCTGCATTAGCAAACAGCTGTATTGTTCTCTGCGATTACAGCTCGCGACCCGCTGTGAACTACCAGTGGGACAAAGGCTATAAGAATCTTATCAGCACTGCTGGCTGTGATAACAGCCTGCACAGCTGATAAGAGTTCATCACTTAATTGAAGAAAACTAAAATTGAGCGAGGAACTACTCGTGCATTTAGACGCAACGGTTATTGCTCAAAAGATGGCTTTGAGCAAATTTTAGCGAGAATCTTTGAGTCTAAATGGGCCTTAACAGTTTGGTAGAACACTATGGGACATTTATTTTAACAACTGGTAGGGGTCCCGGTGGTTAATCACTTATGGCATATTCTCTTGATCTAACATAAGGTTAAAGGGTTATTTCCATCTTATAAATTGAAGTTAAATGTATGTTAACTAGCTTACACCATCACTTGATGATCGCTTCTGCCCTATAGGTTCCGAGCATAAAAGGGTAGTACTGCTGGTGTACAACAGCGTCATGGGAATACTCTTTAAATTGTGGGAAAGGGTCCTTCTACAGAGGATGATTGTCAGGCACTTAAGCAATTATCAATGATCGCTCTGTGAATGGAGGTGGAGCGGGCTGGTGGTTGCTTCTGGAAATCTTCTTCCATTCAGAGTAAACAGGCAGTTGTTTACAGACGAACCCCTGCCTGTTTAGGCTAACCGATCATCATTTCATTCATATGCCTCCATAAACCAAACAATAAGCGAACAAATTATCATTCGCCGTTTATTCGCTGGTAGTCTTTACACTGAACGATTATCATTCAGTTTTGCACGATCCAGTGATAAACTGAACGATAATCTCTTCGTGTAAATGGGCCTTGTCGTGTCTTATTCTCCTGCCACATTCAGAGCTACTTTCAATTCTGCTCATTCCTTTTAGAAATGAGTAATTGTCCTATGAGATTCAATAGACTACAAAGCTACCTTGTGTCTAGAGATGAGCGAACGTACTCGTAATGAGTACTTACGCACCCGAGTACCGCTATTTTCGAGTACTTTAGTACTCGCGCGTAAGGATTCGGGGGGCGCCGGGGGGCGGGGAGAGGCGCGGCGGTGTGGGGGGTAGCAGCGGGGAACAGGGGGGAGCCCTCTCTCTCTCCCTCTCCCCCCCACTCCCCGCTGCAACCCCCCGCGCCGCCACGGCGCCCCCCGAATTTTTTCGCCCGAGTACGGAAGTACTCGAAAATCGCGGTACTCGGGCGAAAAAGGGGCGGGGCCGAGCACGTTCGCTCATCTCTACTTGTGTCAGTAGCTTCAGATGTGACTGCAGTATAAAATAGGACGATGGAGAGGCTACTGAATGACTTTTCCTTTAGCTCTCAGGTGTTACCCGTGACACTGTGGAAGTGACCGGGACCACAATGTTCCTGGCCTCATGGTTGCATTCAGTCTGGATATGTGACTTCAGGAATGCTGCCCTACTATCTCGCTGTGCAGATCAGTAGTTTATGTTCTTGGTTATGAATTAGAATTTGCACTCTTCACCACACTCACTCCACTCTGAAGGGACGGGGGCGGACTATGATGACGCAAGTAGCCAGATTTACAGCTTTAAACATAACTTTTCCCCCTAATCTGCTCTTGATACTCTTGGTTTTATTATGCACATTCCGATGCAAGCAGTGTATATAGCATGCATCCCAATTACTCACATGTGACCCCTGGGCCGCGTTCCCAGGAAGGGAGTGTACATAGCGGTGAACTTCGCTCTTACTCAACCGCTGCTGGGTTATATAGTGTATAGGATACCCCCCTCAGCCTCAGAACTCATTGTAAAGAGCAGGTTCTCTTCACTCTCAGTAATTATTTACAGCAAATTAGTCATCATCTCACATGATTGGCACCTCATGTCTAACACATTGAATGCAGATTGCTGTATTCATTCATCTTCATGATAGGAGTGATAAGATTGAGTGGTGCGCACATGGGTGACATACGCAGCTGGGTGTCTGTAAAGTGGGTGTAGTAAGTATCCATGGGGTCCCATAACAAAACATGAAATGGAGCCCCAGTCTGTTATGACCACCATCAGAGGCACCGGGCTCAGGAAATAGCCTTTACTTTATCCTATGCCTTTCCTTCTCTTCATTGGCAGATTAAAACAATCTCTTCCCTCTTTCCCTTCACATTCACTCTCTCTCTCCACCATTCCTTCACCCATATTCTGCATGCGGAATCCAGCTCTGGCAGCAGCGGGGTCTGCCCGTACCTGCTTTTTTTTTCTTCATCTGCACCACGGATGGTCCGCACGGCTCGTCGTCAGACATGCGCAGTACAGATTTTATTTTTCAAACTCTTGCTTTTCCCATGGAATCTACATGGGTCAGACGGCTTCCATAAGCTTCAATGGCAGCTGTCTGTGCGGAATCCGCAGAAAAATGGAGCATGCTGTGATATTTCATCCGCGAGCGGAAACAGCAATTGGTTTCCACTTGTGTGCATGAAGAATCACTTTTTCACTGCATGCTATGGGTGGCATTTGCTGCGGAATCCAGAGGCGGTCGCCTGCTCCGTATTCCGCAACTCAAATCCGCCCATGTGTTTTCACCCTTATTGTATGAAAGCACAGAATCTAATTGTTGGGATGATTGTTTCATGCTTAAAGGGGTTGTCTGAGCTGTGGCACCTTTGGACAACCCTTTCCCCATGCTGTAAACTAACAAATGGTGATATACTCCCCCCCCCCATCCTCCTGTTGTGTCCCTCCTTGGTGCTCGGTCTTCCGCTCTGGCCTCTATTGACAGCGGCAGTCTGGCCCAGAGCAGAGAGAGGTGAGTATATCCCCATTTGTTATTTTACTGCATAGGGAAGGGGTTGTCCACAGATGTTACAACTCGGACAACCCCTTTAGGTGCCCGACAATATTTTTGTGTAAAACGTCCCTTGGTGTTTCATTTTCCTACAGCACTACCACAGGAGAAACAAAGTATTACAGTGTCTATTCACATCAGTGAGTTGTCTGTGTAATACAGGACAGGTCCTCCAGAGCAAAAGACGCTCTTTATTGCCGCTCTCCACTTTGGCCAAAAGATGAGGATTCTGAAAAGAGGACCCTTCTCTGTTAACTCAAAAATACCTAACAGGGTTTCCTAAACTGGTCAATTTCATTAACACACAGAATATAAAAAATAGAGCATTTAGAGCTATAAAACAGATATACTGTAGTAGCCATATACATATAAACTGTAGCGTCTCTAGCTGTAAAACATGTATATGGTAGCATAACTAGAATACATGGATTCAGTCCAGTGACACCAGACAGGGAGAACATCCTTCCATGCTGTATGGGATAAGGAAAGTAACAACCACTAAGAGCAGATTTCAGTCTCAGTGAAGCAGTTGTCACCTATCTGTAACGCTGCCTGCTCCCCGTCCTGCACGGCTGCTCCCCTCTGCACGCTGCCCTCCGTTCCCCCCTTCCCCCTGCACTGATGAGTTCGGGATTTTGTCACTATTGTTCCTACATATAAAATGAATGCTAAAGCCTGCCTCAGAAGCCAATGCCTCCATTATTCGGCTCTCTCATTCTTCACTAATGCTTGTATTTTGTACATATTCTTTTTTTTTGTTGGCCCATTTAATATCCCATATGCAATACACTTATGTTTTAGCTCTAAACAGATTAAAATGGTCCCCTGCACTCGAGAGTGAATAGGATTACAACATAAGCTCCAGAAGGAATAAAATGGAAAATATATTTAAAGGTAATAGAAAATAAATTCTTCTTAAAATGCAGTTCCGTTTTCATCCCTTAATTGATATCCTAGCTAAGCACCAGTTCGTCTGCATGTGCTCAGCCAGCGAGCTGCGCTTATTACCTTATCGTTTGCTCTTCTGGTATGCCCATTTTTGGTTGTTCCATTTGCAATTTTAGCAACCTATGAAGAAGAGCCTGAATGGTAGAATATCAGTGCCTGTCAGACTCCTAACCAGTCCCAATATGTACTAACTGCTCACTCATTAAGCATCCATGTCTAATCTATCTCATAACCTATCTGATATGTATCTAATCTAAGCCATCTATTTATCTATCAAACAGAAAAGAGGCAGCAGTCCGAATACATGATAGAAAAGAGTGAGCCTTGGTGGATGAAAGACTCACTATTTCTATCATCATATATTTGCTGCCTCTTTTCCATTTTTTATTACTGAAGGCACATGAGGTCAGGGCCTTGGGGTGTGCACCCTAAGGGTGCCTTCACATTGGCGTCTATGTGCTGCGTATAATGCGCACAATGTTTGGCCATGTAATATGCAGTGAATAGAATTCATTGATTTCATTGGAATCGTTCACTTGAACATATTTTTTGTTCGATCGCAAGAAAAAACGCTTACACCCGTGTAAATCAGTCCTTAGGCTACATTCACATGGGTGAGATTTCCGTGTGAATTCTGCCATCTCAGATGGATGCAACTTGCATGGAAGAAAAAGCTACACTTAGTTTGAAAAATGCTGCATGGTCTATTCTAGTCCGAGTATCAGACAAGATTAAGGCGGTGCACATCGGACAGCACATGGATGGGGTGTCCATGTGTTGTGCGATGTGAGTTGCGGCTGAGAATCTCAGGTGCAACTTGCTCTTGGCTGTGTGAATACACAGTTGGATGGAATAAGAGGGCTGGGTTCTAAGGAAAAATGTAGAAGAGGAGGAAACACAGTACAGTTAGATTAAAGAATCTGATAGGCCTCCGAAAAGATGTATTTTAAGAATATGCTTAAAATTGTGGATATCAGGAAGTAACTGCACTGCCTGGGGTAGTGCATTCCAGAGAACTAGTGCAGCTCCAGAAAAGTCTTGGAGACAAGAGTGGGAGAGCATTACCAGAACGCAGAGCACAAGAAGGGTGGTAGACAGAGAGAATAGAGGAGATATAATGTGGTGTAGCACTATGGAGAGCTTTATGGGTGAGATTGATCAATTTATCTATGCTTCTAATATCTATCTATCGAAGTACAGTAGCTTCACTCACATTCTAATCCACACACAAAGAGAATAAATACTACTCCAAAACAAGAAGGCAAAAAAGACCTCCGAGTTGCAAGTGTATGTGTGCCCACTTAATGAGCCAGTCACACACTTGAGTCATGCTGCCCACGCACCATTCATGCTGGATACATGCCATGCATGTGCCACTCATACAACAAACTGATCAATTACCAGGCGCGAGACATAACCCATGAGCAGAAAGTATTGCTAAACAGTAAACCACAGGGTTACCATAAGGGCTCATTCACACAACCGTGATTTTGTTGCGTATTATGCAAGCTATGCACGGCCGTGGTGAATGGAGTCAATGAAAGTACATGGACTATAAATGATCCATTCACATTAGGGTGTAAACACTTCGCATAGATATGCTCTACTTCACCGCGTATCACGCAGCAGGAGCCCTACTCTTTTCTATGGGCAGCATATACAATGCTGTCCACATACAATACATTGTGTATGGGCAATGATACATGCGCAACCCCGCTATGAGAGAGTGGTGAATTAAAAAAATAAAGACAAAAGTCCCATTGCACATGGCAGAATGCGTGAGATACGCTGTCAGTGCACTCGCTGCCATACACGGCGACAGCCGGCTCATGAGCCCTCACACAGACCAGCAAGACGCTGCATGACCCACGCAGTGTTTTACGCATACGGTTGTGTGAATGAACAGTAAGCCACATCCCTCTAGCTTCTATCCATTCTATGGCAAAGAGGGCCCTCTCTCCCTGTTGGGCCCCTGCCTGGTACACATCTTTCATATCTGTTACACTCCTGCATAACCACATTAAAATGATCTGAAACTGTGATGGCAACAGTAACTGTTCCTTAAAGTGCATCAAACTAACCATAAAATTACAAGGAGTGTGTGACACAACTCCACAGAGACTTGTCCTAATAATTCCTTCCCACCAACTTGCATTAGTTTTGTCTTTTAGGACAGATCAGTGCATGCATTCACTTATAACAGTGTGTGGTTAAGTGGAACAGCGATGGGAACAAACACAACCCCTAAACATGCATTCAGCACTTTCAGTGCACCAGTGATAGAGTATGTTATCTCTCACTCCTTTATTATGACAGTCTTTTTCCATGAATTCCAAACAGCCTCCAAAGACTATTCCATGTATGTATATAATATGCTTATCAAAATCCTTATTACAGAGACCTAACGGATTTGCCAATGTGAGCTGGAGGCCTCTTGCCCTTTTTATTTACATGTATTTTCCTGCCTCGTAGTTTCCTGGCTTCCATATGAGAACGAGATGTACTAAGAGCCCTGTAAAATGCTGAATTAAACGGATGTCCTGAAAGCACATCTGCTCCATTCCATAGAGTTTTAAGATATAAAGTCTGCTATTGCAACAATGTGTCATTCCTCCACCAGTGTTCTCCAACGTTTTATCACAGGTGTAAATAGGAAGATGTATTTTGCTACTATGAAAAAGCTTAAAAAATACAAGAAATGAAAATGATGTGCAATGAAAATCCTGATATGCCCGTGCGTGCTGCCGCGCCGATAAGTGGTAGTGTATTCTGAGCAATAAGCTGCCTTGTGACAAGAATCATTTCAAACATATTGATTTCAGAGCCGCTGTGGCTGGACACTGGCTGCAAGGAGAATACTAAATCTATACTGCTTTGAAGTCACTTTGCTGTCCTCCTAATGATATGGCTTAAACATTTTTGGCTGACCTAAATTCAGTGGATGCGTCGGAGACACATCCAAACAGAAAGAGTAGGAAAAAAAAGCGTTTGTGCGTCTATGTAAATTACAGTAACAGGCGAGCAGGCAGAAGATGATCTACATGTTAGCAGTATATGAATTAGCAGAGCCGAGTTGGTAATTTACTATAGCTCATTCTGTCATAAGAATGCTTTATCTGTGCAGGTAAATTGACAGTTTTCTCCTCATAGATAATGATGATATATCAATCCATCACTGTCTAATTGGTGGAGGTCAAAACACTGGGACTCCCACTGATATAGAAGAACTGATGCAACCCCTTACCGCAAACGGACACCCTCCAAAACCCTTTTCTTTAATTAAGTAGTACAAAAATTCTGCCCTGACTGACCCCATAATACATCTGTATAGCAGCTGGAGCTACATTTTTGTAATACAAATCCCTAATTACAGGATGATGTTCTGTGTGGCTGCAGGTATCACAAGAGGGAGCTCAAGAGCTCACACTTTAATGTTTTATTACCGTAGTGCTTTCTATGTCCACAAGTATGCTGTAGGCTCCCTCTAGTGGCGGCTGCCAATAGCCACAACGTTATCATCTAACTCTACTGTATGTCTATATAGAGGATTTGAAGAGCTGTATCCCAAAAATGAAGTTCTGATTACCATAAAGACCACGCAAAAAATAACTTATTTAGTACTGGAACGTTGCCATTGCCTTGCTCTATAATGTAGCATTACAGGGTGGCCTTTCAGATAAATGGCTGTCCATGAAATACATGGATGTCCCAAGTCTTCAAGAGCTGTGAATACCCCTTTAACCTAGAGATCAAAGTGCACCTAAGATACAGAGCTTTTCTCGACTTATAAAGTGATGGCATATCGTGTAGATGTGCCATAGCTCCATTATTAGTAGGGATCTAAACTGAGACTCTACTCCTTGTATTATGTGTCTATAATAATAATAATACATAGTAATAGTACAGAACATTCTAGTGATCCCTCTGAACGTGGCCCCTATCCCCTTTATACAGGCTTCGTTTGTCATTGCAGTAAATGTGAGTTGTGTTTGTAATCGGCGATACAGCGTGTTCTTTGCCATATAGGCTTTTAGATGCCTTTTTAGTATGATATGTCGAATATAAACCACAACCTCTGGACGTGCAGGAAGGAAAAAACATAAATCTAATGTCATATGGTAAGTAAAGGAATGAACTATACCCTATTCTTCTGCATGTTAGCTATACTTGTAATATGGGAACTCGACCAACTTCTACAGATCAGGTGGAAAGCGGTGCATAAATGTCGGAAAATATGGAACCTGGAATGATATTCACATTTATCATCGTATTGTAACACTACTTCATAAGCCAATAATAACTGTGTAGCTGCGCTGTTACATTGTTGCAACATATATTGTACATAGCTGCTTTATTCCCATTACTTACATGTTACCCTACATCAAAAGTGGAAAGGGAAGTGCCAAATGAGGGTTTGCAAGAGGAGAAACATACAGAAATATCCACTTAGCAAATCATACCATTGCAAACTGCGCAGGTGTTACAAGCAGACTTCACCAAAGATTCTGCCATAGATTCCACCCGCTGCATTGCAACTGATGAAAAATGCTGTAAAGAAATTAGCAACATATGTACAACATATGTATACTAGGGCATAAAAAACCCACAACACGCCCTAAAATCTGCGCCAATGATTTCTGAGTGACTGTAGGAGGTTTATTAGTCTACTGTATGTTCACATCATGTTAGTGAACGTTTATGGTGTACGTGCTAAAGGCATCCATGGGGTTACATTAAGCTGATAGAAGCCAAAAAAGTGTCCTTTTGGCCTCTGTCTGGCTAGTATAAATCAGTATGTGCTAGAAACACCAAAAAGGATTAAATGATGTAGTAGACCACAGTATTCCATACAACGGTGTCCTGTTAAAAAGCGTGTATTAAAATGGGTTTTCAGGCTCTAAGAAACTGATGACCTACCTTCAAGGTAGGTCATTAACAGTTGATCAGTGGGGTCTTTTGGCTGGGACCCCTGTAAATCCGCTGTTCGTCAGACCGCTGTCACTGTATGAAGAAGGAAACGGGTGGCTCTGTACATTGTAGAGTCCCCTGGCATGGGACTGCAGGCAGAGCTCCCATTGAAGTGAAAGTGACAGTGGTAAACTCCCTTGGCTATGTTCACAGCTTGTGGATTTTAGTGCAGAGCCGCATCAAAATGTGCACCATTCAGACCAAAATTTGACACGGTTTTCGCTGCGGAACAGCCCCTGTTAATTGAAGGGGTGTGCGCTGCGGGTGCGGATTCTGATGCAGTTTTTTGCGCAGAATTTGATGCAGATTTTCCCTTGTGGAAAATTTGTACCAATTCGGCTATGTGTGAACACTCCCTTTAAGGCCTCCTTCCCACGAACGGATTTCCGCCGCGTAATTCGCGGCGAAAATCCGCTGCGTTGCCCGCAGCTATTAGGTTCTATTGAACCTAATAGCACAATGCTCACGATGCGTAATTCCACCGCGGAATTACGCACCGCGATTTCTCCCGTCCTCACCCGCAGCATGCTCTATTTTCTGCGGGTGAGGACGGGCTGTACGCACTGACGGCTTCCATTGCAGTCAATGGAAGCCGTCCATTCACGCTATCTCCCGCTGTAACCAGCGGGAGATAGCGTGAAAAAACGCTTTCCCGCCCACCGCCGAGCGTCATATGACGCCAAATGACGCGGTCCGGCCGCGTCACGTGACACGGCCGGCCGTGCACGTGACACGGCTGGTGACGCGAGGGCGGTGGGCGGTGACGGGCGGTGACGCGCGGCGGTGGGCGGGGAAGCGATTTCACGCTATCTCCCGCAGGTAAGTATAGGGGCTCTGGGGGGCGCCGTGACGGGCTTCACAGCGGAATATTACGCTGCGGAGCCCGTCACGCTCGTGGGAAGGAGGCCTAAATGTATATATTGAACCCTATGGGTGATAGATGCTACTATATGGCATTTGTCAGCGGCATCAGACCAATGGAGGACATAAAGATAATGGAAAACAGTCTATGGTCTTGTTCACATCGGCATCAGAGGTTCCCTTCAGAGTCTCCGTCACAGATGAAATAAGTCTGCATGCAGCCCTATTTGGTCCTAGAAAAGGCCTAAAACCCTAACAAAAACCGAATGGACCTTATTGTAGTCAATGAGGTTCGTTATGTACTGTTCACTTCCGTCATAACACGATTCATTCAGCCGGGGAAATGCCTCTCCTGCCTTCATGACGGAGCAGGAGAACGGAAACCGTAACACTGATGTGAATGAGCCGAAAACCTAATTCACTTGTAATGCACTAATTGCTACAATTCTATCCTCTGTGAGCTCCAGACTGATTCAATTCTGGTACAACCCCTAAATGAAGGTTTATTAACCCTTTCCAATCCACTGTCTGACGTCTAAAGACATTATGATTTAAGGCTGTACAGCTCCGATGTTGGAGGACGTCCGTCGGGGTTCTCTTACTGTATATTGCCAGCCTCTCTGCTATCGCAGCCTATCCAACGTGTCACCTCATGCAGTACTGGTTTTAGCCAGCATATAACGCCGTTGTATAACAGCAGAAAAAGAGTAAGCCCCCTAGGAAAACCAGAATACAAATTGGATTGAAAGGGTTAACTCTCAACAGGATAGGAGATAACTTGCCAGTGGCTCACCACTGAGACCCCCACCAATCCCAGGAATAGGGGTCCTGGATCCCCCGTCCTCGCTGTGGGATCACTGTATCCTCTACAGTGAGGAGGAGACTGAATGGAGTGCTGATCATACAAGTGTGCTGCCACTCCATTCATTTTCAATGCGACGTAGCCAAGTACATGCATTCGGGTATTTCCGTCGGCCCCATTGAAATGAATGAAGCTCGGACCGTGCCTGCTCGGTTACTGCTTTATTTATTCTGATACAAGGTGAGAAGAGACCCCACAGTGACAGGCAGAGGGGCACACGGGTCCCCCATTCTTGAGATTGTTGGGGATCTCAGCGGTGGGACCCGCACTGATTAGAAGTCAACCTATATCCTATGTTGTGATCCTGGTAAAACCCCTTGAACCTGCACTGGTACGTTGTAACACACTGTCAGGACACGAGAGAGATTTGTGCTGCTGATGTATTGGACTGCATACAAAGGTAACAAACCCTCAGCTGTGAGAAGTATCAGCTCAGTATGGGTTTTCAGCCCCTGGATGTTAATAAATATATTTCTACTCACTGACAACAAACAAAGATCTTGAAAATGGTTAGAAATTGAAACAAAATATATAGTAGAAGAAATTTTGATTATTTGGTTATTTACATAAAACGGCAAATCCCTACCAGCAGGGGGTCCACTTCTGGGCCCTAAACGACGTGTGAGGGGGCCAATGTGGCCCTATACAATGCCAGCTACCTAGTCCACCTCTGTCAATGCACACAGCTGCCTTTAAATCATTGACTGTTCCCAGAACATCGTCTATCTCTAGAAATAGTGTCCAACAAGAGGTGCGCATACTGGGGACTCACCCCCCTTGCACTGATTTGGGAAACTACACAGGGGTTAATTGAATAGAAGAAAAGAACAGTCATAATTATATGTAAATTGCCATCAACAGTGAGATGTAAGTTACTGCGCTTGTCTTAAAGCTGCGTCTCCATGTAAATATGATTATGCCAAGATATGCCACATGTGACTGTGTGGGTGTGACACATATCATACCTTCTGATGGGAGTTAATGGTCGGCAATGCAAAGTAGCGGCAGCGACTCTGCATAATCTCACATGACGTCCCATACAGTACATGCCTGGGAATAATAAAGCCATGTCAGAGCTTTGTGTGGGATAAATATGGTGGGTTGTAGGAGGACGGGATTAGAAGAGCTCACAATTACCAGTGCAATTAATGGCTCGGCAATTTAAATATATGAGGGTATTTACTGGGAAGATATTGTTATGCGCATAGTAGATTAATTCTAATCACTTTGCATCCGTTTTCTGCAGTTTCTAATGATTGATTCTGGAGAGATTAACGTTTAAAAAATATGAGGTGTGCGGCCGGGGCCCGGCTTGTCCTGGTTTGAACTTGCACAGGAATTTTTCCCACTGACTCCAGGCCTGGAAATAACTCTGAGTATCTGATGCATGGGATAGGATATGGAGGCAGGAGATGACAATGGATTGTAAATGTTACAATGTTTCCTGTTTCGTATTCTTTACATTTTCAGGATGCTGTTTCCTATCAAGCTACTGACAAAAGACATGATTTATTGTGCGCGCTCATTTCAGGGAGGCTGAGGGCCTTAAAGTGGAGCCATCGCCGTGAATTTATATAATACATCTCAATAGAATGACATCAGAAAAAGAGAGAACACGAATGCGTACAGTACTTATTTCCTTACGAACGATGGCAAGAAGGCCCTGGATGGTTCTTATCGAGGCTTTAATTAGCTGACATTGATGTGAATTGCTAAAAAACAAAAGAGGGGGGGACACTTAAGGCCACCTTTTGAGCGATAATCGCTGCATCTAAACGCGTGCCCATTGTGCACTTTTCGTGCACTACCCATTCATTGCTGGCTTCAAACCAGCTTGGAAATGGTCATTCTTGCTTATCAGGACCACACGCTGAGTTCTCAGCGGAGAGCGCTGATAGCATTCCTTCAGCTGCAGACCCATTGGAGAACAATGGAGCTGAATGCAGATAACAGACATCCAGCTGTTATCTGCATTCAGCAAAAGGCTTCATTTGCATACTAATAAGCTACTAAGTAGCTGAGTAGCTACTTAGTAGTTTATGCAAAATGATCGCTCAAATCTGTCACTCAAACTGTTGTGTGAGCGATTTTTGAGCGATCATTGTTGTGTCTAAATGGACCTTTAAGCATCACATTGTAACAGCAAGTCACTTAAATTTAAGGGCCATCAATGTGTTCAGTCATGGGGATATAACCCAAGTACCGTTAATGCTCATGCAATAGTGCTAATTGCTGGGCTGCCCCTGGACTTGAAGGTTCAACCAAGCAATTATTAGGAAACTGCAAGTGTTAATGATGGCCGCTAGTGCTACTGTAATAGCAGATTTGGCGTGCCATTGCGTGGCAGCATTTCTCTCCTACAAATCACAGATAGTTGTGGTCAGCACCTAGACTCATCATAGTGAATGGACTGACAAGTCCAGGTGCCGGCCTCGTTTTGCGTAGTTTCGCCTGTATATTGCAAGGAGAAACACTTGTGTATTAGCCCCTTAATGTACGATTGTACGAGCTGTAGTGCTTGTGGTTTGCTAGGAATTGCCGGGCTGACTCAGCAATTAGCGCTATTACATAAGCATTAAAGGCACTCGTGTAACAGCACCCCTAGAAAGCAGAAGCAATTGTGAATCCATTTCACTTGCTTTAGTGTAAACCAAAGTGACAACACGTGCACTAGAGAGGCACCAGCCGGACAACCCTCAAAAACGGAATGATTTTGCAGGTTGCGGCCACTCCACTTCCCTTCGCCTTCCTGACTGATTCTTCTCTAGTTCTGCTTTTTCCTGGTGTCCTCATCACTACTGGTACATGAGGCGCTCCCTGCAGCCCATCAGGTTGTACTGGTAGTCCTGCTCCTCCAGGATGGCATATCTATACATACCATTATAACAGCCTTACTAGCATGCATGAGATACCAGGACACGAGCCATCAAGTGAGGAGAGCTGGACAGGGCAGTAGAAGGGCATCAACCCGGCATCAGGACCGGAGGAAGAGGAGGAACGCTGCCAGAGCCCTACAGAATGACCTCCAGCGGTCTACTGGTCTGCATGTCTCTGACCAAACTGTCATACACAGACACTATAAGGGTGGTTTCAGTCCCGACGTCCAGTAGTGGGACCAGTGCTCACAGCCCAGCAATGTACAGCTCAGTTGCCAAAGAACACCAGAAATGACAGGTCCACCATTGGTGCCCTGTTCTCCTCACAGATAAGAGCAGGTTCATACTAAGCACATGGTACAGATGTGAAAGAGTCTGAAGAAGATGGAGTGAATGAAATAGGCCGTGTGATTTAAGTGTTCCCTTAACTTTTTTGAGACATGCATATAATACATAGCTCAAAGTGACCACCCCCATCCCATCGTGGAGCATGATATCCATATGTGCTGGCGGAATATTTCTCATTTTTTAGCTCTTTTTCAGCTATAATGGTGCCCACTCTTCTAGGAAGGCTTTCTACTAGATCTAGGGAAACTTGGCTGCCCGGATTCATGCTCATTTGACTAGAAGATAATTAGTGAAGGCAGGCATTGTTGTTGGAGGATAAGGGCCTCATTAAGGGCCCCTTCACACAAGCGTAAGCGTATTTGCGTGCGTTTCGGAAGAATAAAAGTTACGTATTTCTGCGTGTAACTGTATTGTAGTTTTTGCACATACAAGACATGCACAATTGTGCACGCCAAAAAAATACGCACCGATGCTCCCAGACATTGAAATGGCCAAATTCTTTAATAAGTGTCACTTGTTCTTTTCTTGCACAAACATGCAGGAAAGTAGAGCATACACCGAAATACCCGCCTGTAAACGGACCCATTGAAATGAATGGGTTCTATTTTCTGCGTATTACACGAAAATTTTTCATGTGCAAATACGCCCGTGTGAAGGGGCCCTTAGTGTTACATTGAGGGTAGTCAGGCTTTTGTGTAGACAAGTACTTCCACACACATTGTTGCATATCATTTCTATGTGTCCCTCCAACCCTAAATCTGTGGATGTCATCGTAGCTGCAGCATAAGAGAAGTGTATGATCACATGAGACCAGACCATTAGGAACCCCAATGATCACTACCACAGGGCTCCCAAGTCCGCCCTTGCTCCTCGTCCACACGACCGCAGAAGAAGGGGGAATGTGAATGTATTTTTTTTCCCATTTCTATCTGTGCAGCACCTCCTGCCTGTGCTGGGACTTGTGGTTCCCTACCAGCCGGAGAGCACAGGTTGCCGATTCCTGACCTGACATGTTCTCGCTCTCTCTGCTCCGGTGTCCAAACCCCTTTGGAAAGCCTCAGCATACTTCTAGATAGAGCGGAGCACTGTAAACAACTGCAACATCTGTTAGCTTATCATGTATATACTATGAAAGTTTTTCCGAGGGAGCTGTAAAACAGCATAGGAACATTCTGTTTTATTTCAGCTTTTATATGCCATTAAGTGAAGATTAACAAGTTATAAAACTAAAAAAAGCATGAGGCACCACTGAGGCTATAAGACGCAAGGCGCGCTGTGCTCCCCCCATCATTCGATAATTGGCAGGGTTTCTACAGGCCACATACTGAAACATTTCAATTGGGCTCCAAATCTATTGCTTTTCTATGTTTAATGCAGTAAAGCGGCGGTGCGGTGGGGTATTTGGGGGCCAGATGGTAACAGGTGGACTGCAGACAGCTGCGTAGGTAACAATATAGTATAACACAAGACGGAGTTAGGCTACATTCACACAGGCGAGCGCAATATCAGCCCGAGGAACGTGGCCCGATATCACACCTGCCAACGTGCAATTTTCACGGTGGTGCAAAGTGCTTTTGCTTATACATCACACTGCATGGCTTCTATGGATTGCAAGTGCCAGGCGATGTCTCTTAAGGTCCCATTGGCAACAATGGGCGAGGTGCTCAAAGGGAGCACCCAAGGACATATGCATGCGAGTTTTGTGCGCATCGCATAAAACTCACCCAAGAATATCGTTCGTGTGATAAGCCCTTAGGCTGATATTACACCAGCGTTGTTGATGCTCATGTAATAGTGCTGTCAGGCCACACCTGCGCTTGGAAGGTTCAGCCCAGCAATTGTTGGGAAAACACAAGCGCTAAAAGCCTCTAGCGCTCGGCCTTAAACTGCTTTCATAGAGTGCTGTTGAATCCAGTGCTGATTTAATCTCGGATTTACGGTTTTTATGCCAAGGATGGCGCTTTTCTATCTAGCTAAAAAAAAAACAGACAGGGTGGAAACCTTGTGGAAATGAGACCAAAGAGGTCTCCGCCTCACATACAGAACACTATATTCCATGCTGGGTCAGTCCAGATTTCTGTCTCCATGCTGTTCTTGGCTTAAAAGGCGGAAACCCAAAACAGAACCGGTATTGGACTCAGAGACGGTATGTGAAGAAGAATCGCTAGCCTGGCACAAATTATGGGGACCCACACATGTGAAAGTCAAGGCCAAGAATCCTAATAAGCCCTCACCCCACCATATACACCTGACATCTCGAGCTCATAGGGTCACCAGGTAAAGCTGCAGCTAATTCACTTATTTTTGCTATCAAATGTATATGCCCTAAGTTGGGATCGTTAGGACAGGGAGGAGGTTAATAGGGTTTCTGGTACGTATGTTCCTGCAAAGAAGCATCATTGCCCATTAGCACCGCCAGCTATTGGGGTTCAGGTAGCTGAGCCCACTATAGATGTCTTACAAGATACCTCTTTTTGTAGCTTATTACTGCAAATTATTACTACAACTGATCATATAGGATTAAGCAAAGAGTGCTTTCTTAGTGTGTGCCTACTGGAGACGGACACAGAATACAGCGCCGATAACATAGTGTACCATACGCAGGACATGAGTAGGTCACCGCCAGCGTTCCATACATCTGTGACAATACCAAGTGTTCTGCCAGAAATGCTATTTGCTTGCAGTCACGTGCAGCCTGTACCAGGAGCAGGACGCTTCCCATAGTGTAAACGGATGTAAATGTGACCGTCTGCTCTGTCCTCACTTGCCCTGCTGTTGGTTCTCATTAACGATCTATATCATATACACTATAAATGCTGCCTGGAGATAACGGGTGGGTGATTTGTACTCGGGTTAAGCCGGTTTCCTCTGGTTTATTTGTGTGTGAGAGATAAAAGGAGCTGATAGGGAGGAGGCCTGATTAATCAATGGCAACTTCATTAACTATTTCCCTGAGTGGTAGGGATGACATGTTCTCTGAAGTTGCTCTATGCTGCACAAAAATGGCCCACGAAGTGCGACTTCCCAGCTGTTCCAACCCTTAGCAATCACCCTTGGAGTGGGAGTTTTGCAGGAGTTGAAGGGCCACAAGTTGGAGATCAGTGCTGTACTGTATTCCTGGGCGGTTTTAGATAGCCAGCTTTGATGTCAGGATCAGAGACATCTTCATACAGCACAGGTCATTTATAAGCCATATTACACAGTTGCAAGGCTTCTTTATTTCCCCAGATGTGGCACTGTCAGAGGATCCAAGACCTGGAGTAAGATCGCTACCCAGTCCTTCCAACATGTCCCCGCTGCCTTCACAAGCAGTGCAACTAATGCGGACATGCAGGCATTATGTATAATGCACACAGCACTGTGAGGTCGCTATATCCAATAAAGGAAAAGAAAAGGGGAGGGATGGAAAGGAAGGAAGGGAGGGAAAGGAAGGAAGGAAGGGAGGGAAAGGAAGGAAGGAAAAGGAAGGAAGGGAGGAAAAGGAAGGAAGGAAGGGAGGGAAAGGAAGGAAGGAAGGAAGGAAGGGAGGGAGGGAAAGGAAGGAAGGAAGGAAGGAAGGAAAAGGGAGGAAAAGGAAGGAAGGAAGGAAGGAAGGAAGGGAGGGAAAGGAAGGAAGGAAGGAAGGAAGGGAGGAAAAGGGAGGAAGGAAGGAAGGGAGGGAAAGGAAGGAAGAAAGGAAGGAAAAGGAAGGAAGGGAGAGAAAGGAAGGAAGGAAGGAAGCGAGGGAAAAGAAGGAAGGAAGGAAGGAGGGAAGTGATGCAAAGGAAGGAAAGAAGGAAGAGAGGAAAAGGAAGGAAGGAGGGAAGAATGGAAGGAAGGAAAAAATTTAAGAAAGAAAGACTGCTTTCATATCTGTGTTAGGGGTTCCGCTTCCCCTCCCCATTCGGGAAGCAGGAAGGGGGAATCCCCAGTCGAACGGGATCAGTCTTATGACGGAACTGAACAGTGCCAAATGGACACTATTGACTATAAAGGGGTCCATTTGTATTCCGCTCAGCTGTCTGGCATTTTACTGGACGAAAAAGCTCTGCAGCTTCCAGCACAAATGTGAAAGCGGCCAAAGACAGTGAGAGAGAAAGAATGAGGAAGGAAAGATACTGAAAATATTTAATATGTAAATTATAGATATATATGAGATAGATATTAGATATGAGATAGATAGATATTAGATAGGTAGATAGATAGATGGAGAGATAGATAGATATTAGATATGAAATAGATAGATAGATAGATAGATAGATAGATAGATAGATAGATAGATATGAGATAGATAGATAGATAGATATTAGATATGAAATAGATAGATAGATAGATAGATAGATATGAGATAGATAGATAGATAGATATTAGATATGAAATAGATAGATAGATAGATAGATAGATAGATAGATAGATAGATAGATATTAGATATGAAATAGATAGATAGATAGAGAGAAGTCAGCAATTCTATTCTAAATCTATACAAATATTCTTCCTCCTCCCTCTTATACAGGTATACGAGGGTTTCTGCACCTTTCCTGCAGTATTGACCAGGTGTATATTCTTACAAGTTCATCTCTCCCAGCGACATCCCCATGTGGCTCTTGGCTTCAGAGAACAAAGCAGTCCCTTCAAGCAATCATGTCAGGAATGTTGTTTTGGCACTTGAAAACATAAGTCTTCACACAAGTGTACCTGATCCTGGGTTAGCAAGAAGCTCAGTCTATCTCCTCCTTCCTGGCCTGCAGAGCTGAGTATGTAGTAAGCCAGGGGCATGACATCATCAGACAGCAGGGTTATTCATGGCTGTATCACCTTTGTTTCCTGAGCCCTGATGTAATATGTGTACCTAGAGCCCACTGTCTGAGCAAATGCAATGACTCCAGAGCTGTCCTATGGTGATCGGGACATGCCATCACATCTCTTATATGAGGCGCCAAAGCCCAAGTGCCATGGCAACCTCTGCACCCACACGGCTACCCCACTGGATTCTACTACTTCAATATGCAATAACCTTGCATAGCAATGCATTCACAGTATACTGTAGGTGTTCTTACAGTACTATAGAGGTCGGCCTTGTAACCGCTATGGGAAATGTAAAGAGGGCACCTCCTTGTGAAATGTGCAGGGCTGACCTTATACATGGCCCTTTTTCTTCTGCAAGGGTATGGTTCTTGCCCCGTGATGGGAGGTAAAGTAGTAGGAATCTTCATAGATTTTTTTGTGTGTCCCCCTTGACATGTTGCATGCAGTAATTACCTGACGGCACGTAGTTATGCTACATCATATGAGGTCCCAGTATCTATAGCAGCAGTCCAGACTGTTCAGAAACGAGCACGACTCCAGCAATAACAAATGTGACATTTAACCGGCCTGGTTCTAGACGTCCTCTCTTATTTAGCCTGATGAGAGAACTGCAATAACCACCGAGGGATCTGCAGACAAATCTATTATTATTATTGGATTGTTCTGAGCGCCAGTGTCTGCCTGACAACCATGATACCATGCGCCGGGTGTAATATGTGACTTACATGCTCAGAGTCAGCAAGTGCATCAACAGTTTGTCCGAAAATGAAGTGCAAAGAAAAATGATTCTGCTTTTAGCAATAGGATGTGACCAGGTGTTAAATAAGCTAGATATGCTGATAGATACAAGGCATCCTTAGCAAAGCCATCAGCGGGGGACTCAATCCGAAATCTATGAAAGGCCCCCACCTACTATATGCCATTTATAATACTTCTTGTTTGCTAGAGGGCCTTTGCAACTACCCCCTATAGCAAAAGTCGTAACTTGAATCTCCAGGACCCAACTGCAACAACTAACGATACCGCACCCCCCCCCCACCATGTTCCATATATAATACTGGAGTCTTCTAATGAGGCAGAGGGGTCTTTGGGCACCCTCAAGTATCAGGACTAGAGATGAGCGAACATACTCGTTTGGAGTAATTACTCAATCGAGCGCCGCGATTTTCGAGTACTTCCGTACTCGGGTGAAAAGATTTGGGGGGCGCTGGGGAGCGGCGTGGCGGAGCGGGGGTAGCAGCGGGGAACAGGGGGAAGCCCTCTCTCTCTCCCTCTCCCCCCCCATTCCCCGCTGCAACCCCCCACTCACCCACGGCGCCCCCCGAATCTTTTCGCCCGAGTACGGAAGTACTCGAAAATCGCGGCGCTCGGACGAAAAAGGGGCGTGGCCGAGTAGTTTCGCTCATCTCTAATCAGGACCTGAGTGCAACTACTATCTCTGCCCTCTTTATAGCTTTGCCCTGGTCTTCAGCCTCAGAAGTCCCCTGTTGGGCTTTATCGGTAGGCCATGGTCCACATGTATATGTTTGCAGACTGTGCTTGCTGGACATCAGTAGTGAGGTCTCTATATGGTGGCAATTATACCGTCTGTGATCCTATTATTTATTGCAATGCAAAGGGTTAAAAAATCATTGATATGCTCCGATAATTCTCTGGAGGTATATATAATACCCCTTTGCAGTAGGCGGTGGCGCTCGGGCCTCTTTCTGTCTAGAAGGTAAGCAGTGGAAACCTGCCCTACACAACGATCTAAGCTAAGTCCCACGGCTCCCGACACCCCAGCCGAAACATGGAAAAACTGGAGTGTGGAAGTTCCTTTTTCACTACTTGATTTCTAGGAGTCTTTTTCCTTCTGGCTCCTGCTCAATGGCCAACAGCTATTTTATTGCTGCTGTCGCTTTCCTTCTCATTCATGTTTAGTTTTGTTGTTCCTTCTAGAATATGTTCGCATATTTCGGATTTTATATGGATTTTTTGCAGCATAAAATTAGCACTGAATCCACAGCAGAGAATACGACTCAAACGCTGCAGATTTTTTACACGAATTTTGGTGCACATTTCCAAGGATTTCACCCGCTAACTTACTGGAGTGAAATCTTCTGTGAAATCCTCAACATAAATTGACATGCTGAGGATGTGAAACGGTTTTTCCTCTACAGAAGTGGAAATGAACTGCGATTTTCTGCTTGTGGAGGTAGAAACGTAGCATGCTCTATTTCCGTACGGATTCCATTGAAGTCAATAGAAGATGTCCGAGCTGCGGCCCTTCCGCAATGACACTGTGGTAAGGTCGCAGGAAAAGGTGGGATTTAACCCTTTGTAATCCAATTTTGGATTCAGGGTTTCCTAGGGGGCTTTCTCTTTCTGCCATTATACAATGGCACCATCTGCTGGCTTGAGCCAGTACTGTACTATGGGACATGCTGGAGAGGCCCCCGACCGGCAATATACAGTAAGAATACCCTGCCGGACATCTTCCGACATCGGAGCTGTACAACCTTTAATCAGAATGTCTTCAGACGTCAGACAGTGGATTGGAAAGGGTTAAAAAAAAACAAAAAAAACTGTACTGCGCAGGTCTAACAAACCATCATAAAAAATGGGTGAGTGAAAATGGCATGCAATTGTGTTCCATTTTTTTTTCACACACCCATTGACACAATGGGAGTTGTAAATTACATCAATAGGGCCACTTACTATCTTTTTCGTGCATGTGAAAAGCGGATTGCACTCGGATGACACTGGAACATTAAAAACGCAAAAAACTGAACAAAAACTGATGTAAAATGCTGTAAAATGGGTCAGTTTGGTCTGACCAAAATTGCACTCGCCCTTGTGAGCAAGGCCTAAGGCTGTGTTCACACTACCATCAGAGCGAGCTTCCGTTCAGAGACTCTGTCGTCAGTTTCATCTTGAGATCATTGGCTTGCAACAATGTTTTTCCCATCAAAATGACGGCTATAAGGATATAAGCCCAACGGACCCCATTATAAGTCACTGGGGTCTGAGGGGCATCATTGGTGTCCATCATGCAGGCCCAATGGTTCAGCAAGAACAGAGTATTGCTGCCATCCTTTCCGATATGAATGTACCTTACAGTTTCATCTATATTCCCGTGTTATATGCCAGTATGGCAGGTACATATTAATAGTTAATTTTCTACCCATTTTTTGAACATGAAAGTCTGCAGCCCGCTTGCCATCCCCGCTGATGAGACTCCGCCTCAGATACGAGAACACAATAATCACCTGTGAAGACGACCCAGGTAAATACTCCGGTGATTAAATCAAATGTGCGGATATTAAGTTAATAAGTCCTCTTCTCCAGATCACATTACCTGGACATGAGGCTTCCAGGCTCGCGAAGAGAATTCTCACAGACTGTCAGAACGTATATTGGCTGATACATTAGGCTACCTTTACCTACTGTACATGCTAATGAAATGTAGGCGGACGGTCATGAATCGTTATCTACTCAAGCCCAGGGATGTTCGGAGTTTTCAATGACTTGAAGTTGATTAATAATGCAGTTTTCAATCATAATATACAACTATCCATATTGTAGAATATTGTAACAGCTGTAAAGTAATATAGCATAATGGAATATAAAAAGTAAGGGGAATATCGAGAAATAATGAATACATGCTGTTAATATTATATATACTGTATTACAGAACACAAAAACGTCATGTACCTGACTAAAGGCCTCCACACACACTAGAATCTACTCATCCAAACCTGCCTATAATGCCAGAGCTAAATGACTCTCTAGTTGTTATTGGGGTGGCTCCACTTCCCCCCGACAGATGATTGGGGATGTCGAATTTCACTGTTCGATGCTCTTGTTCTGGGAGATAAGCCAGTACCAGAGATGTCTGTCTGCTGCTTTACTCCTTGAACACACATACGTTAGCTGAACCTTCATGTGTATGGGGAGCCGGTGGAAATAGCTGTCGGATGAACGATGGTTTGCCCGTTCAGTTGTTGAAGATGTAAGGGCACCTGTAGAAGTGGGCTTATTATTTTTCTAGTCTGGGTAACAGAAGGCTGCACTACAGAAAGAGGAGTCCTTTATTTACGTGCCTTTAAATGTCACTTTTGGTTGGACCCCATGTACCTGCCATTGAAGTCAAGGAAGCCAAGAATGGACTCCATGTGAAACTCTTACTTTCCATTACATGACATCACTAGCCCCACCGACAGCCCTCCTTAGATCATTATAATGGCTAATTTATGACAATCCTTGGCCTCGGTAAATGCATTTCCCTTGTGTTGAACTATAAACTGATTTAGGTTGTGCTCTTATCCCTATTCTGACCTGTTTGTGGTTTTCCTCCGGTTGTGGCTTTGGTTTTCCTTGTGTCCACATAATAAGTGTCACATGAACATGGTCCAATTTGCCCTAGAAGTGAAAACAATCCATGCTGACCCTAGATCAGTCTTCCTATAAGAATATAGCCTGCTAAGACTCAGTCATCCCTAGTGAGAAACTCAAGCAGTAAGTATTCAAGGCTATTTGTGTTTGTGTGGCTTTTTATGCCTTTATGGGGGTTGTCCCACAATCTTTTTATATAGTTTTGGGTCTTTATAAAGTCCAAAACTGTACAAGAGCAGTACACTCACCTTGGTCTTGGAGCCTAAGTTTGGCATCTGAAAGGTGATGTTACTGAGTCTTGTGGCCCAGTGACATCCCATAAACCTGTTACATGGGTTTGTAATGTAGAATCCCCCACCAGGTTTTCGAGGCATCACTGATGACATCCCTATTGGGCCTCCTGTTGAGGCTGCAGCAGTCATGTCTGTAAACAACCCGCGTGATCGCTGCAGCCGAAGCAGGCAGAAGACCAGAGCGGCGGCGGGGAGCACTGCAGAGGTGAGTATGTATGTTTTACTACATAGTTCACCTCCCCCACTACCAACAATGATTGTATTATTGGAATACCACTTTAAGGTTATTTGTAAGCCAGGTGACAACTCCCACATATACTATAATGGGGGCCATTGGAGGCAGATCAAGACAACTGAGAAAAACTTAACTGGATGTAGAAAAATGTCATGAAATAGGGTGATTATGTCTAACTATTATTTTCCAATATGAATATTTGCATTTACCGTATACAGTGGAAACAATATGACCCTTGAGGCAGCAATGTTCCATTAGAAGTTGGAATGAAAGTCTAGGCACAAAGTCTAAAGATGATAACAAAGTCTTACTGGTGTCTATACTATGCCATAGATGGAGACCATGTAGCTGCTATTGAGTCTATGGAGAGGAAAGTAGGCCCAGATCAGATTGGCCCTGACATGAACCTAATATGAACCTATTCAGAAATTAGCTTAGAAGATATGGGGATCACACCCGCTTTATACCTACAAGTTGTAGACGACAGGACTAGCAAATGGTGGGCTTCCATCGAAGTGTAAAGAAGATGTGGAAATGTGAACTAGCATCATCTTATTAGCTTGAGGTGTTCAGACGGCTCAATAAGTTGTCCAAACTGAGATTAAGATGCCCTTCCAGACAATAGTCATGGTAGCAAGGAAGAGGAACAGTAGATTGGCTGGATAGCGGATGTGGGGGCAGTAACCTGGCACTATGACTGGCACTACTGTGGGGCATGTAGTATGTACCTGTTCCATGCATTGCAGGGGTAGATTATCTGTCTGAGAAATATGGATGGCGTTACTTTGTGGGCACCGATCTGGCATTGCTATTGGGTCTTTGTGACTAGCATTACCAGTAGGAATGCTGTGGGATACTGTTCTGGAGTATGCGAATGTAGCATGTACTCGTCCCATGCCATATGGAGGAAAGGTGTGTTGTGTTATCGGCCTCAGCTTCACATCTATGTGCTTGATGGTCTGCACATGCTATATCCTAATGTGTTGCTGCAATTTACCTAATTCCTGCCTGCTCGTAGACTGTAAACGCACTGGTGGCCTATGCCTGGAGAGAAAAGTTGCCCAAAATGGCTGATTTTGGCCATTTCTTGACATTATTGGCTGCAAAATGAACATGATTGCACACTATGGCATGCCAAGGTTGTGATCCGTCCTGTTGGAAAATTTCGGATGACGGCATTTAAAATTGCAACTGTATGGCACATTGCTCAAGCCACAAAGAGGCGGCTTTTTTAAATGACTTCCTAAAAAGCCATTTTCATGTACAATGTTGCTAGTGGGATCGTTTGTATGGCCAGCGTCAGACCAGGACAACCAGGGAGAGGAGATGGGCAATGGTCTGTGGTGCAAAGAGGAGAAAAAGACATGACCTAAAGACTAAGGTACTTGCCTAGTGCAGACTGAGGCACATACAGAGAAGGATGGAGGAGATGCATATGTTACACGTTCAGTCTTCATTATTGCAGCCTGACACTTCACCAACTCTGCTCCATAATGCGCTGCTTCTTTCTGCCAGTCTGCACACTCCCTGCCAAATTCAAGCTGGCATGCAACGTGTTTGTACAGAAAGCCACATTACAATCGTTTATTGTCCGTTTGCTAGGCGACACCGACTTGGTGTGGAACGGGGAAGTCTTGTTTGTGCTGTAAACTATACAAACAGAAAAGGTGGTGACGAGAAGGCGTTGTTCTATACATATGTACCACAAACTGCCATCGTGCGACGTGCCAAGATGAACAATGCCAGGACAATGCCCCTATCCCTGCATCTTAAGGTGAATGGCATATGGCTGTTGTCCGTGGCTCAACCATGACTATGCGGGCCTTTCATAGAACAAGGAGGATTCAAGCTTACAAAAGGGAGCTGGTAATAACATCCATCAACGGTGGGAAGGTTGGAAGATATGAGGTTCTTAGAGAATCCCAGTGAATACACTTCAGTCTGTTTTGCTGGTGTTCTGTAATAAGCTGTCATCTACTATAAAGTAATGCCACAACAGTTGGACTGCCAGCTTCCTGGCGTATTCACAACGGTCACAACCATATTGCACCTGGGCATTGTTACGGTCACCTACCGGAGATGCGGATTCTCTAAGCAGTAACCTGTTTAGCTTTGTCTAAGCTAGGCTATGAAGGCTAAGAGGTCCCTGCTGTTCAGCCTTAAAGGGTTGTCCCACATTTAGCTGTTTGGCTATGGGAAGCAGACAACTCTGTACGTTGTACAGTGGCCTGGGTTAGTACTGCAGGCTGAGTCCTATTGAAGTGAATCGGAGTCAGCCTGCAGTACCAACCTGGGCCACTGCGCAATGTACAGAGCTTTCTGCTTCCTGCAGCAAAACAACTAGAAGTGGGACCACCCTTTTAACCCTCATGGTAGGAAGTATGCAAGGTGTTCCCCAGGTCACAGTCCCCAAAATAATCATGGATTGGCGACAAAAGTGCATGTGCAAAATAACATCGCCTGGAATGGAGATAAGGGTCATCACTAGGAGAGTGGTCAGAGCAGGTTAGAGTATGAAACAGAAAAGTAGTCAGGAACAGAGTCAGAGCCAGGAATAGTCGAATATCAGCTACCAGACAAGCAATAAGGGAGAGGCAGAATGGGTATCCAGAAACAAGTCAAAATCAGAAGTCAAAACTAGAACCAATAGCACAAGCAATGAGATCCAAGACCTTGATAGGTAGGAAAGGCAAGTGAATTATCCTTTAAATAGGACACCAGACCTGATGTCATCTTTAGTTGCTGGTTGTCATAGCAACACGATGCCATGATGTAGCCAGAGTCACAGCCTGATCCAGAAGGCCTTGGCAGAAGGCAAGAGTCGGAGCAGTAGAGGAACAAAGCCAGTTATCAGGATGCGACGGGGCTGGAATTGGGTGAGGTGAGTGATATGCATGTACAGTAAATCTTGATACGTTTTCTGTACATATGCTTTACATTTTTAATAACTATTATGTAAAAATGTCGTGGTCCTGGGGCCATAGAAAGCTCTGCTCCTCCACTCTGGGCCGTTCCAAAAAGAGAGGAAGAAGAAAGAAAGGTCTGAGTCATCCAGTCTTCCTACATTACATAATTCTGGTCATATGGTGGAAACATGCGAGCACAATTATAGCTCTGGCTTTGTAATATCTATTTTTATAAACCTAAAAAGCAGCAAGTGAGAATACAAAATAGCTGGAAATGAGGGTAGACTTATACAGGAAATGATCTACAGATGTCGCATGTGTCAAAATTTCTTTTAACACTTGCTGTCACTTTGTGCGGTTCATATACATTGTTACTTCCCCTCATGTTGTGTTTTACATGAAAAACTATTATTAGTTGCAGTACCGCTCCTAACCACATGGAGTGCTATTAAGAGGAAATATAACCATGAGCACCACAAAAAAAAAAGGCACTTTAATTGAGACACATGTGATGCAATCCTCAAAAGCTCCAGCTAGTGGTAGAAAGATGCCAACCACCAGGCTACCATGCTAACCGCAATCGTTACAGCCCAACACAGACATGACCAACACTCTTATCAGCTTATCCTTATAGATCAAGCTTTACACCTCTGTCTTGCCTATGTACAAACCTCCGTATCCAAAAGGTTCTATAGACATTATGGGAAGCCAACCAGATGAAATGGAAACCAGACGGTACTTCCGTTTGACAAGCAATGTTCACCCAATATAATGCCTGCCAGAGCAAAGGACAAAAAAGGAAGTGATCGTTCTGTGGTGGCGACTTCCTTTTCAGCAAGATGATAAATATTAACCATCACCACAAAGCCACTGTCACTGTCTCTAACGAGGAGCAGACTGTAGATTCTACGTCAGAGGGTTTTGATCAATGGTCGGGTCATATTATGCAGATACATCTTGATCCGATCTCCTGGCTTCTCTTCTCTAACAATTACTCAAAAAGTTCAATATAAGATTCTCATATAAGCTCGTTCTGACCAAGCTGTTAGAGGGTGTTGGGATCAGCGGTTACATGGGGGCACACAAGTTGAACACGTTACGGATGGCCCTGATAGACCACCAGTAGAGAGGATTGTTTCATCTGTCGACAAGCAAGAGGAGATTCAACAGTTTCATTGTCCACCATCCAGAGACAGGTGGCGCCATCATTACAGAACCCGGTCTCTGCCCAGATCATTTCCAGGAAATTTGGTCTCACGGCGCCCATTACATGTCCTGCCATTAACACCCCAAAACCGTTGCCTTTATTTGCAGCGGTGTTGTGAACGAGAAACCTGGACTGCTACAGACTGGGACCATATCATCTTTTGCAAAGACTTTAGATTCCGTCTGTGAGACGATGGCGGTCGTGTTCTTTTATGGGGATCTTGTGGTGAGCGCTTCAATTCTGCCTTTGCAGTGGAGCAACTCACTGACCCCACTACTGGTGTGATGGTCTGAGGAGCCATTGTACAGAACAGTCAGTCGCCCCTAAGTGATCGAGGGACACTAACAACTGAACGATATGTGCCAAACGTCCTGCAACCACATGTGTTGTCTCTCATGGCCAGGCTTCCAACAGACATGTTCAGGGAGGATAATGCTCGCCCGCACACAGCAAGTGTTTCTCAGGAATGCCTCTGCCAGGTTACCACACTTTCTCGACTGTCCAGTTGGCGCATTTATTGCAAACCAAACATTTATGAGATTGCTAGGACATTAACTTTTGCAGCCAATGAGTGTGCAGGATCTAAAGGCTCACTTGCAAAATCTGTGGGCAAATGTATCCAAGCTAGAGGCAGCCCCGCAGGGTACTAGAGCCTCCATGACTGACTGTATCTCATCACGTATCCAAGCTAGAGGCGGTACAACAGGGTACTAGAGCCTCCATGCCTGCCTGTATCACAGCTTATATCCAAGCTAGAGGCGGTACAACAGGGTATTAGAGCCTTCATGCCCACCTGTATCACATCTTGTATCCAAGCTAGAGGCGGTACAACAGGGTACTAGAGCCTCCATGCCCGCCCATATCACATCTTATATGCAGGCTGGAGGCGATACAACAGGGTACTAGAGCCTCCATGCCCGCCTGTATCACATCTTATATCCAGGCTAGAGGCGATACAACAGGGTACTAGAGCCTCCATGCCCGCCTGTATCACATCTTATATGCAGGCTAGATGCGGTACAACAGAGTACTAGAGCCTCCATGCCCGCTAGAGATGAGCGAACGTGCTCGGCCCCGCCCCTTTTTCGCCCGAATACCGCGATTTTCGAGTACTTCCGTACTCGGACGAAAAAATCCGGGGGGCGCCGTGGCAGCGCGGGGGGTTGCAGCGGGGAGTGGGGGGGAGAGGGAGAGAGAGAGGGCTCCCCCCTGTTCCCCGCTGCTCCCCCCCGCACCGCCGCGCCTCTCCCCGCCCCCCGGCGCCCCCCGAATCTTTACGCGCAAGTACTGAAGTACTCGAAAATGGCGGTACTCGGGTGCGTAAGTACTCATTACGAGTACGTTCGCTCATCTCTAATGCCCGCCCATATCACATCTTATATGCAGGCTAGAGGCGATACAACAGGGTACTAGAGCCTCCATGCCCGCCCATATCACATCTTATATGCAGGCTAGAGGCGGTACAACAGAGTACTAGAGCCTCCATGCCCGCCCATATCACATCTTATATGCAGGCTAGAGGCAATACAACAGGGTACTAGAGCATCCATGCCCACCTGTATCACATCTTATATCCAGGCTAGAGGCGGTACAACAGGGTGCTATAGCCTCCATGCCCGCCCGTATCACATCTTATATCCAGGCTAGAGGCGGTACAACAAGGTGATAGAGCCTCCATGCCCGCCTGTATCACATCTTATATGCAGGCTAGAGGCGGTACAACAGGGTACTAGAGCCTCTGTGAATTGTACCGTTTTCCCCAATAAACGTATCCTTTTGCTCTAACATAGTAATCATTACATATATCATTATTATATTCACACTTATAACGTGTTATTCGATTCTGTCGACTCCCTCTTGGTGCATTACTGTTGTCAATGAGTGCATTACAAGTTAAAGGTAATTGTTAGCACTAATCTCTATATAGCGCTGCAAATTCAACCTCCACCTCCTGTCCTCTTCCCTCTTTGACACATTCTCACCTCCATTAACAATTCCCATCATCCTCCAGCTTCAAGAACACCTACAGAAATCCTCCTCCATAAACAAGAATATAATTTTCTACAACCTTCACATGTCAGCCAATAGGATCTAGAAGTGTGTGCAGTCTTACTCATTGTCCCCAGTCCCCTATCTTATAGTCTGTAGGTTACAGTAGACAGTGACAGATCAAAAGGAGTACGGCCCATACTACACGAGATTTGTTTGTTACCATGGATACACACTGATCTGCATATAAACTGTATGCACAAAACAATAGAAAACGGTTAAGGGGATTTCTGGGAGCGGAGAAAAAAAATTCTATGGACGGGGGTGGTTGGAAATAGAAAAATTAGGCGTTCTCATCTCTTATGTGGCCCCTCTGGTCCAGCGCAGGAGCCTTGGTCCCTACCACTTCGATCCTAGAAGAAACTTAACTGGTCACATGACATTCACTGTGCACATGACTACTCAGCCAATCACAGGCTTCAGGGTTGAAAATGCCATGAACAGCATTTGTCTGCTGAAGACTGATTGGCTGAGCAGTCACATGCACAATGGACGACAACTTCTTCAGGGGGCAGAGTGGCAGAGACTGGGCTTGGGGCACATAATGATGTTAGAATACTTTATTTTTTGCTATTTTCAGCCAAGACCTGCCCATAGAATATAAAATCTGTGTAGTGTTTTTTTTTTTTTTATATTCTATTGTAGCTACACCAGGAAAGGGCTGGTAGTGCCTACGTAAGATATAATTTAGGAGAGGCGCTCAGGCTAGAGCATTATTCAGACACCTATTGATTTCAATTGACACCGCTGATTGCAGCATCTCAGCTACAGGACTCCCACTGCAATTTGCCAGTGACCAGGGGACCTTAAATGTAAGGGGTCGACCAATCCACTGCAGGGAAAGAGGCAAATGTTTCCACCATGTAAAGTAGTCACGTCACATACTCTGCGTATGAACCCATCAATTATGATGAAAGCTGATCCTTATCTTGCGCGTTGCTGCAGGGGACAAGCTACTGCTATTTGGAACATGATTACACGTGTAAATCTGAAGTATTACACACAAAATAATGCCTTTAATGGGGTTTGCTCTTCTGCATAGCTAAGTATTTCATGGAGGGACAGGGAGAATCTGGGCAATAGAATTATAAATACATGGTATCCTTACTGAATAGTGGAGCTAGAAGGAGGCTCAGGATTGGTCAGCGCGGGGGCCAATCAGAGCTCTGTTGTTGTTTTTTTAAACTTATTTCTTTATTGGTTTGCAAATTTGATTGCCACATTTTTACACTGAGGACGGCTTCACACGGACGATAAAACTGTGCGAGACTTGTGCGTTTTGAGACGCACAAATATGAACCCATTAATTTAATGTTTTCCCGCATGGCACCGAGATGCGATGCTATGCGGGAAACAAATCGTGGTATGTTCTATCTGGCTGCGTGATATCACTTCACAGACGCATTGTTTTCAATGGGGCCGGCGAGAGCACCGCTGCCCCATTGAAAGCAATGGAAGAACGCCGCGATCCTCTGCCGCAGCTGTGACAGCCGTGCTGGAGGATCCCTGCATCCCCGAAATAATGCAAGGCGGTTTGCACATGAAAACGGCTCACATCACTGGGGCTTTCACATGGTGGGGAGCGCGATATGGGGGTGGGATTCCCGGGATCATATTGCGCTCTCCCGTGTGCCTATCAACAGGACCGTAAGCCAGGGGATAAGTGTCTGATCAGTGGGTTCTGATCGCTGGGATCCCACAACATTCATTTCAATGGACCTGCTGGATATAGCCAAGTACAAGAATACAAGAATGATATATTGCAAGACTTCGCACTGCCAGTTAACAGCAAAAATCCCTAATACAATCATTTAGAAAAGCAATTATAGTGTAAAGTGACCGTACGTCCATGCTGTGGGCTGCACTTTAAAGTTTACTACATCTATAAGTGGCAGACCTCTATTAATCAACCCCGGGGGATCAGCTGGTCGGGCACAACACCGGTATACTCTGGGGTCGGAGTCCTCTGCCACATCGCAGATAATGCCCAGGAATGGATGAGGAACATAACAAACAGTTTGCTTGTGATGACTTGTTCTCTAACTTCCCAGTTCTTAATCCTATCAAGCATCTGCTGGACATGCTGGAAGAGTCTGATCGCAACTTGCAGGGCATCTATGACATACACACCGCTCTGACTAGCCATTGTGTTCACATGGGCAGCACTGGGCAATCAAAGCAATGGGTAGAGTACTTGACTTATGATATATACTAATTGTATAGGGTGATAGGGTGCAGAGAAGTGGTGACCAGAGGGTCACTTTAACTAACCTCTTGCACCAGATCGCACCGGACACCTTCAGAGGTTGTGTGGATTCCAGGCCTTGATGGATCAGACTTGTGATGGGCGAGTGAGGACTACACCGCATTAGGCAGGTAGCTGTAATCTTTGGGTTGCTATTGGGTATATTACAAGCATTGAATCAATCTTACTTTATTTTTTTTGCATAAATATGTCATATTGTGAAAAAGGCAAATCTCAGCCCTTATATGAATGTATAGACTAATAACTTCCAGATTCCACTGACTGTGTAAGAAAAACATGTTTTTGAGAGCTCATATAGTAAATGAACTGTAAATGGTTGTGGCGTTTATTTTGTTCCCCGGCAGTTATATTACAGCATGAAAAAAAAGAGCGGTGCTAGAACGGGGGGACCATCTGTGAACAACAAGAACAGTCAGTGTAATGAGAGGAATGGGGGATAGAACTGACAGATGAAAAAAAAAAAAAAAACACCCAGCACATTCAATATTTACTGAACTGTCTGAATGCTTTTCCATGCCGCTTTATTCAGATTTATTCCCATCTAAACTTGATATTGAACCGGTAAAACTTTCCGTACATAAAAAAGTACAACTGTCACCTCCTCTGCCAAGGAGCAGCTGTGCACACTGGGACCATTGAGGATCCGCAGATTCCACCATCTAAGCTCTTGGCTCCTGTTAGTGGGACGGTTGTTCCTGCACCTTGTTCTGCTGGAGAACCTCAGTCCTCGGACTGCAGAGACCCGCACCCGTCTTCCTGCTCAGAGGTTCTTGGGCGTTGATGCGGTTCTTGTTACTCCTGGATATTAGTCTAATATCAACTATTTCTATATGGAATCCACCGAGTGTGACCTGTTTCCGCTGGTGGTCAGCATTTTGGAGACATTGCCTGCACAGACCATGGTGGGGTGCTGAAAAGAACGAAGATTTTACTATCTGACACAGGATCTAGACACCATGCAAGGGTTGTCCGATTTGGAGAGCCTTGTGTCGAAATGCCTTCTAGAAATAGGTCAGACAAGGCTGTGGGAATTTAAGCAGGTAACCAGCCTTAAAGGGGTTTTCTGGGCCATTACGTCAATAGTAGATCAGTTGAGGGCTGCCGATCAGCTGATCAGGTGCCTGCCACAACACACAAGGTAGGGAGCGTAGATGGCTCCAACTCCTCTGTAGTGGCCAGATTTGGTAATTGCAAGTGAAGTTCTCGTTAAAAATCAATGACAGCAGCAACTGCAATTACAGCTCCGGCCACTAGGCAAGGGGTCGGAGCCAACCGGTTCCACTCTGTACCCTGCGAGTTGTTTCAATGATAGGGAGCGCCCGATCACCTGATCATCCGGGGACTCCTGACAATCAATTATTACATTAATAGTATTTTCCCAGGAAACGCTTTTAAGAGAGTTATCCAGCTTTCAAAAATTGATGGCCTATACTCAGGATAAGCCATGAATAGCCATCCCAGACCCGCGCCAATCAGCTGATTTAAGTGGTTGTGGTGGTCATGCAACGTTTACATCAATCCGGCAGGATGCTCTTAATCAGAGTGCCATACTTTGCACACTGGCCATTTGGGGGCAGTCTAACAGTAACCTGTCTGGCAGCCACATATCTTCTATTAAAATAACAGGTTTGATCAGATGAGCTGATCGCCAAAGAGAGCAAAAACAACCCAAAACTATTTTTCAACTATATTAAGAGCAAAAGGATTTGCAGGGAGAGCACTGGCCCTTTAACAAATAATGCAGGGGAAATCATTGAAGATGATGGAGGGAAGGCAAATCTATTAAATAGTTTGTTTTCAAAGGAAATGCCACACGAGATACAGGGGAATAAAATAAACCCCCCGCAAAATATGTCATACCTAACGCAGGAGGAAATGCGGAACAGGTTAAAGAAGATTAAAATCGATAAATCGCCAGGCCCAGATGGAATACACCCAAGGATACTAAGGGAACTAAGTGATGAGTTAGCTAGGCCGCTATACCTAATATTTCTAGACACTATCAAGACCGGAGTTGTACCATTGGATTGGCACATTGCCAACGTGGTTCTAATCTATAAAAAGGGAACCAAAAGTGAGCCTGGTAACTACAGGCCGGTAAGTCTCACTTCAGTAACGGGAAAAATTTTCGAGGGGATTCTGAGAGACTCCATCGATGAGCACCTCAAGGAGAACAAGGGAATAACTCCTCACCAGCATGGATTCATGAAGGGTCGCTCATGTCAGACAAATCTGATCAGTTTCTACGATGAAGTAAGCTCTAAGCTGGACCTGGGAGAATCTATTGATCTCGTATATCTGGACTTCTCTAAAGCGTTTGACACCGTGCCACATAATAGGCTAATACACAAAATGAGGCAGCTCGGACTGGGCGAAAACGTGTGTAAGTGGGTAAAAAATTGGCTCAATGATAGAAAGCAGAGGGTGGTAATAAATGGCTCATACTCTGATTGGGCCACAGTAACTAGTGGGGTGCCACAGGGTTCAGTATTGGGCCCCATTCTATTCAATATATTTATCAACGACCTGAAAGAGGGGCTGCACAGCAAAATATCAATATTTGCAGATGATACAAAATTATACAATATAATTAATGCAATGGAGGACAATGTGCAGCTACAAACGGACCTAGATAAGCTGGGGGCTTGGGAAGAAAAATGGCAAATGAAGTTCAATGTTGATAAATGTAAGGTTATGCACATGGGCAGCAAAAACGGATGTTACCAATATACACTAAATGGGGTACTGCTAGAGAAAAGTGATATGGAAAAAGACCTGGGGGTACTAGTGGATTGTAGACTAAACTGGAGTAACCAATGCTAATCAGCTGCTGCAAAGGCAAATAAAGTTTTGGGATGCATTAAAAGAGGTATAGGGGCGAGGGACGAGAACATTATCCTCCCACTATATAAGGCACTTATCAGGCCCAACATGGAATACTGCATACAGTTCTGGTCACCGGTGCCCAGGAAAGATGTTACGGTATTGGAGGGGGTTCAAAGAAGAGCTACTAAGCTAGTACATGGAATGACAGGACTGGAATACCCAGAGAGGCATCAAAATTGGGACTATTCACTCTAGAAAAAAGAAGGTTAAGAGGCGACCAAATAACCATGTATAAGTACATGAGGGGACAATACAAGGATCTCTCCCAGGATCTGTTTATACCCAGGACTGTAACAGTAACAAGAGTACATCCGCTACGTTTAGAGGAAAGCAGGTTTCATCACCAACATAGAAAGGGATTCTTTACTGTTAGAGCAGCTAGACTGTGGAACTCTCTGCCTGAGGACGTAGTGATGGCAAAATCCTTAGAGGAGTTTAAAAGGGGACTTGATGTCTTTCTGGAGAGGAAGGATATTATAGGTTATAAATCTAAGATTATTTGTTAATCCGGGTATATAGGAAGGTAGGAACTATTAGAGGTTGATCCAGGGAACAGTCTGATTGCCATTAGGGAGTCGGGAAGGAATCTTTTCCCCAAAAGGGCTAATTGGCTTCTGCTCTTGGGGTTTTTTGCCTTCCTCTGGATCAACAAAACAGGAGGGTAGACAGGCTGGACTGGATGGACATTGTCTTCATTCAGCTTTACGAACTATGTTACTATGTTACTATGAGCTGAATGTGCAACTCTGGGTAAGTCAGGAAAGATAGTTGTTGGCTCCTGTGACTGACCGCTATAAACCACTGATAAAATTCCATTATTACACGGTCACCATAATGGCAAAATAGTTAATTTTTACATTTTTTTTGCACAGACTGGCAGGACAGACAGAAGCTTGTGGCCCAGGAACGTCTGGAGTGGCATCGGCTGCCTACCTTCCTTCCTTGGATGAGGCTTCAGTGTTTGTTTTACATAACGCACATCTAATAATTGTTTACGCATGGTTCAAAGTTCTTCCATTAGTCATAAAGAATGCTTTGACTCTAGGATGAAATTAAATATTTGGATGGAACTACACGCAGCATTGTGCAAATGTTTGTGATCCATTTCAAGGCTTTTCTCTTAAAACGTTTCAGACTCTTGTTGTGGCACAGTCATACTGTAAAAGATAAGGGAGGTTTCACATCTCCGGAGGTTCCTTTACCGATCGGCTGCAAATACCGGAAGACCATGCGGCGCTTTGTCTTCCGTCCCAAAACAGGCAGCCGAGCGGAAAGCGGGCAGACCCCATTATAGTCAATGGGGTTTACCCGATTCTGTTTGGTTCCGCCCAGAGACTGAACCATTTGGCCGGTGGATTCCCCTTTCATGCTCCCTGAACAGAGCAGGAACGTGGAATCCCCAGTGCAGGTGTCAAGCCACCCTATGTGATAGAATGTATGTGAAGGGAGTGTTATGTGTAGTTGTACCTCCTACAGATCTATACTGAAACTGAACACGACTTCCCTCTAACCTCCCTTCCCACTTCCGTTAGGGCTGCCAGTAAGAATTCTGTCTCTCTGCACCGTTTTATCTTTTAAGTTTTCTATTTATTCTTTTGTCTATACACGACTATGTGTGTGTGTGGGGGAGGGGGGGGGCATCTTCTCGAAGCTACAGTTAACAGCAGCTTCATGGACCATAGACACAATGGTCAGGAGAGACTCATTGACTCCTAAAGGACAGTGTTGTGGGCATGCTCTGTATGCCTATTGCAAATGGTGGAACCTTGAGATGAGCGAGCACCCAAATGCTCGGATCCTCGTTATTCGAGTCGAGCTTTTCGTAAAATTCGAGAGCTCTACTCGAGTAACGAATCCCATTGACTACAATGGGAGACTCGAGCATTTTTGTATGGGGCCCGCCGGGTGCCGAGCTTTTTTTTGTTTTTGTTTGTGTGTTCTCGTTCTCTCTCTCTCCTCCCCAGCCAGCCAGCCCAAAAAATTGCTGTTGACGTGCGCAGCATCGCAGCGTGGAGGGGCCAAAACTGACACGTCACAGCGGGGAGGGGCAAAAAACTGATGCTCGAGTAGCGAGCACCATCGAGTACGCTAATACTCGAACGAGCATCTAGGTCGGAAGAGTACGTTCGCTCAACTCTAGTGAATCCTCTGTTATCTATACATACTTGTCATCTTTCATTGTAATCCTGGTAATGATTGCTGAAAAGTTTTCTCTAAAGAACAGGAAGTGTCAGACTATTATTAAACTTAGTGGTCAGTGTGAAAACTGCAGGATTTTAGGATTTTTTAATTTTTTTTCTTTAAATCTCTATTGTGACATTGCAAATAATAAAAAAAAAATCAAAAAAACTTGATTTATACAATAGATCATTTTCTGATGATCTATCCCCTCCAAATTGTTGTCTAATTGCAAATTATTGATGGCCTTTCTTTAGGACAGACCATCAATAGCAGAACGTCAGGAATCCATCACCCTGGACACCGCTGTTTAACTAATCAGTGCACTGATTTCTACAGAAAGCAGACAGCTCTGTTTCCTCTGCAATGGGAACTTAGCCTGTAATACCAAGCTTGGCCACTGCAGAGAGAATAGAGCTATCTGCTTCCTATAGAAATCAACCCAGAGAACATCTGATTGGTGGGGCTCCCTGCTCATGTACAGATAGCCTACGGATAGAGCATGAATTGTTTTTACACCTGGATAACACTTTTAACTGGAAGAAGTATAAGTGATATGTTCACTTTAAGCAATAGATTTTTTTTTTATTTTTTATTTTGTTATTTTTTTGTTTTTGTCCTTTTGTATTTCAACAATCATTAATTTTTTAAACGAGGATATAGTTGTCTGCATTCCTTGTTATCTTGCTTTTTATTTTGGGGTACAAATACATCGGCGTTTCCTTTCAATCTGTTCTCCTCCAACCCCTTCTGCTTCCTACTGGATGTTCCTACCGAGCGAGTATTTCCACGACAGATGTGAAGATCGGCTTTCATTACATTTTCTGTAAGACCCCATATCTCTGTTTCTATCTGATCGGAATTGCCTAGTAATAAGCCTTGATGGTCCAGCCCTATCCGGAGCGCTGGATCACAGCGCTGTATTGTGCGCTGTGCTGTGCCGTATGTTATAGGGTTATGAAGGTGTCATATATTTAAATCTGTACAATATTGCTGTGATATACGCTAATTCAGTCTTCTCTCTGAACTTCTGGCTAAACACGCGTGACGGCTTCGTCTGCTTTTCATCCGTCTCTGTAGCAAATTAATACATGACCCCCATAGGGTTTCACCTTCAGTTGAACTTCTTTGTTGTTAGGATGTACAGAATATGTGAATTCTGCTTTTTTTGATCATTGAGTGATGGAGCTAATAATTTAATATATTGCTGCCCTAGAGACGGACATTCACAGAAGATGTGAAGAAAAAATGAAAGTGCCGGCATAATTAGATCCTCATTTACCAAAATCTTAGAAAATACAAACATCATTTGTGAGAAGCCTTAAAGAAGGCGGCTAATGATAACGTGACGCGTGGAAGGTGCCTGTCCTCCTTTTATATAGCCGAGGAATAAAAAAAAAAACGTATATCTTTAATCCACTTGTCTGCAGTTCAATTAAAATGAGTTAAAGCCCCCAGGAGCAGCTGGACGCTGAAAAGTGAAAAGACCATTAGCTGAACTTTACTTGCGCGGATATGGATTGTTTTAGCGGTTGTGAGATCAGCCGCTTTGATTGGACGGTAAAGCTTTGTACATTGATTAGAAGCTGCTGGTTTAACCTATAGGCTCGTTGTAATTTATCTGTAACATTTTCATCTGTAATAGTAACATTCACCCTATTTTCATAAAAACGCCTCATTTGTTGGGGCTCCGCACCTTCCGCCAAATGTATGACCTGCAGATCTGTGTAGTATCGTCGGAGCAGAGCCGAACCCAGCACTCAGCTGAGCGGTTCCATCTCCTTGTTTCAGCGGGGAATAGAGGTGGGGAGGGCTCAGCACTCGGACGCACGCAGGTCACTAAATTAAGGTAAATGTTGAGAAAATGGAGCAAATCCTCTACATTTGATTGGTCTTACTTTTCTGTCCGTACGGTTGAGCTCCAGGCTGCAGCTACGCCATTCTCTATGGGAAGCAAATTTGGAGAAGTTAGCTACTTCCTCTCTAGGAGACGTTGCCATTCTGGGCTGCCATCAGCACCTGTCAAATGGGCAGGAGCCCGGGCACACTGTCCTTGGGGGGCCCACTGACTCAGAGGTGGGATTGATTTGATTCTTTGAAATCATGTGTGTCTGCTTCTTTGAGGCACTGCGAGAAGCACTTCCACTCACATATGCGGTAAATTGTGCTACTATAACATTTTGCATAATCCTGGCCAGAAGACGCCGAAGCAAAAGATGGAGGTCACCGCAGGACGTAGTGAAGGTGAGTTTATCATTTGATTGCCAGGGTACAGTGAGGTATTATTAACTTTTTAGAGGGCAAAGTGGAGCCTATAAATGACCCAGAACATAGTGGGGCCTATAAACTACTTAGAGGGCAAAGCAGGACCTTTAAATTACTAAGGGGGCAGAACAAGACCTATGAAGTACTACAGGGGCACAGCAGGGTCTATACATAACTAAGAGGGAACAACGGGATCTATAAATTACAAAAGGGCTCATTTAAACCTGGAGCCGGCCCTGTCACCACTAAACTAATTTTTAAAATGCAAGTGAAGCTGCTAGGCCATCTGACATATCTCTAAGGGTCGCTTAGTCATGAAGATCAGTTTTCCACTCTCCAGACATAGATTTAAAGGGGGTTAGGATAAGTCATAATTAGCTGATCGTCAGGAGTTCGCTGCCTGCAATCAGCTAATTAGGATGGGGTTCTAATACACGGAGCTGCTTTTCTGCCAGAAGCTAACAGCTCCATACAATGTGTAGTGGCCTGGCGTGGTACTGCAGGCTAAGTCCCATTGAAGTCACTATATTACGAACCTGGACGACTGCGTAATGTACAGAAATCTCTACTCGCAGCAACAAAGCAGAAATGTACATTAGAACGCCGACCACAGCAGGAAGAAATTGCAGTGCAGCGACTGCACTGGAGGAAGAGACTGCAGTGCAGTGACTGCACAGGAGTAAGAGACTGTACGCAGCGACTATGCTTTTTTGGGGGGGCAAATGCTACTGCTGACCCATCCTCAGGATTGGCTGGAGTCCACCCCTTAGGACCCTGGCCGATCAGTTGATTGGATGCCTGCAGTTAGTGCCACAACACACAGGGGTACAGAGCGGAAGCAAATGCTCTGACCTATGTAGTGGCCAGCGCTCATAATTGCAGGCAAAGCTCTCAATGATTTTAAGGACAGCTGAGCCTGCATTAACCAGCGCCAGCCACTACACAGGGGTCGGAGCAGCAGCTTCCGCTCCGAACCACTGTGTGTTGTGGTGCTAACAGCGGTCACACTCATCAGCTGATGTGCCGGGGTCCAGAGCGCTGTACTCCAGACGATCATTTATTCATGCTCTTTTCGGAAAATAGGTTGTCAGTAGCATGCACCCGGCACAGGTATACACAGTAGGCCCATGTATGTTTTATTCTGAAACGCTGTGGGCGGGGAATGCCCAGCATGGCCAACCTTCTTAACTTGATAGTCAAACTTCCAAGTGTGTTTTTTTGACACACCGCAGAGTTTCAGAATAAAACCTAGACAGGGACCCTGTGTATACCTGTCCTTGGATCATGGTGCCTGTAGTTCGGACAATAGGAACCTGGTGACAAGTTCCTTCTAATGCAAAGGAGGACACGACTGCATCAAGCGACTACACAGAAGAGAGGGCACAAACTGACTGCGCGGCATGAAGAGATGGCACACAAGAAGATAGAGACTGAACGCAGCGACTGCACGGTGCCACCGAAATACATGGAGCCTCCAAATAATGATGTGTCATAGATTTACACAAACTGAGTGTCAGGCGTGTTAAAAGTCCTTCGTTCTAAGGAATGCTGAAGGTTCCTTCTCATGGATTCATCTGAAGTTATTTTCCGAGCCCTGAAGGCATGTCCAAAGACGAAGAAAAGTGGAACTGCCCTTTAGGAATCAATGAACGCCTACCACAGCTACTCGGTATTTTCTGAATGGATCAGCCGCAGAGAAGCTGAACTATCCAATGAAAGGACGTGTCGGCGAGTGAAGGATTTATAAATTGTTTCTGGCAAAAAAAAAGTGAGATTTGACAAATGTACATAACAACAAATGCATTGTGTGGGCTTGATGCATCGCAATATTAAGTGCATTCTGAAAGCTGTGAAGGTCAAGCTTCTGATGAGGATAAATCCCCCCCCACCCACACCTGCCGCTCGGAAATTCAATGGCAATAGAGTGGGCTCCGGTAGAATTTTAACACCATATTTCCAAAAATTACTTGACCACCAGATAATAAAACCCAGGGAGGGGAGGCGTGCGCCTATTCACAGTCACTCTGCATCCACACTGCTGTTTTTGGAAGCCGCTGACTCATTCCATTGTACGCCCAAATAACGATAACATCTTCCGCTATTGTCCTGCTTTATCCTTGGAGAGGAAAACAAAAGGTGATAGGATGAGAGGCTGGTAATCATTCAAGGTACCGAGTGCTTTTTTCAGTATGCGGCAGTGTAACGGAGGTACGAGCCTATTATGGGGTGCAGAGTCATCCCCACCGAAATATCATTACTAGGTGATACATTTTAGCAGTGTGCATGGAGTAAGAAAGGGAAGGGACCAATCTCCACCTGACAACCATATTACTCAGCTATAACAATGGGTAATCTACACTGAAGGGCCACCTTATTAGAGACTCCGTCCCTTTCATAGTTGGAGCTTACCTGCAAGGAAATTAGACCCGCGACCCCCGAAACGCAGCATACAATCAAGTGATAAGTTTGCCGTGAATCATTTTCCATGTGAATTCAGATTGAAATGGGAAAATCCAGCGATCTGAGTGATTGCAAATGAGGATTGGGCTAGGTGCTAGGCTAGGATTCATGACAACCTTATGGGGCTTTCTCGTGCCACGGTGTGGAGAGTATACAGAGAATGGTGTGAAAACACCCAGAGAAAGTGGGTCCTGTGGATGGAAACCGCTTATCAATGAAAGGGGTCGGAGGGGAAAACCTAGAACCGTTCTGATAAATAGGTGGTGCAAAGTCAAGCAAACTGCAGTTGGATACAACGGTGGTGCTCCAACCAACATGCCCACATGCACAACTAATTGTTCCTTACTACTGGAAGGGCTATAATAGTGGATGGCCAGTTCCAGTGACATCGCTGTCTATGAGAAACAGAAAGATGAGACTCCAGCGGGCAAAAGAGTGCAAACTTGGACCACTGAACAGTGCAAAAGCATCACCTGGTCACATGCATCTCTGTTGCACCACGCTGCTGGGAGAATCAGAATTTTGCACAGCATGAAATGATGAACCCTTCCTGTCAGTTTGTATTACAGGCAGTGCCTGTAATGTCAAATGTCATTTGTCCGAGATTCTCCAAATTTAACAACCAGGTGCATGGCGATCGAGGGGATGTCATGATTCAAAACTGAATAAGAAGGTAATTATCAACAGTTCACTGAGATATTAAAATGCCAAGATCTAATAGGAACGCAGAGCCATGACTTACAACTCTTATGCCAAAAAGAAGACAACTACCAGAAGACCCACACAAGTTAGGAGACGTTTCCAGGTCCATTACGCAATTTAATAAATACTCGTATGAAGACAAATGGATGGATATTTTTTAAGTTTTGCGCTATCAGGTCACAGATGAAAGGGATGCTACTGAGACCGGTGGCCTGGGCATGCAGAGCCTACACTTTGTGCCAAAAGGTTTGGAAATGCTATCAGAAAGTGTTTTTAGACACCTGTTTGGCAATGTCATTTGAGTGCTTTCTGACAGCATTGTATAACTGCATTACTCGGGTGCTATATGGAAAACCACAAAGAAGGGGTGCTAATGGGGCATGATTAAACCTAAAGGTGGCCATACACTATAGATGCAGCTCAGCCGAAGCCACCAATTTCAGCAGGACCGGACAACTATCTAAAGTGTATTGAGATGTTCCAACCTCCCCCCACATGGCAGATGTCAGAAGGAAAGAAAGATTGGGCGTATGTGTATGGGAGACTCGTTAGGTCAGCAGCTTTCTAAGGTGTATGGGCACATTAAGACCATTCCTGAACACATGTTCCCTTTAAGAAGTGAGACTGCAGAGGACTTGGGAGTAATCAGCTCCAGAAGCCAAGTGCCGTTAAATGAGATTGGCACCTGTCTACTAGGCCCTTACAAAGCCTGATCCAGGCCCTATTAGGGGACGAACGATCGTTACGATGACAGTCCATCCCCACAGAGCTGTCATTGGTTGGCTGCACATCTCCCTACCTACAGGTGTTTCCTCGTTCCTTGGCTGATCATTTACACTTTTACACGATCCAACAATTTGGTAAAGGATTGTTCAGGGAAACGTTCTTGCCCAATTATCTGGTGATGCAACCGGCCCCTATAAGGCTCAACTGGGTTGTGAGAGAGTAATGGTGCAAGTCATGGTGGCAATACAACACAGAGAATGGATGGTGCAAATGGCTGTACGCTCTATGTACAAACAGACAGAAAGCTGCACAAACAGCAAAACAAAGGATGGAGCTTTCTCAACAGAGTCAAATAATTTAGAAAAATTGTAGGAATTTCTGTTTGCTCATGTAACAACACAAGGTCATTTTTTCTTCACCTACGTCCAATTACTAAATTCTTTGTTTCATGCACACTAATAACGATGTTGAGAAGAACAAAGGTAAGGTCGCGGGTACTTACCAGACTGCCGAGCTGCTTTATCTCTCTGTTTTGTTAAGGTGCTGTGATTTCACTATCCAAATGTAACTCCAGGCAGTCTGAAAAGAAACAGGTTAAAATATCTCTCCGTTATAATTGGTATTTCAGATTTAATTAAAAATTAAACTTTCATAATGTTTCACCATCCAAAGCAATGCACTATCAGTCAAGCGTGACTTTTTTGGTGACAAAAAAATAAGCTCTTTGTAGAATATATTTTATAATGAAAGAGGTGGGAGGCGGCAGAGAAGATACAAAAGGACGCAAAGAAAGACTGCGGGAAAAAAAGAAACAAAGAAAAAAGACGTAGATAATTTTATTTTTTTGCCCTGAATAACAATCTAAAGTGATAAATGGCAGAGGAGGCTGTAAAATAGGGGGAAGAGCAGCTATGACTTGTATGTCACATACATTGTGTGCGTGGTGAAGGAGTACACCCCTCACTAATAGAACTTTACAATGTTTTGTACTATTCTCTGATTCATTCAGTTAAATATTCAGTAGGAGGCGGTATTATAGTAGTTATATTCTTGTACATAGGGGGCAGTATTATAGTAGTTATATTCTTGTACATAGGGGGCAGTATTATAGTAGTTATATTCTTGTACACAGGGGGCAGTATTATAGTAGTTATATTCTTGTACATAGGAGGCAGTATTATAGTAGTTATATTCTTGTACATAGGGGGCAGTATTATAGTAGTTATATTCTTGTACATAGGAGGCAGTATTATAGTAGTTATATTCTTGTACATAGGAGGCAGTATTATAGTAGTTATATTCTTGTACATAGGGGGCAGCATTATAGTAGTTATATTCCTGTACATAGGGGTCAGTGTTATAGTAGTTATATTCTTGTACATAGGGGGCAGCATTATAGTAGTTATATTCTTGTACATAGGAGGCAGTATTATAGTAGTTATATTCTTGTACATAGGAGGCAGTATTATAGTAGTTATATTCTTGTACATAGGGGGCAGTATTATAGTAGTTATATTCTTGTACATAGCGGGCAGTATTATAGTAGTTATATTCTTGTATATAGGGGGGCAGTATTATAGTAGTTATATTCTTGTACATAGGAGGCAGTATTATAGTAGTTATATTCTTGTACATAGGGAGCAGTATTATAGTAGTTATATTCTTGTACATAGGGGGCAGTATTATAGTAGTTATATTCTTGTACATAGGGGGCAGTATTATAGTAGTTATATTCTTGTATATAGGGGGGCAGTATTATAGTAGTTATATTCTTGTACATAGGAGGCAGTATTATAGTAGTTATATTCTTGTACATAGGGAGCAGTATTATAGTAGTTATATTCTTGTACATAGGGGGCAGTATTATAGTAGTTATATTCTTGTACATAGGGGGCAGTATTATAGTAGTTATATTCTTGTACATAGGAGGCAGTATTATAGTAGTTATATTCTTGTACATAGCGGGCAGTATTATAGTAGTTATATTCTTGTACATAGGAGCAGTATTATTGTAGTTATATTCTTGTAAATAGGAGGCGGTATTATAGTAGTTATATTCTTGTACATAGGGGGCAGTATTATAGTAGTTATAGTCTTGTACATAGGAGGTAGTATTATAGTAGTTATATTCTTGTATATAGGGGGCGGTATTATAGTAGTTATATTCTTGTACATAGGGGGCAGTATTATAGTAGTTATATTCTTGTACATAGAAAGTAGTATTATAGTAGTTATATTCTTGTACATAGGGGGCAGTATTATAGTAGTTATATTCTTGTACATAGAAAGTAGTATTATAGTAGTTATATTCTTGTACATAGAAAGTAGTATTATAGTAGTTATATTCTTGTATATAGGGGCAGTATTATAGTAGTTATATTCTTGTACATAGGGGCAGTATTATAGTAGTTATATTCTTGTACATAGGGGCAGTATTATAGTAGTTATATTCTTGTACACAGGGGGCAGTATTATAGTAGTTATATTCTTGTACATAGGAGGCAGTATTATAGTAGTTATATTCTTGTACATAGAAGGCAGTATTATAGTAGTTATATTCTTGTACATAGGAGGCAGTATTATAGCAGTTATATTCTTGTACATAGGAGGCAGTATTATAGTAGTTACAACCTTGTACATAGGGGGCAGTATTATAGTAGTTATATTCCTGTACATAGGGAGCAGTATTATAGTAGTTATATTCCTGTACATAGGGAGCAGTATTATAGTAGTTATATTCTTGTACATAGGGGGCAGTATTATAGTAGTTATATTCTTGTACATAGGTCACAGTATTATAGCAGATATATTCATGTATACACAGAACAGTATTATAGTAGCTATCATTACAATCGGTTTAATAATATCACATGCGACAGGTATCGCTCTATCATTTCCATTCACTTCAGAACCTTGTAATATGTGCTGTGAATGTTCCTTGAAAAGACCCTTTTGCAAACTGAATGCTAAAGAACAGGTGTAATGTCTGAACTGAGAAGCTAACTGTCATCTATAAAGCAGATACTCTAGCTATTACACACATGATGGTGTTTTCAGCACAGTCGTCCCATATACTGACAGCAGCATTGTCACTGTGCTCCGGAGAATCTCTCTGTAGAACGTCTGTCAGCTTTCAGCACAATGTCTCTGGTGAGTTCAGTAGAAAAGACGTGGCATTCATATACTTACCAGAGAGGAGTGAGGAGACATACAGAGCTCCCCTCAAGTGTCCTGGAACAGTAAACAAACAAGCAGCGGGGCTTGGCTAGAAAACGCTTAAACACTGATTGCTAAATATTATCCACCCAAAAAACATGTGCAGTTTCGATTTTCTACAATAAACATTCGCACATAGACCGTATCATCCAAAAAAGAAGGGGCTGAATGAGGACTCGTTCCCTTCGTAGCATGAACAAGTTAGATAAATGGACATATAGTACCAAAATGGCACACCTGCTATGGGGCCCCTGGACAACACCGGTTGGCCCTATTCTTTTCTATGTGAAGGGTATTACCCGGTGTCAGACTTCACCTCTTCACAGGCACCTCAGTGCTACCATAGCAATTAAGGAAGGAGTGGGCACAAGCTTGAATGAAGACTCAAACATTCTGTAACGTTCTCTCTTTGGATGACCATGGACCAATGGGGTCCTCCCAACTTTCACAGTCAGTGACTTATCTACTATACTGTAGAAGATTACTTGGAAGCCAGATACTGAATTCAATATGACCCAGCTTGAGGATCTGCAACACTCTGCAGGCTAGGCATCATCCTACATCTTGGCAGTAGATAGATGGGTCGCGGGACTTAGTGTTAGCCGATTTCTGATGCACACTACAGGAATGTGAGGCTCAGGGTGCTTGCTAATGCATGATGGTAATTGAAGGAGATCATTAAGCTACAACATGTTAAGATGATAAGTGTTGTGGGGTGGAAGTGAGAAATAGTGTGAGGGGGAATAAAGAAAGTTGGAGCACAAGGGAAATTGGTAAGAAGCCTGGGATCAGCACCAGAGGTTGCAAACTAGTGGGAGGTTGTTAAAATCAGTAGGGATTCTTTTGCTGTTTTATCATCTCCTGTCTTCTAAGTTTGTTGCTGCTATGCAATTGCCCCACAGCTGAGTCATTAGTCGGTCAGCTGACAACACTGAGCAGCCTTGCCTCGTTTGGAGATGAGTGTCTGAAGGCTAGCCTCTCTTTCAAGTTACTTGGCTTCTGCAGTGTAGTGCTGGTAATAGTGTTGCTATGTGCATTTTTAAATCACCATTCCTCGTATGCTTCTAGTTTGCTGTACATGGCCTTGCATTCCTGGCAGTATAGTTTATCCCCGTGGTTGTTTCTCATACAACCCTTGTATCTAGCCTTGCAATTTGTTTACATCTTCCCTGTGCTTTTAATTTAATTTGGTTTTCTTGTATCTGGGTCCTAGTTCCCTGTCAATAATTTCACTGGGCCAGAGTTTCAGATTGGGAAAGAGACAGGTGAGCATTTCTTAGGGACAGTGGTGTCTGATGTTAGGGATATACATTATAAGAAAGAGCTGACTGTTATCATGATCATCCATTTACCATCACCATTGTGTTCCTGTAGTCTATTGGTGAGTTCCTAGCCTTGCATTTGTGTTACCCATTTGTGCTTACACGTGGTTCATATATTTGTTCTTCCGACTGTCCAGTTGTAACACTATTTGCCTCTACTTTAAGTCCCAAGGGGCGTCTCAGCACAGGGATGGCTGGTACCCAGGAAAGATAACTACTATAGTCTAGTGTCCAGTCGGCATTGTGAGTTTCGCTATGAAGTTCTCCCTCTGTAATGTACCCTTGTTATAGTTCCACTAATTCTTGCTTACCATAAAAACGGATGACAAAAACCATAACATCATCCCATGAAAGTAGAAAGTGTGATCTCATTGAGAACATCAGAAGTGATGATTATCAGTATGTGACATATGGGCAATAACTTTAACATTGTACAATCCCATGACGCGTAGATAGGTGCAACGCACTGATCCGATGTACTAAATACAACTGCATATGCCGGACGAAGAACATCAGTGCCGTCATCCTATCCCTGCCGTCTCCATTGCGGACCATACTGTACTTCCATTACCAAAATAAAAAAAAAAAAGGATATAAATCCCAACCTAATATCCCCCCTAGATTACTAAACGCATGATGAGAGTAACTCAGAGCCAGAGAGGATTCTTTGATATTTTTCTGAATCGTGCAATGTGACCTGTAATTGCCATTGGGGGATATAAATCGATACAGCATATGTCGTCTCTGCCAGGCCTGCTCCAAGTTCTCATGGAAGATACTGATCAGGGGCTGTAATGCTGAAATGTTCATTTCGCCTCCCTGGCTGCCCCGAGCCTGGTGTCATCTCTCACAGCTCAAATTCTATCCAGCAAACAACATTATGGAACCATTAAGGAGCAGAATCTCGTTACATCGACACAGGCAACATTCTATCTGCGGCTCCGGCCCCAGCCAGCAGCGTCTTCTAGAAGTGCAATAAACAGAAAATTAGCCACAGTGTAACACCTTCTGCGCCATTCTAACAGTCGCTCTATAATTTAATATGTGTTTAATAGCGCTGTGTTTAAGGCGGCTATATTGCCATTGTAAGCAGTTACAGAGCCGGCGAGGGATTCATTGCTCAGTGCCAATAAAGAAAGACAAGAGGTGGTAAAAATATGGGGAAAACTTACAATCTCACCTCTGTGAGTTTCAGACTCCATGAAGGTGAAATATATTTCATTTCTTAAAGCTTAAAGGCGCAGTGTGAACAGATTTGGAGACTATTCCATCACTGACTGCATCCTAGATGAAAGATGCCTACTAAGGAGGGCTTTAAGGAAGATGACTGCAATTCAGATCCTACAGGACAATATTTGCCAGGTGAAAATGGACGCTCACAGCATTCAACATTTGTGCCATTTCTTTTCTAAATACACCTATGTATGTAGCAGAGCTGAATTTGTTTTATTCTGTGCATTGAGTGCATAGATAGCGGATGGCGCTCGCTGGTTAGATAGCCCAAGAATGGAACAGATATGGTGGGGTTCTCTTGATTAGGAATTATCAAGCGAGGAGGTGGCAGATACGCCAGAAGTCAATGGGGCATCCCATGCAGTATGGATGTGCAGTTTGAGAAGACTCCAGTCATAAGGTATGGTGGAGAAAAGAATGGGTACAAACCCATAGAAAAAACTCTCAGCGCTCGAGTAATATCCGAAAGGTTGATATGTATATAGAGAAGGTAATGGATAATAAAAGCTGGTTAATAGCTTACTTCATGGAGGCGCCTCCCAATCCAGGTGAGTGTATCAAAGAAACCGGCAGCGGCACCGGCAGCAAAGGTTCCACAATTTAATTGGTACAACGCGTTTCGGCCGTTAGACAATCGGCCTTTCTCAATGTACTTGTGTAATGTTATGTCTGTTAATGTACTTGAGGAAGGCCGATTGTCTAACGGCCGAAACGCGTTGTACCAATTAAATTGTGGAACCTTTGCTGCCGGTGCCGCTGCCGGTTTCTTTGATACACTCACCTGGATTGGGAGGCGCCTCCGTGAAGTAAGCTATTAACCAGCTTTTATTATCCATTACCTTCTCTATATACATATCAACCTTTCGGATGTTACTCGAGCGCTGAGAGTTTTTTCTATGTGTTTGTACTTATTCTGTGCATTGAGAGGCATTAGGTTTGCTTGTAGTCTTAGAGAAAACCACATATCACACTGTTATATCGCTATGAGCTTGTACCAAATGACAAACTCAGCATTAGGGCTGGTGCACACGGGCCAAATTCTCATCCATGTGCTGTATGCGTGTGGAGCTGACCCGTTAGGCTTATTCACATGGGCGAGTTTAACATTCAAGTTCTGTCTGAGTTAGAAACGGACACAACTTGGACCCATTAAAGTTAATTTCTGCGTTCTCATGTGCAATTTTTTGTTTTGAATCCCAGCATGTCTTATTCTGGTGCAATTCCCGAATCAGAACCCCCCATTCAAGTTATTGGTTGCATGAAAAATTGAAATGCACCCGCATGGCATGCGAGTGTGTTCCTTTTTTTTTTTCACGCACCCATTGATTTCAATGGGAGTATTAAATTACATTGATTAAGCCGCCTTCCGGTTTTTTTCATGTGTGTGAAAAACTGATGAAACTCACATTACGCTCGCATGTTAAAATGAAAACACTTAACAAAAACATATGTAAAATGATGTAAAACACACATACACTCGCAGGTAATAGTTCAGTTTCTCACTGACTAAAGTCACACTAAAGCTGCTGCACTCGCCCGTGTGAATACGGCGTATAATGGGTATTTTCAGACATTCAGCTTTTTACATGAGCCGAAAGGTCTGTGTAAAAAAGAAAAATCAAGCACGTTCTATTCTGGTCTGATTTCTTGGACAACTGTCTCCCATTTAAAGGGATTCTGTCATCAGGTTAATGCTGCCCAAACCACGGACAGGTATGCCCATTGCCCCCTTGGGTGTTTAATTCTGAAATGATGAGGTGTTTCGGAATAAATATGCTTTGAAGTTAGTCTCCGAGTCCCGGGGATGGGCCGCACCGGCCTCTCCCTGTCCGCTGCATGCAGAGTGACAGCTATCTCCCCTCCTGTATATAGGCAGAGATCTGTCAGTCAGCATCATGTGAGTGGGGAGAGGCCGGTGCGGCCCACCTCCGTGACTCTGAGCTCAGCTCCAAGTCAAACTTCAAAGTGTATTTATTCTGAAACGCCCCAGCCTTTCAGAATAAAACACCCAGGAGGGCAACAGGCATCCCTGTCCCAGGTTCAAGCTGTCCATGGCTCAGGTAGCCGGAACCTGGTGACAGATCCCTTTAACTCAATGTGTGCAAAAAAACGGAGCAACCACAAACGGACATTGGTGTGTGCTCTGAATGTCATGGATGGCTCCTGAGCAACACTAGAAGCAAATTCTACTTCCTTTTTTTTTGTGCGAGGAAAAAACGGAAGACACATGGACGTAAGAAGAAAAAAAAAGGAACATGCAATGTATACAGATGACTCAAAACTATGCGCAGATTACGATCGACATGTCTTTGCGGACATGTTCATCTGAACAAAGCCTTGCTGCATTCACAAACTGAGCGGCGCTAGGTCTGTATGAACATCAGCTCCAGTCTAGATACAATCTGCACATGATGATACAATGTATCACTGCCTTGTCACATAGTGTCATAATGCTATGCTCTAAGACACACTGCAGTATGGCAGCTTACCGTACTTTGCCGGGTCAGAAGTATATACGTACAGTTAATGTGCAGAGCATTCTCTGAGCAGACACTGAACAAGTAGGGGGTTACTGGAAGAAGGGATGGGGAAAGCAATACTGACCGTGACTGGAGTATAAAACATGATGTAACAAGATGCACAAGTCTCGATTATTCTACTATCTAGACCTGAGTCAGCGTTCAGGTAATGTTAGACACATTCTTGTGAATGGATGCAGGCTCACCTACGTCGATGTGCGCACAAGGTGTACAGATATTTCTTTTCACTGAATTATAAATTTTCCTCAACCATAAAAATTCATCACATTTTCGGCAGATGTTAAGCCCTGAAGCTATGAAAGAAATCGCACCTACAATCCGCCTAGGTAAAAAGATGGCTGAGCCGCTATTTGCTGCAAGAGTCTCTGAGGAACCAAATGAAACCTGCTGTGCTTAAACATATTCATCACCCCCCGAGATGGGTAATGGGGTATTAGAATTATAGGGCAATGCTGGTGATTAAAAGAAAACCGCCCGTCCTCAAATACTGTTCCAATGACGACCACTCTGTAGGAGACTAAGCCTAGAAGTAGTAGCTTACCTCCATGGAGGCTTCACTCTTTGGGGAGTGCTGGACTCTGACACCTATTTCCTAGTGTGTGAAAATGGATGTCAGTGAGATATTAATTGTAGGTTGCAGCAATATAGAATCCATACTGCAACAGTGACTGTAGGGGGTACAAAGTATTTACAATGGAGCCCACATAATCACCATTACCATCCCCTGTTTACCTGGCCCTTAAGGGTATATGGATGTCAGTGACGGGAAATTTCATGGGAGTGTAAGGGATTCACTCTAAAGGGTTAAGTTGATATGAAGATAGACTGTGCGAATCTGCCAAAATTGTTGCATATGCCAAATTATGGCACAATAGTACTGAGCATGCTCACTGGGAATGAAGTGACTGGATGAGGCTCTGACTTAAAAAGGACAAATTTTGCTGCACAACAGGAGTGCAGGAACTACGTCTGAGTGAGAGGAGCTGCTGCCTGCGGAGTACAATGAGGAGCTGCTGCCTGCGGAGTACAATGAGGAGCTGCTGCCTGCGGAGCGGCTCAGTACAATGAGGAGCTGCTGCCTGCGGAGCGGCCCAGTACAATGAGGAGCTGCTGCAGTGCAGAGACTGTGATGGAAGGAGCTGCTGGGAAGAGACTGCTGTTTGGTGGAAGCAGAGACTGCCCATAGCGGGAGCCACAAGAAGGAGGGAGAGCAGCCATACCACTGCCCCAACTTGGTAGGGCCTGTTGAACTGGGACAAGGATCAAGGGGAATTGTGGTACGGTTGTGCTCCTGACCTCGGACCAGTCTGGGTCAGTAGCAGCCGTGATCCCCATACCATAAACTGTATGTAAGACCGGCTTCAATCAAGGGACTAAGCGTGCACACTGCTAGCGACCTAATTAGTTAAACAACAGGCCGGTTGCAGAAGACAGTGCTACATGGAAGGACTGGGATTGTTTTGTGTGTCTTAGGGGCACGGGGAGCCCCAAACCATATAAAATCAATAAATCAGAGAACCCCTGTAAGTAACAGACGCACTTTGAGTGGGTTTTATAGGTTGTGTTTCCTATAGACTGTGTTGATAGTAGTAGAGTGTTAGCCCTTCAAAGTGGGATTGTATGTTATATGACGTGATTTGTATTGCTGGGCAACGAGACCGATCTTTACAAAGTGTCATTGACAGTGTTCTTCCAGCATTGCTATTATTTTGTATTGTACACAGTGATATCCCAGGATTTAAGGCCCTTTTACACGGGATGAACTGTTGGGTAAACGATGCCCAACAGCGGGTCCCAGTGACGCTCACTCCTCTGCTGTTACACAGGAGCGAGTATCACTGGCATCACTGAAAGCGCTGGCAGCATGGACGATGGGTGGCGGGGAGTGCCACCCATTCACTCTATTCATTGTAAGCAAGCAGCCCTTCAGAACTGACCGGTTGCTGCTTACACTGAATGGCTAGTCGTTCAGTCTCTGCATGCAATTACACGGGACGACTATCGTTCAAAACCATGCGCGGGTATTTGAACAACTCTGAACGATAATCGTCCCGTGTATAAAGGACCTTTAGTCAGCCGTACCCACCGTCAAACTATTTAAAGGTAAAAGTCAAATTGCTAAATAGTTATCGTTACCATTGTGCATTTCTACTTATTTGTATCTCAATAAATACTGTAAACCTTGGTTACTCCATCTGCTGCATCGTATCCAGAATCCTGTGCCGCGCTACCACCGCCCATGACAGGCGAATAAGGCTTAGCAAGATCCAGACTTACAGTGATCATCCAAAGTCTAAAAGAGTTAATCTCAGAAGAGACTCCTTTAAGTAGACGATCTTTCACTGTTCTTATGAAGACAACCGCTGTCTATATGTTCTATTAGGGCATATGGACATCATGGCGGGCGGTCACCTGCTATAAGCCAGAATGGAGAGGCACCATGAATCTGTGGCTCCTGCTCTGGCACACTCAAGCCATCCTTGTATTATATGGACAGTCATTAATCTCAATAGCCATCATGTAATAATACATTTTCCCTTCAAAATGCCTTGCTGGCTTCAGCTTTCCACTGGTCGAATCACCGGGGGTGATGGGAGCTAGACCTAAAGCGATCAATCGTATAAGCTATTAGCTGCATTCTGAAGGGGTGAAACAATCCCTTTAATGAGAGCCTATCCTTAAATGTGTAGTTTAGGGTTATGTCAAGCCTGAGGACACCCCATGTACATTGTCTAATTGTCTTTGGCATTAAGTGCAGTCTTTATATTTCGATCTGCCTCCCCTGCAGGAGAGGTGCTGTCACGTTTCAATAATAAAGGTTTCACGCAGGCCATTAATGTAGAAGTAAAGTAAAATGATGGCGCTTTGTTTACCGTCTTGTCCTCCCACAGGTGGAGCAGCCGCTGGTGACACAAAGTATTCGGCTGATATCCTGCCTGAAACTTTAATTAAAGTTTTACAGTTCAGGGGGGATTTGTGTCTAATCAGCTTCACCTCTGATAGGGCGCCGAGTGACACGTAAAACTTGATGGTTTCTCTGTCAGTAGTGAAAGTGCAATGAGATAAAGTCTGGCTGCTCACATTTACATACTGAATGTCACCGCAGGTCCATGAAGATTGTACGGCAATGGAGAAGAATCGATGAGAAGTTTGGCAACTTTCTAAAACATCCTTTGTCTTTCATTTTCACTTGCTGTTAGTGAATAACCACAATAGATGGGAGACTGAAAACCTATGACTCCCGTAGTTGTGCTCACACAGATGAGTGTTTGTTACAGTGTATCACTGTAGGTAAGATTCATGTCAATCGTTCAGATTGAAGAGCAATTTGTATAGCCACCAATATAAGCTAAACAAAGATAGATCCCACTAGTTGTGTGATGTGTATGGTGGGATGTCATATCCCCTGGACAGCCTTACATACCTGTCCATATCTATGTATCATCTGGCTAACCACTGTGCATGCACATAATCAGAAGGGAGTCACTGAATGGAGGCCAATCTACTAGGGCTAATTCGCCATATTTTCGGGCCGTGTGCTGTCCGTGTATTCTACGGACATTACACAACCCGATTATGGTCTATGAAGTTATATATATACACACACAGGCGTTTTTTTTTGTTTTTTTTTACATGAACGAAGATGTGAAGAATTGCTGTATGTCCTATTCTTGTCTGATTTCACAGATGAGAATAGTACATGCAATGTCCAGGGTCCGCGCACATGGGACTGCACACAGATGGGTGTCCATGTGCCGTCTGATGCGAGCTGCGTCCGAGTTTCTCAGGAACAACTTGCAACTCATCCATGTGAATCCAGCCTTAGGCATCTTTCACACCGGAGTTGTGGTTTCCGTTATGGAAGCAGGAAAATGAAATCCACTGGCCAAATGCCTCTATCTTATAACAGAACTGAACGGCACAGAACAGACCCCATTAACAGTCCATCTCTTGTCAGAGGTTTTCATTAAAATCAGAGATGGGCGCACCGAAAGGAGATACTAACGCTGGTGTGAATAAAGCTTCAGGCTGGGTTCACACAGGGCAGAACCCACCGAAAATCTCGCTGCTGTGCAGCAGCGAAAAAATGAGAGATTTCCGCCGGGAAAGCGTAGCTTCGAAACCCACCGCACATAGGCACGGGTTTTGGAGAGGCTTGGCCGCATGCTTTACTATTGCAGCCGGCACTTCCATAGAGAGGAGCACGGCTGCAACAGAAAAAAAATAGACATGCTATGGCCGGGGAATCCGCGCCGCAGCGCCGGCTAATGCCGGTTTTGCCACAGCAGATTGGCCGTTCCGTGTGGACAAAATTTTTGACAAGAGGCATAGCTGTTATCAGCGGCACGCCAAATAAGTCCATTTTGTAGTGAAGTAATCATCAGAGGTGCTTGCTCCGTAGTATAGGGCTTTAGACTCCTCAGCCCTCAATATGCAGACCAAGATACTTATAGGGGGGCAGCACTCAGGAACTCAATCCGGCATCATGTTAGTAAGTTAAATTGAAGAACTTTATTCTTCCTCCATAAAATGCATGCAATGTTTTGACCAGTAAGACATCGGTCTTTTGACAAATCTTGTCCACATGGCCGGCTAATCCCGGGATTAGCGGCCGCAGGCGGACTTGCCGCAGCAAAATTGCACACAGAATTTCCACGGCAAATCCGCCCCGTGTGAACCAGCATTAGTCGTAGCGGAGATCTCTGCAGGGAGTTACTGACTAACTAGTGGCTGGGGGACTTGTCTCCTAAAAATATAATTTGTTCAAAACAATCAAGCAAATGGAGATGTAGTTACTATAAAAGGGGTTGTACTAAGATTACACGTTATCCCCTATTCACAGGATATAGATATATGAGGGACGACCTAATAACTATGTATAATATAACGTGACAATACAGAAATCTCTCCTGTCATCTATTTATACCCAGAACTGTGACAAGGGGGCGCCCTCTACATCTAGAGGAAAGAAAGCTTCCACACCGACACAGAAGGGGGTTCTTTACTGTAAGAGCAGTGAGTCTATGAAACTCTCTGGCTGAGGACGTGGTGATGGCAAACTCAATAAAAGAGTTAAAGAGGGGTATAGACACCTTTCTTGAGCGATACAATATTCTATGTTATAACCATTAATAACTTCAGTAGGGTCGGTGATGCGGGGATTATTCCAACTGCCACATTTGGAGTCAGGAAGGATTTTTTTCCCCCTTAAATGGGAAAAATTATTTTCTATCTCATTGGGGTTTTTTGCCTTCCTCTGGATCAACATTGGGGTGTAATGGGCTAAACTGGATGGACATATGTCTTTTTTTGGCCTTACATACTGTGGCCGCCTGCAGACGGCCGGGTTGGATTGCCTGCGAGAAATCTTGCAAAGGGACCCAACCTGCGCCCCTGCAGGAACCAGTGCGGCTCTCACCTTCCCCCGCGACTCCGGCTCTGTGATGTGTCGGCTGCTGGCCAGCTGGCGTATGCGCAGAGTAGAGCCGGGGAGCCGGGAGAGACATTTCTGTGCTGGCCTCTGCGAGACCCGCACAGAAATAGAGCATACCATGATTTGTTTTCCCCGTGTATTTTCACGTGGATAAATCGCCTCCGTCTGCATAGGATTGCGTTTTGTAATCTTATGCAGACGGGCAGGGGCGCAAATTCAGCGGCAAATCCCGCCGCAGAATTTCCGCCCGTGTGCAGGAGGCCTATATTACATGGCCAAACAACAACAATATTTACTAGAGATGTAAACATGTCACCAAATATCTCAGCAGCTCAAATCTCTTCATAGTTACAATGTATCAGTCTTCAGTCCATCCTGCTTATCTCACAGAGGATAGTCTAGATACAATTGCAGCAAACTCTCAATTGTGAAAATTGTTAGTTATGTAAGGCTGCGTTAGGGTCAGTTCGGGGTTTCTGTCTCTCTGGTCCATTTTTGGAGAAGAGGAACTAAAATAACACTGTAAAAACCAGATCCGTTATTTTCCGTATTGATTTCAATGGGGTTTCAAAACAACAGAAAACACAGGGAAAGGCTTCTGTTTGCTGCTATTCCATCAGGTTTCAGGGTTTTTGGAGGATGTAAAAATAGTGCAGCCTGCAGCGTTATTTATTTCTACGTCCACAAAACAGAAACCTGACAGAATGGAAGCACATGCAAGCCTTTCCGTTTGCTTTCTGTTTTTTTATAACCACATTGACATCTATGGGGGGGGGGGGGAACGAATCTTTTTTTTCCATTTTATATCAGTTTCTCACCTATAAAAATGGAGCAGAGAAACAGAAACCCTAAACTGACCCAAAAGCAGGTGTGAAAGCAGCCTAACAATTTCCAATTTCCAGTTGTAAGCAGAAATGTTCCCATACACTGACTGCAAATAGAGAGCTTCAACATATTAGACAATGTAATAATGATTATGTTGTATTTTTGTAAAACTGGGAAATCCTTTTCTATGTGGATAGAACGAGGAGCTGCTCAGCTTTCCATTGAGCACCACTGCTGTCCACCCTGTGAAGGCCGCTCCGTCAGTACATATCCCGCAAGGTGCTGTATATCCGCATAGTATCTGTCTAGACGGGTCCCCATGTTCTAATAATAGCCTGAACCAATCTTATCTGCCTGACAATGGAGCTGCGACCTGTCTGCGTGTGTAAATCAAGCCGTGTAGATGGCGTACACACAACACAAGCAGCGATATTAATTATGCATCTGGACTCCAGATATGACAAAGTCCCATTGTTCGTCACTGTGCTCCATGTCAACCTGTTTACGACCTCTATGTCTCCTCCTGTGTCGCTATTATTTCTTGGTTGGGTTACACAGATCCTTTTATGAGCCTCTGTGAAGTGCAGCAGGATGAACCTAAGTGAAGGATCCTTAGTATCCGCTCCTGCTATTTATGGCTTGTATCTTCATATTCATACCGGGGGGACAAGTGCTGTCAGATACAGAAAATATCCTTTGGCCCCCTCAGACGTGCAACCTTGTGCTCAAATACCTGGTTCAATTGTACAGAGCTATAATAAAGCACCCATAGCAATCTATGGGGACATACTTTATCTTTGTATACCGGCAAATCCATAGACAGGATATGGAATCTGACAGTATAGCGATTCTGGCATGCTGAATGGGACGTGGATGCCGTATGACAGGGGTATTCATACCATTGCTTTGCGTGGCTATACATTGCCGTATTGCTCTCTGCAATACGGCAATGTATAGGGGCACTAGATGGTGGCACAGGGGGTGCCCACTGCCATAATACAGAGCACTAGGGCCTCTGTGTGCCTCTATACAAGCTCCCGATATGTGGATGACGCCTTACGCATAAAAATGTCTCGGCATGTGGAAGGAATATGTTGCACAGGAAATTGACAGCAATTTGTGCACTTGATACCGCTGCAAAACCGTTTATCCATAATGTCACAAAATAACCAAAATGTCAGGATGATATAAAAAGAAAAAAATCTCAACCTGCAAATATAGTATAGGTATAAATGCCATTGTTCGGGGCAGAATTACAACAACTTAGGCTCACTGTATCCCACACAAGCCAGTAGTATTTCTAGAACATGAGATAATTGAGTTAGGCCCCCTGCACAATCGGATTCCACATGCAGAATTCGGCTCTGCCAGCAGCAGGCAGGCGCAGTACGGATTTTTTTTTTTAAACTACTGCCGTGGAATCCGCAACCCTTCCACAATGTGATTGTGAAAGAGCCGCGGATCGGTCGGCTTCCATTCCATTGCATTGACTTCAATAGAAACCGTCCACATGGAATCCGCGAAAAAATGGAGCATGCTGCGATTTTTCCTCCGCTTGCTATGGGCGCTATTTTGCAGCAAATATCCATTCGTGGGCAGGAGCCCTTAAAGTCCTTTGACTAATAGCCCTTTTACACGGGCTGACAGTCGTTTAAATAACTGCACAAGCGCTGATGTCACCGCTAATATCGTCAGCACTCGCGCAGAGCATTTAGACTAAAAGACATTGCTGGCTTCTTGCTCAGAGCCTCATCTTCTATGTGAAGTGCTAAGTGTTTATAGGCACCGAGAAGCCAGCGATCGTTTTTTCACGGACTGAAATATTATTTGGCTCAAATTCATTTGTTTGAAAGTATTTTGAGTGATAATTGTTACGTGTAAATACACCATAAGGCCTTAGTCAGACGGGCGTTTTGTCGCGCGATTTGCGCATCGCATGACGGATGCGCATGCGCAAAACGCGTGACCGGAGGCGAAAAATCACCGGAAAAACTGCTCCTAGCCGCGTTTCAATAGAAACGAGCCGGAGCTGTCCAGCGCATTGAATTCAATGGAGCTGGCAATACAGCCGGCTCCATTGAAAGCAATGCGCTGCGGGCGATCGCGGGATGAATTGTCGGGAAGGGCTTAAATATATAAGCCCTTCCCTGCAATTCATCCAGAAGTGTAAAAATAAAAAAAATATATATACTCACCTTGTCCCGGCAGACGGAGTTCAGCGCGGCCGGCTTGCAGTGGGTGTGAGTGAGAGCTGCCCCTGATTGGTCCCTGCGCTGAGCCAATCAGAGGCAGCACTCACTCACACCCATTCATGAATTCATGAATGGGTGTGAGTGAGAGCTGCCTCTGATTGGCTCAGCGCTGAGCCAATCAGGGGCACCTCTCACTCACACCCACTCACACCCACTGCAGGCCGGCCGCGCTGAACTCCGTCTGCCGGGACAAGGTGAGTATATATATATTTTTTTATTTTTACACATTTCTGGATGAATTGCAGGGAAGGGCTTATATATTTAAGCCCTTCCCGACAATTCATCCCGTGATCGCCGGCAGCCCATTGCTTTCAATGGAGCCGACTGTATTGCCGGCTTCATTGAATTCAATGGGCAAACATCATTCTTCTCTGCCACAGCTGTTACAGCTGTGGCAGAGAAGAATGATTTGTCTTCTATATGTTCTCAATGGGGTCGGCGCTGCTGCCGCCGGGCCCATTGAGCGCATATAGAGAAGAGAACAGGAATCGCAGATCGCAGATAGGTGCAATCTGCGATTTCTGTTCTATAATTTATCGGACGAGCGCATAAAAAGCGCTCATGTGTCCGATACCATTGCAAAGCAATGGTTTTAAAAGAATCGCCGGACAGATGCGCATGCGCAAATTGCGCGAAAAAAAACGCCCGTCTGACTAAGGCCTTAGCCTGATGATTGAGCACAAATGTTCGTAAAAACGATCATTTGCCCGCTCATCAGGCCATGTGAATATCAGCTGACGAATAAGCAAGCGCTCATTCATCGGCTGTTCGGACCCCGGCACACGGCCGCACAATCATCTCAACGTGCAAACAGCTTTTTGTTGTTCAGGACAGGATAGGAAATAAAAGCTGCAATCTCATTGGTTGCTACGTTCTTGCTTCACTATAATTTATGCTTACAATGTCTATAAAAGTATTCACGCACTTGAACTTTATTCATATTTCGGAGGAGTTCATTTGGCTTTTTTAAACAGAAAAAGTCGAAGTGAAAACAAATTTCTGAAAATAACAAACAATAAGAAAACTATTAAACACTGAATTCATAAACATTCAACCCCCCACCCCCCAATTGTAATTATATACAAGAACATCTGTAAAAAAAAATTGCACTTTGCACATGCAGATGATTTCCCCGCTGCTCATGCAGTGTCCGGGGTGGGGGAGGGGGGGGGGGGGGTAAGTACTCTCGATGGACGCTCTATATTTATTTATACAAATCATTTCAGTTTAAGCAGCTAGTGTTTATAAGGTGATGACATATTGGGAAGGATGGAGCATTTACTACACATGACACCCTGACACCCTCACTGTAACTGTTTCACACTTCCCCATTCAGAACACAATGGTCATACATAAACAAAAAAGTACACAGAGTGCAGATGAGGAAATGTGAACACAGCAATGTCAATACTCGAGAATTCACACCCACAGTCAGTTACTCAATACCTGTAAAGTCAAGATATAATATCATCGGAATTTAACACTAAATTGTACTATATAGTGATATGTACCATCCTGGTATAACCTGGGCATCTTCTGTATATAATTATATATGTACATAGTGATATGTACCATCCTGGTATAACCTGGGCATCTTCTGTATATAATTATATATGTACATAGTGATATGTACCATTCTGGTATAACCTGGGCATCTTCTGTATATAATTATAAATGTACATAGTGATATGTACCATCCTGGTATAACCTGGGCATCTTCTGCATATAATTATATATGTACATAGTGATATTACCATCCTGGTATAACCTGGGCATCTTCTGTATATAATTATATATGTACATAGTGATATGTACCATCCTGGTATAACCTGGGCATCTTCTGTATATAATTATATATGTACATAGTGGTATGTACCATCCTGGTATAACCTGGGCATCTTCTGCATATAATTATATATGTACATAGTGATATGTACCATCCTGGTATAACCTGGGCATCTTCTGTATATAATTATATATGTACATAGTGATATGTACCATCCTGGTATAACCTGGGCATCTTCTGTATATAATTATATATGTACATAGTGGTATGTACCATCCTGGTATAACCTGGGCATCTTCTGTATATAATTATATATGTACATAGTGATATGTACCATCCTGGTATAACCTGGGCATCTTCTGTATATAATTATATATGTACATAGTGATATGTACCATTCTGGTATAACCTGGGCATCTTCTGTATATAATTATAAATGTACATAGTGATATGTACCATCCTGGTATAACCTGGGCATCTTCTGTATATAATTATATATGTACATAGTGATATTACCATCCTGGTATAACCTGGGCATCTTCTGTATATAATTATATATGTACATAGTGATATGTACCATCCTGGTATAACCTGGGCATCTTCTGTATATAATTATATATGTACATAGTGGTATGTACCATCCTGGTATAACCTGGGCATCTTCTGCATATAATTATATATGTACATAGTGATATGTACCATCCTGGTATAACCTGGGCATCTTCTGTATATAATTATATATGTACATAGTGGTATGTACCATCCTGGTATAACCTGGGCATCTTTTGTATATAATTATATATGTACATAGTGATATGTACCATCCTGGTATGACCTTGGCATCTTCTGTATATAATTATATATGTACATAGTGATATGTACCATCCTGGTATAACCTGGGCATCTTCTGTATATAATTATATATGTACATAGTGGTATGTACCATCCTGGTATAACCTGGGCATCTTCTGTATATAATTATATATGTACATAGTGATATGTACCATCCTGGTATAACCTGGGCATCTTCTGTATATAATTATATATGTACATAGTGGTACGTACCATCCTGGTATAACCTGGGCATCTTTTGTATATAATTATATATGTACATAGTGATATGTACCATCCTGGTATGACCTGGGCATCTTCTGTATATAATTATATATGTACATAGTGGTATGTACCATCCTGGTATAACCTGGGCATCTTCTGTATATAATTATATATGTACATAGTGATATGTACCACCCTGGTATAACCTGGGCATCTTCTGTATATAATTATATATGTACATAGTGATATGTACCATCCTGGTATAACCTGGGCATCTTCTGTATATAATTATATATGTACATAGTGATATGTACCATCCTGGTATAACCTGGGCATCTTCTGCATATAATTATATATGTACATAGTGATATGTACCATCCTGGTATAACCTGGGCATCTTCTGTATATAATTATATATGTACAGCTGCTATATGTTATACGTCCTGAATAAAGTGATGTGGAGCATCCTGGTATAACCTGGCCATCTTCTGTATACAACCCCAATTCCAAAAAAGTTGGGACGCTGTGTAAAATCTAAATAAATGTAAAGAAAAATAGAAAGCAATGATTTGCAAATCTCATCTAACCACATTTTATTGATAACAGTCCACATTTCAGAAGGTGGAAGTAAGACACTTTTCCATTTCATTTTAAAAAATGGCAGCCACACATCTCACAAAAGTTGGGACAGAGTTAGCGAAAGTTTGTAAAAGTAAGTGATGCTAATGAAAAACTGCTGCAGAGTCAATTTTCTACTAAGTCACATGACTATGTATAAAAACAGCATGTTAGAGAGGCAGAGTCTCTCAAAAGCAAAGATGGTCAGAGGTTTACCAATCTGTGAAACACTGCATGTAAAATTTGTAGAACACTTTCACAAAAATGTTCCTCAATGTAAAATTGTGAAGATTTTTAATATCCCACCATCTACAGTACATAATGTCATCAAAAGATTTAGAGAATCTGGAGAAATTCATGTGCACAAGTGCCAAGACTAACAGTCAGTATTGGATGCTCGAGATCTACTGAACCTCTAGCATCAGTCACTGCATTAAAAACAGCCATAATTCTGTACTGCAAACTACTGCATGGGCTCAGGAATACTTCCAGAAGTCATTATGAACACTGTTCACTGTGCAAGATACAAATGCAAGTAAAAAGTGTATTATACCACTAAGAAGCCATATGTCAACACAATCCAGAAACTATGATGACATCTCTGGGCCAACGCTCATTTAATATGGACTGAGGCAAAATGGAAAACTGTTCTGTGGTCAGATGAATCAGAACTTGAAACCCTTTTTGGAAACCACGGACGCCATGTCCTGCGGACTCGAGAGGAGAGGGACCATCCAGCTTGTTATCAGCACACAGTTCAACAGCCGGCATCTCTGATGGTATGGGGTGGCATTAGTGCTTATGGCATGGGCAGCTTACACATCATGAAAGGCACTATAAATGCTGAGCAGTATATAGAGGTATTAGAACACCACACACTCCCATCCAGACGTCTCTTTTAGGGAAGGCCTTGCATATTTCATCAAGACAATGCTAAACCACATACTCTCACCAACAGAAACATCTGGCACATTATGAAACGAAGACTCTGGCAAGAAAGACCCCGGACTGTGGAGCAGCTAGAATCCTACATCAGACAAGAATGGGCCAACTCCAGCCACTGTAAAAAGAAGAGTGGATGCTACACAGTAATAGACATGGCCCTGGCCCTACTTTTTTGAGATGTGTTGCTGCCAACAATTTCTAAATTAGCATTTTTTTTTTTAATGAAATGCAAAAATGCCCCCCTGTTACCTTCTGATGTGTTCTATGTTGTATTGTGAACAAGATATGGTTATAGCAGATTTCCAAATCATCGCATTGTTTTTTTCTTGACATTTACTTACATTTTACACAACGTCTCAGCTTTCTGGGAACTGGGCTTGTATAATTATATATGTACAGCTGGTATAAGTTATACATCTTCTTGTATATAGTGTAATGGACCATTCTGGTATAACCTGGGCATCATCTATGTATATAATTACATTGGTACCTTGGTATAAGTTATACATCTTCTTGTATATAGTGATATGGACCATTCTGGTATAACCTGGGCATCATCTATGTATATAATTACATTGGTACCACTGGTATAAGTTATACATCTTCTTGTATATAGTGATATGGACCATGCTGGTATAACCTGGGCATCATCTATGTATATAATTACATTGGTACCTCTGGTATAAGTTATACATCTTCTTGTATATAGTGATATGGACCATGCTGGTATAACCTGGGCATCATCTATGTATATAATTACATTTGTACCACTGGTATAAGTTATACATCTTCTTGTATATACTGATATGGACCATGCTGGTATAACCACGGCACCATCTATGTATATAATTACATTGGTACCACTGGTATAAGTTATACATCTTCTTGTATATACTGATATGGACCATGCTGGTATAACCACGGCATCATCTATGTATATAATTACATTGGTACCACTGGTATAAGTTATACATCTTCTTGTATATAGTGATATGGACCATGCTGGTATAACCTGGGCATCATCTATGTATATAATTACATTTGCACCACTGGTATAAGTTATACACTGCAGAGGATCCAGCAATATATCCTGCCCCGGGACTCACCTGTCATGCCCCACCTCTACTACAATGCACAGCTCTCCCCTGAATGTCACATATATAATGTACAGTATCCATGTGCCGGTGCTGTAGGTCTGCAGTAATTTGTGATGTGACAATATAATGCTATAATTACTTTATAAGATTATATAGTAAGAACGGCTCATAAATTAAGTGCATTTTTTCCTGCAGGTAATTGTTAGCTTTAGGCTTCTAAACAAAGGTGAAACACCACATCGCACAACCTCCCCCCTCTTGTCTCATAACACTTCACTTACTCTTGGCTTAATGAAAGCAAAACTCATTCATTACATAGAAGTTAATTGTAGAATATATTTTCTTGCTGGAGTAAAATGAGAAGCATAAATAAAGTTCTTACATCCAACAGAAACATCGGCTCGGGGCAGATAACACTCAATATAATAATCTGTGTGTACACAAAGAGGACCCGTCGCCTTTCCTGACATGTCTATTTACTACATACTTGTATTCCACATGCAATAACACTTCTGGAGCCTCTTTTTCTCAGAACTCTGCTTTGCTGTTACCCTGTTGTCCTCTTCAATACTTATGGAAAAAAATGACATCTGGGTGTTATTATTCCCTTGAAAAATGGGTGTGTCCATACAGGGTGTAACATTCTCAACACTGATTGGACAGTGTCAGACTGTGTAGGGATACACCCCCAACTAGTATCACCCTGTTGTCAATTTATTCATACATCTCTGGGAGGAGCAAGAGAGGAACAATATAGAGTTCTAAAAAAAAAGAGGCTCCAGAATCATTATTTCATTAAAAATACAAGTATTTCTGAACCATGTCAGAATTAATATGTTCTCCTTGAAGCAGAGATGGTCTAATATCTAAGCTCAAAATGGGGCCTCTGCTGGTGCTGATTCTGTAGCCAGCGGGAGTTGGGATGTGTCAGCTCAGGTTCACGGTGGCTAAATATTCTGACTCCCATCCACTTTACTACATGGGAAAGGAGAACTAGTGGATGATGGGGGTTGAGGTGTTCATTGCAGGACAGAGAAGGCAGAGAACTTGTGAAAACTGCAACTAGAAATGTACTGAACATTTGGTAATAGGTTAGGTATTAGAAAAGACTGGAAGCAATGGGATGAAACGGAAAGGGAGGAGACACAGATTAGATATTAGAAAAGACTTCCTGACAGTGAGGGGGATCAATGAGTGGAACAGGTTGCCACGGGAGGTGGTGAGTCTCTTTCAATGGAAGTCTTCAAACAAAGGCTGGACAAATATCTGTCGGGGATGATTTAGTGATCCTGCACTGAGCAGGGGGTTGAACCAGATGACCCTTCTTTCCCTTTAAGGGGTTGAACTACAATTGTAGGTTATCCCCTATCCCTGCTGATCTCAATAACAGGGGTCCCATGTTCCCCAGCTTGCTCACTCTGGGTTACTAGAATAGAATAGAACTAGAATAGAATAGAAAGCTGGCTGAGCATGCGCACTGGAGCTCCATTCACTTTCAGTGGGACTGTGGGAAAAGCATACCATCAGCCCTAATAAAATGAATAGAGCACTGACTGCGCATGCTCAGCCAGCACTCCATTCACAGTGATGTCACTGTGGGGAGAAGTGACCCCCAAAGCAACAGAAAAGTGGGACATGGGAATCCCATTCTTTGGGTCGGCAGGGGTCTCAGTGGTGACACCCCCATCCACCCACCAATCAGCAAGTTATCCTCAATCCTCAAGGGAATAACTTGCATTTGTGATACAATCCATTTAAAGGGGTTTTCCCACAATTTAAAATTACTTGACAACCGCTTTGTCCTTCCTGGTTGCTGCTGACCAGGACATGTGACTACTGCAGCCAATCACTGACTATAGAAGGTCACTGCTGTGGCCAGTGATTGGCTGCAGTAGTCACATGTCCCGGTCAGCAGCAACCAGGAAGGATAGAATGGTTGTCAAGCAATTTTAAATTGTGGGAAAACCCCTTTAGAGTATGTTCCCTTATTGCAGATTCTGGTGTGGATTCGCATCAAAACTCGCACTATATTTTATGTGCTGATCCGAACCAAAAAAAAATGCATCAATATCTGCACCATTTGGTCTGGATTTTGGTGTTTTTTTTTATGCAGATCCATAACAGATTTCACCCTTTCAATAGATGGGGTGAATTCTGCTACAGATCCACACCAAAATCCACATCAACTATGCAGATTTTGACACAAATTTTACGCTGCAGAAAATGCGCTTCATGTCAGCTACACGTGAACGAATCCTTAAAGAGCAAATGACCCGACTACAGCTTTGTCTCCTCATGGACATATTATGAGAGACCCAGTTCATTAGAGAAGACAATTATGTCTGGAAGAGTTCTAGAGCTAATGTGTAGCCGATAATTGCGGTTCGTATTCATTGCGACTAGAGCTGTTGCTCATATAACTGATTTCATCTCATGTATCCATAGGGCCCCGTTGACCCAACGTTCACCTACAGGGTGTCCTAAACGGTATGCTTATAGAGTGGCATACGTCAGAGGTTTATGCATGAGGTATGTCGAGAAATAATCCAAATATGTCACTCCGACGGAAGTCTGAAATGAAGTGCACTCAGCAGAAATAAATATCGCACTGAACATTCCCTTATGATAAAATGTTCTGCGCCCCTCTCTCTTCTACCTGCGATTCTAATAGGATTATTGTGAGGGCGGGAGAGGCTGTGTGTCCCACTGATAAGCAGGGTATACATATGTTAGGTCCCGGCTACCTACTGCAGCATTCCGCCACGTAGAAAGTGATTTGCATTCTAAAAGTGAAAATTTACAAGAAATGACTCTGTAATAAATGCTGCTGCGCTGACGGAGGAAGAATAGTGCTGAGGTTCGCATACTGCGACTGCAAAACCATCAGGATGAAACTACTGTATATGATGGGACTATAAACCACATCTTCAGTGAAGCCTTGCATTTAGTTCTTGCACTGTACTCTACAGTAAGTTACAGGGCGCTGCGGATTGACACAAAGTACCGTTCTTAAAGGGAAACTCTGATTGTCCCCAAAGTTCTGAATTGTAGTTCTAGTGAGGGAGTCCCACAGCCTGATTATAATCAGTTAACTATGAAAGCACAGATATTTCAGGCCAGCAAGTGACTGAATTTGGCAGATACCTAACAACTAATCATCTACTTTCTTAGTCATAGTAATATAGTATGTTAGGTTGAAGGGGGACAATGTCCATCTAGTTCAGCCTGTTTCCATTCTGCCTTGTTGATCCAGAGGAAGGCAAAAAATTCCCAATGAGGCAGAAGCCAATTAGCTCTTTTTCCCCTTTTAGGGGGAAAAAATCCTTCCCGACTTCATAATGGCAGTCGGAATAATCCCTGGATCAACGTTTGAAAGTTCCCACCTGACTCCAAGACCCGGATCAACAATCCCGCTGGTTATTTAATGTCTATATCCTGTAATATCATAACGCTCTAGAAAGGCATTTACCGTAGTCCCCTCTTAAACTCCTCTATTGATTTTTCCATCACCACTTCCTCAGGCGGAGAGTTCCACAGTCTCACTGCTCTTACAGTAAAGAACCCCCTTATATGTCGGTGATGAAACCTTCGTTCTTCTAGATGTAGCGGATGCCCTCTTGTTACCATTGCAGTCCTGGGTATAAACAGATCATGGAAGAGATCCTTGTATCGTCCCTTCATGTACTTATACATGGTTATTTGGTTGCCCCTTAGCTGTCTTTTTTCCAGAGTGAATAATCCCAATTTTGATGCCTCTCTGGGTATTCCAGTCCCGTCATTCCATGTATTAGTTTAGTTGCCCTTCTTTGAACCTCCTCAAGCACTGCAACATCTTTCCTGAGCACCGGTGACCAGTACTGTACACAGTATTCCATGTGGGGCCTGACAAGTGCCTCACATGGAATTTTATATTCTCCAGAAGCTCAGGTACTGCACACTACTTCCATGCCTTTAGTACTATAATTACATGTATATTGGTTACAAGTGATGTAATGAGCTTAAGTTTAGAATTAATGTACATAAAAAGTATTATACTCCAGAGCTGCACTCACTATTCTGCTGAAGGGGTCACTGTATACGTACATTACTTATCCTGTACTAATCCTGAGTTATATCTTGTATTATACCCCAGAGCTGCACTCACTATTCTGCTGGAGGAGTCACTGTGTACATACATTACTTATCCTGTACTAATCCTGAGTTATATCTTGTATTATACCCCAGAGCTGCACTCACTATTCTGCTGATTGTTTTTGGACACAATCAACAAGCTCACTGATAGACACAGCCTTACCCGTTTGGTACACTTCCTTGAATGCACTCCAGTAGAACAAGCTCTGTGCAGACACTGAACAAGAAAGGATTTTCAGCAAATTATAGTCCTACAGCAGAATTATTATTGCAGAGTTTCATACAGGCTGTAACTCAGTACAAAATAAATAAAGTTATATAGTTACAAAAGTACTAGCCTTTTATCTACTGTATGTAAATTGGTGTCCAATGATGGGTATAGGCTTCAAAATCAAGATTACTTATTACACTAGTGTTTCGCTACTAGAGATCGGGGTCCCTACTGAGTCAGCTTGAGTAGCAGTAGAAAATTCACGGCACGCCTTTCAATTAGATGCAGTTTTACATTTTTGTTATTTTATAGAAGTACAAGCATTATTCATACATCCACAAGTGCATTCATAGGAAGTTTATAGTAACTAACATCCAGGTTAGTAAATACATTGTTTCGGTCTGTGACAGACCGCACTCAGGACCTGTCTGATAATGCAAATATTTAACGCGAATATTCGCTAATCTGGATGCCCAAGTTCCTATGAAGTTCCCATGAATCCACGGGTGACGGATTACAAATAATGCTTGTACTTCTATAAAATAAAAACTTTTTGAAACTGCATCTAACTGAATGGTGCTCTGTGAATGTTTAAATATGCTATTAGATTGAGGAATTGTTTTACCATAATCATGGAGTTCAGTCATTTTGAGATGATTAAGTATTGGTGTCCATCCCATATGCTAAAGTCATTGGAACCTGTGTTTGGTCCTTTGAAGCAGAGAGTTGTGCTCGAGGCGGTGCTTGGACTTTGCTATTGCAGTGATTCACTCTCTATTAGCCCGTCATTTCCAATACGTTATACAGGGAGGAGAAGTCCAGTGTAAATGGCTGAGGGAGTCAAAGGCTGGAAGGTTACGCTCTACCAAATAGGTCATGGTCCCCTTATCTTCTTTCACTGGCAAAGTAACCATTAGCAGTTTATGTCTAGGTTTCAACCAGGGCCATGTATGGAAATGGGCCAGATTGCTCAGCGGACATCGGAGGGTCCGTAGATAGGGCAAGAAACCAGGAAGGACGGCCATTGCAGTGGAACAATAATGGGTTTTATTCCAAATAAATGGAACAAAAATCTAAACTAGTCTCTAGGCCCGATAGTACGTGATAACTTAGTCTTTGGAATGGAATAGTTGCATTGAACTAAAGAACAGAGGAAGCGGTATTTAGCTTGACTATGCACTTTCCAATCCAGTCTTACCAGGCGGAAAAAGATATGACTGATGGTGACATCTCTCTCTGCTGGTAAGACCGGACAGGTAAGTGCATAGCTAAGCTAAATACCGGTTCCTCCATTCCTTACCTCAATGCAGCTGCCCCATTATAACGGGGTAAAAGACTAAGTTATCCGCACTAATGGGCCAAGAGACTACTTTATATTTGTGTTCCTTTTATTGTTGGGAATTAAATGGTTTCCTTTCGAGGGCTTGTTACCAGGAGGGCCAAAGTATCAGAGGGACGGAGTCCGGAGGACAACTGCTGTTTCACTAACACAACGTTTCAGGAGTTGCTCCTGCCACTACATCCGCTTCTCTCCTCATCAGCCCTCCCCTACTTCCTGTTCTCCTCCTGTTCTCCATTCCCATCCCCTCTTAAAGTTACAGTGTCCGAATCAAATAACATTAACATAAGACTTTAATAAAAAAAGCACCCTGATGTCCAATAGAGTATAGGAGACTCTAAAACAACGTTCACAACCAACCAATGCTAAACAAAACTACTTCTAGCGTGCGCTGAGTCTTTAATACTATTCATGTATTGTTCTGCCGCCATCCCGGTTTATGTATGAGGGGAGACGAGCAGCGGCGTTTAGCAGAGCCCTGTGCTCCAGTTTAGGGAATGCTGGAGCCTGTTCATTGCTTTGACAAGAAATCTACTTGATATGTTATATTCACAGGCTGGAATCAGGAATCTGCATTCGTCTTTGATGTTTTGTGCATGTTGACGGTGGCAGGAAGCGGCGTTGGACACAAACAGTACTTATGTACTAAGCTGTTTCTTAACTCTGCATGCTACAGAAAATCCCACTGTGTTAAGTAGGGATCCAGAAATACCTCTCGAGCACATTAGCCCATTATGTTCACTCTTTTCATATTATGTCTTTAATGCTAATGAAACGTTCTCAGTGTCATGTTTATGCAGAAATACTTGCAGTGAACATTTTACCAATCATTTTCCTTTTTAAACTTTATATAACTGGCCCACTCCTGAGCGCCGCTGAAAGCTGGAGACCTGCACGCCGTACTTGATACTGAGAAAATATCTAACGACTTAGACTCGAATGAACTGAGAACATAATACCCGGCACAGCCGTCGCTATTTTCTGCAGCATTTTATTAAGCTATCGGAGAGCGACCTATATGTTGCCTAAGGCACATGGCTGATATCATTATTTACCGTGTGATTATTTATTCATTGCGTTCTGTCGCCTCGGGGACAGGCTGAAGGTGGTGGTGACAAGGAAATTATCACAGGGAATTTTGTGCGGCCTTTTGATAAAAAATGTAACCCACATATCAGTGGCATAGGAACCTCTGTGTCGCTTACCGATACCAAGAGAGGATAGGGCCAACGTGAGTTGGGTTCCACAGCGGTTGATTAGGTTGCCTCTACAGTATGCAATTGCTTCTTGGTGCAAATTTAGACATCTACGCTGAGTAACCAAGAGTCACCAGTTTAGGAATTTTGGTAAAGGGGCAACAATACCGTTACCCCACAATAGGGAACGTGGTTGTTATCGATAAAACTTTTATATGAGACATCCCGAAGCTCTTCTATCCCACATGGACTAAAATAATCCAGCTCATCCCTCAGGTCCATCTTCATATCTCTTCCTATTAGCCTGTATCTTTCTCCTTGTTCTCCTCCTCTTTGGCTATGGGCCCAAGGAGAGAAGGGCCACCTGAGGTTAGTTCCAACTAGGCTTCCCCATAGGCAGGCTATACAGTGCTCCTGTAGCATACAATAGTAATTGGTTCTATGATGACTATTGTATGTTGGAAATACCATATGTTGAGACCATAACTCTATGGAAAACTGGTAATTGGTTCTAAAGTGCAAAAGTTTCAACCAAAAGTAATACAAAATGAAAGAAAATGAAGCAGATATCTAATGCAGGTAAAGCTAACACTAGGGAAGAGAGAGTATTCAAAAAGATCTAAACAAGCTTGAACAGTGGGCAGCGACTAACAGAATGGTATTTAACAAGGAGAAATGCAAAGTTCTGCATCTGAGCAAGAAAAATGAAAAAAGCACATATAGAATGGGAGGTATTGGGCTAAGCAGCATATGTGGAAAAGACTTGGTATAATAGATCATGCTCAGAACATGAGTCAACAATGTGATGCAGCAGATAAAAAGGCAAATTCAATACTGGGATGTGTTAAGAGAAGCATAGATTCTAGATCACGTGAGGTCATTCCTCCTCTACTCTTCCTTAGTCAGACCTCATCTGGAGTACAGTGTCCAGTTCTGGGCACCCCACTTTAAAAAAGACATTGACAAACTGGAGCAAGTTCAGAGAAGAGTTACCAAGATGGTGAGCGGTCTGCAAATCATGTGCTATGAGGATTGGTTAAAGGATCTGGGAATGTTTAGCTTGCAAAAAAGAAGGCTGAGAGGAGACTTAATAGCTGTCTACAAATATGTGAAGGGCTGTCACAGTGAAGAGGGATCAGCCCTATTCTCATCTGCACAAGGAAAGACTAGAAGCAATGGGATGAAACTGAAAGGGAGAAGACACAGATTAGGTATTAGAAAAAGCTTTCTGACAGTGAGGGTAATCAATGAGTGGAACAGGTTACCATGGGATGTGGTAAGTTCTCCTTTAATGGTAGTGTTCAAACAAAGGCTGGACAAATATCTGTCTGGGATGATTTAATGATCCTGCACTGAGCAGGGGGTTGGACCTGATGACCCTGGAGGTCCCTTCCAACTCTACCATTCTACATACAGCAGTCAGAGACAGCTGCTGGAGGCTGTAAATCACTTTCTATGGTGAGGACAGAAGCTTCTTCAGGGTCCTGTACAATTTAAGGTATATCAGAAATATAACATGTAGCCTTCCTCACCTGACGCTCAAAAGAGTCGCTCATCTTGGCACAAGTAAATGCCCGTGCAGAACATGTAGTACCACACTGTAACGAGGTATTACTAGATAGCCAATCAGTGGATGCACTGCAGGAATAAAGCTGTTTTAGCACTGAAATGCCAATGGCGATTCTCTGGATTTTCCAGCAAGGTGCTGCAGATCCAGAACGTTTGTGACATTGTTTGCTGAATTTGGTTTCAAGTTACTATGATCTAGGAAAGATCATTATTATATGTTGCAAATATTGTATCCTGAGGCCAATATACTAATCTGTTAGGAAACAAGAATGAGAAGAATTGGCTTTGAGGTCTTTACAATGGATTAATAGAGGTGCCACTGGCTATCCATCAATGGTGTGATGAACCAGCGCCATGATGGAGGCCTCCTCTACTCTATGTACTATTCCGCTATTAAAGACTCTGAAATTAAACTCCACCACAAAAATAAACTGAGGTATTTGTTTATGTTTTGGACCATGTAGAGGAAGACATGTAAGTCCTGTCCTACAGAAAATAAACTCTAGGTAGAGCGTAATCTCTGGGATGTGTCATGGCCTCATTTCTGTTTCTACAAGCAGATCTTACAAGGTTGAACGGTTCGAGGCTGCTTCTTTTGTAAACAAGGGTGAACTCGGCTCTGAGGACAAGGAATCTAGAGAAGTGTCCCATCTTGATCTATCCTTGCTTTCTCTATAGAATATACAACTACGCATTTTGAAAACACACAGAGAAGCCTGGAATTCGGCTGTTAGCTAGGATAATAATAACCGTCTGCTGGTGACTCAGACTCTTCGCTCCAAATTTACATTCCCACTCGTGCTAAGAGATTTTAAGTTAAACAATTTTATATAAAAATGCAATAAACAACATTTATATTACCAACGGCATTTGTTTCCACTGGGCCTGTGCTAAACATTTCACAATATTCCTCTTGTGTTCGCTTCTCCGGAGGACAGCTCCAAAAGAAGTAAATGTCTCGACTCTCATGAAACTAAGATTAAACCCAGAGATCTGTCTCTCAGCCCCGGGGCGGGATTGTACCGTGCGGCCTTGACGTACAGTTATCTTCTCATGATTCCAATCGCTTAGAGTAGAGTACGTGTTGCTTGAATAATCCTTACATGAACGGTACTATACGGTACCTCCTTGACAAAGTTTAACTTCACCCCACCCCAAGATGAAATTCACCATCCTACTGTAACTCCGAGCTTGATGACCGATCAGTAAATGTTTCTAAGTTATCTAAAGAATCATTAACAAAACTAGGGATATGGTTGTACTTCGGTTAGGCAAGGTCTATATGGTATCAAAAATAAAACAGCCATCCTTCCTGGTTTTGATTTACATCTCTCTGACCTCCTACTTCAGGAAGGAGGGTCTGATGCCACCTCATGTTTACATTTCTTGTAGGAGACAAAGAAGGTTTGTTGTGCATTTCCGTGTTTAACAATGTTGGGGAACCTGTGGATCGGGACCCTTGAAATGGGATGGGGTCACACTAAGCAGCAGCCCTACTTTACCTTTCCCGATAGTCGCCTACTACTTGTGGTTACATGAAAGTTTACATACTTCAAAAAAATAATTAAATAACGAGACACAAAAGTCTATCTATCCCATCCACTATGGGGTTAAGCAGCATGGCTGCCATTCATTTTGGCTACAAAAGGAATACTAAATGGGACATTATCCAGTCTTCACTATAGCAACTTAAGAGCTATAATTAGGAAACCTGGAGACAATACACTAAGCTTCAAGGTACGCTCCACAGCATGATCAAATCCATACAGTGAAAAATCCTCTGGTCCAGAAATCCTCATTTATTGCAGCCACCTCAGATGGTCTTAATGCCCATTTGGACACCACGATTATCGCTCAAAAGCCGTCTTTTGAGAGATAATAGTTGTGTCTAACTGCACTGACATTGTGCAGTTTTTGTTAAGCCATAGCTCATCGTTGTCTTCCAGCATGCTGAAAGAACAGTTATCAGGAATTGACAGCGGGATACAGCTGATACTATTGTTTCAGCTGTATCCCGCTCCCTAATGACAGACTGGGTATGAAGAATAGAGCGGTCCAGCTGTGTTCTCCATACCCCGCTTGGAGCGCTCGGCTGTATAACAGCTGGGTACCCTGAGCAGAGAACAGCTGGATGCAGAAGACAAGCGGGGACACCTCGCTTGTCTTCTGCATTTTCTGCTCAGAGTGCTCGGCTGTATAACAAGTGAGGAACAGCTGGATGCAGAAAACAAGCGGCCCTGCTTGTCTTCTGCATCCTCCGCTCAGAGCGCAAGGTGATTGCTCAATGTTTGAGCAATCATCTTGCTCTGTAAATGACATAACAATTATCACTCAAAAGACATATTTTGAGCGATAATTGTTGTGTCTAAATAGGCCTTTATTTCTCGTCAAAGATGTGGAAAACATCAGTTAGCTTATTTATTGCTGTTTATAGAACATGCAGCTGATTATATTTGGTGAGAAAGGGCATACTATAATGGGCAAGCCTTAATCATCATCCTGTCCTACTGCAGACAGGGCAGAGGGGGGAGCCACCTGCTGCAGACACTTACCTTACAGCCAATGAGGAGCAAGAAGGGGACATTTCTAATCTCTTCTATCAAAGGAAAGGAGGAAATTATAGGAGGAAGAGTGGGGATACTTTTCTATTGTTTGCACATTTTCTGGGTTTGATGTTCTTAGAGTTACACTCTGAGTCTGTAGAATATCTTCTATAAGGGGTTGAGGGGATAATTTGATGAGGTTGGATTAACCCTAGAAATGTTTGGTAAATGTTGATCCCTCTTGCTCACTATAAACATGTATCTATATTATGCCTAAATGAGAGCATAGTTCTGGTAAGACTAATTAATGTCTATGACCAGTCTTAGAGAGCGACCAGCCCTGATCGGTTCTTCGATGTTGCTTCACTGTATGAGAGACGGGTGATATAGAGGCATAAAAGACGGCAAAACTGAAAACACTTCACAGAAACACTCATAAATTTCTCATTCCGTCAGGTTGCTTTATGTTTGTTGTCCTTGGATACAACGGCAGATGAGTGAAGATCTTTGACCTGGAAAAACGTATGAGCAGATGTGTTGTCGTATCCGCAACACTGTCAACAAACAACTCTCTCTGGAAGATGCTGCTGCTGTGGAAATGTAGAGATCTTATATAAGGAGGCTGCCTGGGATAAGGTGGCCACATCAGACGCTTGTCGGCATATCCTACTGATATATATATAAACTCATGTGTACATTAGAGCACAGCCTGGCTGTCCCCGAGTGTCTCCAGTTGTGGTAAAAAGCATCGGAAGAGTTGGATTGTAACCATGCCTATACTATAGATTCTGGACTGCAGGCTGATACATTATATAACTGCACAGACATATTATTGCAAACTATCAGGACTGAGAAAACATTTATTAAAGGGGTTTTCCAATACCTAAAATTGCTACCCTTCCTAGTTGCTCACAGTTTCTTTAAAGGGTTTTCTCATAACCTAAAATTGCTTCATAACCACTCTGTATTTCCTGATTGCTGCTGAACGGGACATGTGACTGCTGCAACCAATCGCTGGCAATAAAGGGTCACAGCTGTGGTCAATGATTGGCTGCAGCAGTCACATGTGTGGTCAGCAGCAACCAGGAAATACAGAGTGGCTGTGAATTAATTTTAGGTTATGAGAAAACCCCTTAAAAAAATTGTAAGACAAGAGAGATCTTAAAACAAAATATATTAAGGGCCTTTTACACGGCCTGATGACCAAGCCAGAAAAATCATAGGAATATCGCTTAGCCCAAACTTCGAGCCATGTGAATCTGCACCCAGTCAGCCGATGACCGAGCTCACATATCTTTAGTACAGCCAAACACCCATCACTGCTGGCAGCTCATCTTCCTGTGGGAACTGGGTTATGCTGCTGGCAACAACAAAACTTTACATGGAGGATGAACGATCGTATTTATGATCATTCATCTCCCATACATTCTAAATTGGCCTGTGTGAAGGTCAGGTAAATGATTGATCGGCACTCGTCACGCGGATCATATCAAGCCATGTAAAAGATCCCTTAGAGAATTGCAGAACTTTCATTATAAATAATTAAGATTTACTTACAAGAAAGGGGATGTCTAATATATAAAAACGTATCTTCCAACACTCTATTAAGAAATTTTGAGTGAATAGAGGGGAGCGGGACTGATCTATGAGCTGGAGGGGAGAAAAGCTGTTGCAGTGCACTGGCTGCGATCCGGAGACGGAACCAGAGTGACGTCATGACGTCAGCCACGATCCATGTGATCGCAGCAACTGTGCATATGCTCTGTCATTTGGCGCTGGGCACTGATGTGTGAACATCTATCTACTAATGTGGGGTGTGATTGGCCGGTGGGAGGGTGGTTCCCCCAGCTAGCCAATCAACTATGTTTGTAGTGCATTTATTCTGACTCCTCCTCTTAAAGGGCTCTGGTTATTCCTCTGCATGTTGGAGTTCTGCTCTGGTCCGCAGCCTCCTAGTGCTTTCTCACTGTCAGATATGTTCCTGTTGTTTATACTTATTATTTGAGGGTTGTAACATCTGCTGCCTAGTACTGTTGTGGCTCTTGGTATTTACTTTTGTCACTTGCCACTCCTTTAACCACCTAGGTACAGTCTAGATTGCCCCAGGTTCCGGATGTTGAGCCATCCTCAACAAGGCGATTGCCCAACGTTTAGGCAGGGTTTTCCTATATTAGTATGCTGAGATTTTCCTTTTCGTGTTCTTTACTTATGTTATTAATAGTTTTAATAGTTTTGTTCTCCGCGTTTTCTAATAGTACGCATATCCATCCTTTTGAACAACTATTACGTCCGATCGGATGAGGTGTTTGGGCAGCTAGCTTGGGCGTAACAACCGCTACCAAGAGCATCTCACTTTGCAGGATCCAGAACGTCACATTCATTCATTACACGCGTTACTCATTGATTTTATGGGAACAGTGTAATACTTTATTTTTCCTATGGTGGATCTGCAGGAAAATCAAATACTTCTAGTCGGTTATTTTTTGCACTTGTTTCCTGAGCACTTTATATTGTAATGTAAAAAGGGGCTCTGCTCCATCTCCTGCTTGTTTAAGGTGATTATATACCTCAGATCATAATAGATCATACAACAGTCTAAAGACGATGACTTGAGAGTATAAAATGCTACAAAAATATAGCCCCATGCCAAAATAAAAAGTTTAAACTAACCAACCCATGGCATATAATGTAAAAATTAGTCTGCTCATTAAAAGTTTTACAACCCCTGTGTTCACTGCTTTGTGCACCAATTACTGGAGTGTTCAGCTCATTAAAAGGAACAGTCCAGATAAAGCCGACATACTGTTATATATCGTGTATAGGGATTGAGGGGACAGTGCATGATTCGACACATGCCCCGGCCCCTCAGGCACCAGACATAGCACATTCTATCTGTCTTTAAAGGTCCAGTCTTACCAAAATTTGCTCCATTCTATTAGCTGCATCGCTCCTCAGCAAAAGAGTGCAAACTTCTGCTTTGTCAGCATTCTGAGGCTAAGGAGCAAGTGGTGAGCAACTGACAGGAAGAAAATGCAACACATTTCATTGAGACTGAACCCAGACTTTAATTCACTGCTTGATAACGGAATGAAGCCCTTCCTTTTATTGTGACACATGAGCAGGACCTGTGTTCCAAAAGTATACAGTAGTATGAAATCTAACGGTCGCTAAACAGACAGGAATCATCCCTTCAAAATATGTAACCTACCTTTATCAGCTCGGTGATATATACAGGTTGTACTCTGGTGACAGAATATGGTTCATATACAGAGAGATTGTGGCTTTGTGTGACGTGATTGTTCAATGAAATGAATAATTGAGGAGATGATGGTATCAATGTACTCAGCTGCCACTGTCTGCCAAAACTCGTAAGGACCGAGCACTTTACCCCCCTGCCATGTTGGAGGCTCAGGAGTAAAACAAGACTGTTCTCATTGTTTGTGGTATATATGTACACATGATAAGTCCTGCATGTAGAAAGTCTAACAGTCCCACACAGTCGACCGCAATACGATGTATATACAATGTATGCGTCGCACATATTTCTCCACTGTACAATACTGATACATATTAACACAGTCCTGTCTTACAATGTATCAGTCGCTCACACCTCACCATGTGTTTAGAGTGCAGCAATCACATACATTACTAATCCACTTTCTTATGAGGTATACACAATGTATCAGTAACACCCATTATTCTACAGTCCTTTGATCTATATACAATGTATCAATCACATATTAGTGCTACATTGTCTCACGATCTATATACAACATAGTAAAGTGAACTGTCTAATGCTGTACAGGATATAGAATGCTTTAATAATATATATGATCCCCATCTTCTGATGTATATCTAGTACAACATATCAATCACACGTATTAATGCTGATCTGCCTCATGACGTACATACAATTAATCATGGATAGTGTGATGATATACTGCAATGTTTTAATCATATGTATTATTGATCTACCAACTTATAATGTATATATAATATATCAATAACATAAATAATTAGTCCAGCATCTCATAATACAGTAAATATACACGTGTTTCACCTCCTTTGACTTTCAGAACTGCACCAACTTGTTGTGATATAGACTCCACTGGGAGTCCATGTGGACAGGAAGATTCTTGCAGTTGCGCAAATTAGGTGGAGTTACAGACATCCGCAGTTCAAAATCGCTGCCATACGTAAAGACAGGCCGGCTCCCTGCTGGTAAAACGCTGTATGATACGCGCATCGTTGTACGGTCGTGTGAGCCCGGTCATACTCTAAACAGCTGACAGGAAAAGTTAATCTATTCATACTACTTGCGCCAAACTCTGACCCTCTATCAGCACGGTGCTACGGATATATGTATTAATCTGACCAGGTGATGTTTTTGGACTGCTCAGTGATACAATTTTTGGGTTCTTTTACCCACGGGAGTCTCACTATTGGTAAGGCCTCCATCACACGAGCGTGTATTTGTGCACCCGTATGTGCGCACAAAACCATGCGTCTATTAGAACCATTGTTTACCTATGGGGTGTCCCCAAGTTTGTGTTTAAATTACAGGTGTGCAAATTCGCTCACCTGCAAAAAATAGGACATGCGTGCATTGCATAGGTCCATGCTGCCCGTAAATATTCCCAGAGGGGAGTCCCCTTATCACTGAACAGCACTGTCGGTGTTCAGTTTTGAAGACAACCCCTGCCATAATTTTCGGGGAATGGCTTTAAATATAAGCTCTTCCCTGAAAATCATCCCTAGCATGTGTAAAAAAATAAAAAATATATACACTCACCTCTCCGCCGTTGTCGGGGTTCGGGACGTCTAGGCACTTCAATGAATGACTGAGTGCTGCCTCTGATTGGCTGAGCGCTCAGCCAATCAGACACAACTCTTTCAGGAGGCAGGGATTTTAAATTGCTAGAACTGCTTATCTGGTGTTATACCCCATCAATGCTAAGGAACGACAAGCTGTGCATCTAGACATGTTAGCTGGCACACCAGAGTTGCATATGTCTGCACCTGCTTGACTGTGCACCACCTGTCTGTCAGTATGGTTCTTGACATCCTCCTCTGACCCCCTTGTGTTGACAAGTTGTTTAGGTCTACAGGATCCCTTTTGCTTAATGTTTTTCTTTAATCACACCATTTAACCCCACATATCTGGCAGTATATGAAATTCTGGCCATGGTTAGTCTATCACTGATGACCGGGCCTTATAGGAGATAACTCAGATAACTGGATTTTCCCATGTAATGTACATTCACGCTTAGACCGACAGCACAGGTGACAAAATTGAGCGAGATTTGTGTGCTGCGAGATGCACAAATCTCACACGAATATGAACCCCATTCTTTTGAATGGGGTCATACACATGAGCAATGTTTTCCCACATGGCACTGCGAAGTGATGTTATGCGGGAAACAAATCGCAGCATGGTCTATCTTGGTGCGTGAGCTCTCATGGCACAGACCAATGTATTCAATGGGGCTGGCGGCAGCATCTTACCACGTTCTAGGTGCACGTGTTGTGAGGTCTCCCATTGAAAACATGGAGAAACTCCATAAACCTCTGCTATGGCTGACAGTCACGGCGAGGATTGCTGCTTCCCTGAAGTGATGCGAGGTGGTTTTGCCATGAAAACGCCTCGCATCCGTGGGGATATCACATGGCTGGGAAGTGCGATATGGGGATGTGATTCACGGCTGCACCTCTCGAGTCACGGGTCTAATTTCCATAGAGGGAAGTTCAATCATGAAAGGGCAGGTGTCTTTAATAAAGTGACCATTCAGTATATCAATATATGTATATATACGTGTATATATGTGTATATATATATACACATGTATAAATACAATGCATCACAGGCTGGGACTCTGGGCACCAAGGCGATGCCGTAAAGCACTGTGTCCCTAAGCGCAGACTACAGGCATTTTCCCAATTGTAGAGGAATAAGACAACAATATGATATTGTAGCGGTGATATATTTAGCAGTGAAGAGGGAGGGCGAGTTTCTTGCATGGCTGAATTAGTAGAGGCGGCTTTCAGTATGGCAGCCAGGAGGTGTAATCTGAGAGAGCGGCTGAGTGACAGGTCAGAGTGACAAGGGTGACACAGAGGACAGGACCCCTTCTGAGAGGAGGAAGGCGAGTAACCCTTCCATGTGAGCACAGCTGTCGTATAATAGGCGCCAAGGCTGGGAAACGGTTTATTATATTATAGCCCCCAATATAGAAAAATTATTTGCAAGAGCAGAAGCAGAGGCGACATACAGAACCTCATGAATCAATGGCGTCATCTGTGCAACACCCCCATTCTCCCAGCGGTGGCAACAAGACGGCCCGCACCGGTCACACCTCTACAGATTTTGTTGGGGCACTCGGTCACCTTGTTGCACATCTCTTATTAAACCAAACAAGATGTATGCAAACAGGGTCAGACTGGACTACCTTCAGGAGGTGGACCAGGGATCCACCATCCAAATATACAAGTGTATATCCGCATAATAAACTGGCAGAATCTAATGGGCCTTATTTTGGCTGGGGCCCATTAAAGAGAATCTATGACTACCAGGAGTTCCCACTTGGCTCACTTTTCCTGAGCTATTACCGTGTTTCCCACAAAATTAGACAGGGTCTTATTTTCATTTTTGGTCCAAAATATTTGTTTTTTACATGTATAGCTGCCTGGACACTATTTAAAAATCATGCTAGGGATTATTTTCAGGGTAGGTCTTATTTTCAGGGAAACAGGGTACCTGTGGAAGTTGTGCCAGGGGACTAACCTTTGCAGGTATGCACACACCCTATTCTCTATGGGAGTACATGTGAGATGACTTAGCAGGCATCGACTTCCACAGGTGACAGCGGACAGGTGAGTGCAAAAACCACATCCCCGGACTCCTAAGAACCTAATTAAAGGCGCTCATAGGTGATACCCAATGGAGGGTTCTCCTGTCAAGTATGTGACCGTCATTACAGTGCAAATAGCTGATGTAACATATGTTAATGAATTGCAAACATATTGAGACTTTAAGAGGCAATAAGGAAATTTTAAGAGTCAATCTGACTCTCAACTCCAGACAGGAGAAAGTCCTGGGACTTGTCCAGCATTGTAATGCAACTTTCTACTGCCTAAGGATAAAAAAGTTTTCCTAGACTAGTGTCCAACATAGTCTTTTCAGCAAAAACACAAAAACTCGATTTTTGTTGTGTTATTCTCTGGCAAAAACGGCTGCATCCAGATGTTAGCGATACTGTGGATCAAAAGTAGGATCTGTAAAGCCCTACAGTACGCTCCGGCGAGGTTTCAGGTGCTTTCCCATACACGTCTCTAAAAACATATGTATGACCAAAAAGGGCCATCAAAAAAATGCCTGTAAGAAATGAAGGCATCATCAAAAAACTGGATGCAATTTTTCTGGCTTTTTTTTTTTTTAAGTACAGAAATGTTCGATAAAGACGATGTCTGAAGGAAGCTTTAATTGGTCAGGAATTGGGGAGGAAGGGTGCCTTGAGGCTGCCATATAGTGCACATTTCCGTAATGATGGTATCACCCACTCTACCAAGCTGCTGCTGCTGGCAGGAAAAGTCAATAAGTGAAATGTTAATAATTGAGATTTTCATGTAGAAACGAGACATAATTGAGGTTTACTATATATTAACTATAAAGATTGCCCTTTTTAATTACAGTCTATGCTATTTCTGCAATTAGCGGCGCAGCGCATTGTTCTGTAAGGGTTGACCGCCTGCAGGTATCACTAAAGTAAATATTACGGAATGATTCATTTGCAGCGTATCGGAGAATAGAATGACAGTTTGTAATTGATGTCATGCTCATCATCTGTAACATGTACTGACTCTGTAATGCACCTGTTTTCTTCCCTCTATACAGTGCATCCTAATGCTCTCTGTCATTTCAGGTGACGGCTCCTGAATGCACTCCTTCCATACCATCCATTTTCGGTGGGAATCACTGGTCCTTAGTAGGTTGGGGATGCACATCGACGTTTTATGACTTGGCTGAAAATCCCTATGACCGTGGCACTCACCAGGCACCCCCTCCCATCGTTGCCACATCACTGATTGCTGGACTTTGATACAATGACAACCCCTACCTCCATTTCCCAACCACTGCTTGCTGGAATTGGATGGACAAGCAATTCCTTTCCTCCGTAGAGTAATGGTAAACTTTGAAATATCACATAAAAAGTTAAAAAAGGTCAGAAGGAATTACACCTCCAGTAGACCATGTAGAAAGCCTGGGATAAGTTCCTTCGATGTTTGGGGGGCAGAGACAGATCTACAGTATATGTGCTCAGTGGTGCCCATACTACGGAAGCTCCACATTGACCACAGCGGGTGAGGACGGCCTACACAAGTCTTCGCCTCTACAGACAAGATCATGCAGCTCCTCTCTTGTATAAAAAACGTGAAGACAGTGAGGGCTAAATAAGTGTTGGGGTGATATAATTCAGGGTCTGAGTTACGTATTGACATTTTTGCTGCATTCATGCCTCTGTATAAACTGGCATATTTACAAAACCTTTAAAAACCACAGTTGACTTCTACAAGTACATGACTCTCTTGTGGAATTGTCTTGACTCATGCAGGTAAGAGAGGATCCTCCTCTTCAAAGTCTGATATGTCATATTGAAAATTTGGATATGTGCTACATTAGGAGACTAGTGGGGAAAGAGGAACTTTAAATTGGTTGCATTTTCATGGAGTCATACAGAACAAGTGAACATATAGTACATGGGAAAGGGAATCTAGCAAATATGCCCCCTATAGAGGAGAGAATTCAGTGGGCATGGTCTTTATGGAGGAGGGAATCTAGTGAGCATGCTCTCTATGGAGGAGGGAATCTAGTGAGCATGCTCTCTATGGAGGAGGGAATCTAGTGAAAAAGCTCTCTATGGAGGAGGGAATCTAGTGAGAAAACTCTCTATGGAGGAGGGAATCTAGTGAGCATGCTCTCTATGAAGGAGGGAATCTAGTGAGCATGCTCTCTATGGAGGAGGGAATCTAGTGAGAATGCTCTCTATGGAGGAGGGAATCTAGTGAGCATGCTGTCTATGGAGGAGGGAATCTAGCGGGCATGTACTCTATGGAGGAGGGAATCTAGTGAGTATGCTCTCTAGGGAGGAGGGAATCTAGTGAGCATGCTCTCTAGGGAGGAGGGAATCTAGTGGGCATGCTCTCTATGGAGGAGAGAATTTAGTGGGCATGCTCTCTATGGAGGAGGGAATCTAGTGAGCATGCTCTCTATGGAGGAGGGAATCTAGTAAACATGCTCTCTATGGAGGAGGGAATCTGGTGAGCATGCTCTCTATGGAGGAGGGAATCTGGTGAGCATGCTCTCTATGGAGGAGGGAATCTAGTGGGCATGTTCTCTATGGAGGAGGGAATCTAGTGAGTATGCTCTCTATGGAGGAGGGAATCTAGTGAGTATGCTCTCTAGGGAGGAGGGAATCTAGTGAGTATGCTCTCTAGGGAGGAGGGAATCTAGTGAGCATGCTCTCTAGGGAGGAGGGAATCTAGTGAGCATGCTCTCTAGGGAGGAGGGAATCTAGTGGGCATGCTCTCTATGGAGGAGAGAATTTAGTGGGCATGCTCTCTATGAAGGAGGGAATCTAGTGAGCATGCTCTCTATGGAGGAGGGAATCTAATAAACATGCTCTCTATGGAGGAGGGAATCTGGTGAGCATGCTCCCTATGGAGGAGGGAATCTAGTGAGAAAGCTCTCTATGGAGGAGGGAATCTAGTGAGCATGCTCTCTATGGAGGAGGGAATCTAGTGCGCATGCTCTCTATGGAGGAGGGAATCTAGTGAGAATGCTGTCTATGGCGGAGGGAATCTAGTGAGCATGCTGTCTATGGAAGAGGGAATCTAGTGGGCATGTTCTCTATGGAGGAGGGAATCTAGTGAGTATGCTCTCTAGGGAGGAGGAAATCTAGTGAGCATGCTCTCTAGGGAGGAGGAAATCTAGTGAGCATGCTCTCTAGGGAGGAGGGAATCTAGTGGACATGCTCTCTATGGAGGAGAGAATTTAGTGGGCATGCTCTCTATGAAGGAGGGAATCTAGTGAGCATGCTCTCTATGGAGGAGGGAATCTAGTAAACATGCTCTCTATGGAGGAGGGAATCTAGTAAACATGCTCTCTATGGAGGAGGGAATCTGGTGAGCATGCTCTCTATGGAGGAGGGAATCTGGTGAGCATGCTCTCTATGGAGGAGGGAATCTAGTGAGCATGCTCTCTATGGAGGAGGGAATCTAGTGAGAAAGCTCTCTATGGAGGAGGGAATCTAGTGAGCATGCTCTCTATGGAGGAGGGAATCTAGTGAGCATGCTGTCTATGGAGGAGGGAATCTAGTGAGAATGCTCTCTATGGAGGAGGGAATCTAGTGAGCATGCTGTCTATGGAGGAGGGAATCTAGTGGGCATGTTCTCTATGGTGGAGGGAATCTAGTGAGCATGCTCTCTAGGGAGGAGGGAATCTAGTGGGCATGCTCTCTATGGAGGAGAAAATTTAGTGGGCATGCTCTCTATGAAGGAGGGAATCTAGTGAGCATGCTCTCTATGGAGGAGGGAATCTAGTAAACATGCTCTCTATGGAGGAGGGAATCTGGTGAGCATGCTCTCTATGGAGGAGGGAATCTGGTGAGCATGCTCTCTATGGAGGAGGGAATCTGGTGAGCATGCTCTCTATGGAGGAGGGAATCTAGTGAGCATGCTGTCTATCAAGGAGGGAATCTAATGAGCATATTCTCTATGGAGGAGGGAATCTAGTGAGCATGCTCTCTATGGAGGAGGGAATCTAATGAGCGTGTTCTCTATGGAGGAGGGTATCTAGTGAGTATGCTCTGTATCAAGAAGGGATTCTAGTGAGCATGCTCTGTATCAAGGAGGGATACTAGTGAGCATGTTATCTATGGAGGAGGAAGTCTAGCAAGCATGCTTTCCGTGAAGTAGTGAATCTAGCAATCATGCTCTCTATAGAGTAAGAAATCTAGCAAGCATGCTTTCTGTGGAGGAGGGAATCTAGCGAACATGCTCTGTATGGAGGAGGGAATCTAGTGAGCATGCTCTCTATCAAGGAGGGAATCTAGTGAGCATGCCCTCTATCAAGGAGGGAATCTAGTGAGCGTGTTATCTATGGAGGAGGAAGTCTAGCAAGCATGCTTTCTGTGGAGCAGTGAATCTACCAAGCTATGCTTTCCTTTGTAAGTGTCTTAGACATACCCATAACCTAATAGGAAGCTATTCTAGTGATAATGGCTCTTGTCCTCTAGGTCCATTTGCAGTTGAACATGCTGAACAAGCATTGCAGAACCTCTTTAGGTAGCAAAGGATCACCACTGCACACAGCCTTAAGTGTAAATAAGAAAAATGGCTGGAATTGCACTTTATTTACAATATAAATAAAAAGTCCAGGCTGGCAGGAGTTAAGAGCGATGACAGAAAGTTTTTAGAACTATTTAATCTTCTCATTGGAAAGCTGAGCCAAGTGTTTTGGTTACAGCTTTGCATATTTCTCCCGCCTGATGGTAAAACGTGGTAATTCAGGAGTGTAACAATGGGCATAGTGTCTGACTGAGCGGCACAGGTTTTGATCCTTTCTGTTCTGTAACAAAAGCGCTGAAATGGTGCCAGTAATTTAGCAAGTACAAATGCAGCCCTATTCCAATCAATGTACAGCTCTTTCCTAAAGGACAAACATCAAGGTTACATGGGCGCTGCTTGTGTAAGTTACAGTATAATGTACCTTGTCCCCCCCACCGCCACCATTGCCCGTCACAACTCCCACTTGTACAGTAAAGCATGATGGGCTCACTTACAACGTGCCATGTCAGAGGAGGCAATAAGCCGTACAGATGAGGCAGGGATCCTGTGCAACGAGAGCCATTCTGGTTGCTTGGAGACGCCATCGCTGCAGCATCGGGCCGGGACACTTCAGATTTTAATGTACTCATTTTTGACACTCTTTTATTGTTTTTGTACCTTGCTGCACTCATTCACACATGAGGGATTTAGTCATATGTTACAGGGACGAGAATGCACTGTAAAGGTCTACTTCAACAGGTCTCTACACTAATATATCTATAGGGGAGGCCTTAAAGAGTATTTACCATCCTTCAGAGTATGTACGGCCCCAATCCCACCCTAAGTGCCCATTCACATGGCATATTTTCTGTCCGTGCGCCGTACGTATTTTTTACCGTCTAAATACGGGCAGCACACGGACCCATTAAAACAAATTGGTGTATTCAGATATGCCTTTTGTATGCGGATGGATGTTGCTTGTAAAAAACATTGCAGAATATCTGTACCCAAATCATCTATGAAAGTCTATGGGAGTGTAATATATATGGAATGAACATGCATGTTAGAGGAGTGTGCGCTGCGCTTTTTACACATGTGGTCAGGTGACAGTGAAAACAAAAAAACATCAATTGGGTATTTTTTATACATTTCTCCAGTCCCTGGTAAGCCAGTGTTTTGTGATCAAACAAATGAGAATTCCAATCAATATCTGATAAATATTGGACCCCAATCAGGAGGGGGCGCTCACAGAAATCTCCCAGATTTGATGCCACCCACAAAGTCACATTCTGAACAAAGAAATGCAAAAGTTTTGGCCTGAAGTGCATTTTTTTTCGGGAACTGCATGCTGAGGGTCTGTTTACGACATCCTGGCTGCAGAGCAAGAAGATTTGTACAAGTCCAACCATAACAAGAACATTATGCCTATCTGTGTTTCCATTACGGGTATTTAACCTTTATATTACTTTGTACGACCAGGAAAAGACGTGAATTGAAGACTTTTCCGTCAGCATATCCCTACAAGCTGTCACCACCTTGGAATAAACATTCTTGTATCCGGGCCATGCACCCTACTCCTGCCATTAATAGTCAACCTACCTATCCTGGGTATTGTAGTTATGATGAGCCGGCTTTCTACAAATGAAATGCCTGCTGGTGAGCAAATAATGGAGAAGGTGGTGGGCTGTGAGAGTTGTTGGAAAAGTCAAGATCTTCCCTCAAAACTCAATAAGTCACAACCTACTATCCAATGGAAGTGCTCATGTACCATTCACAGTAATGCTGTGCTTATGATGAATAGATCCTATCATGTAGGCTAGTTTACTCTTAACTTCTCTTGGCTTTGTAAGCTTCTCTTTACTGTTGGTCGGTATACTCTATGACATTGGACTTATGGCGATAGTCCTCCTCTTTACAACCCGAAGAGTAACATTTAGGGCCACTAGTACATTGTAATCAGTGCAGCTAATGATAAAATACTGGTACGCAAGTATGCATTATTGGGTCACTGACTGACTCACGCTAGGACATGGATTTAGTTGAATAAAGTTGAAATTCAGTTGATAACCAGATTGGTTTAAAAGGGTTGTCACGTCAGAAATTCTTGATGGTCTATCCTTGGGAAAAGTCATCAATAGTAGACTGCCAAGGGTCAGCTGCCTGGGCTCCCTGCCGGTCAGCTGTTCTCTGGGCCTGTGTGCTCATTCACAGAGCTGATTCTTGCAGGAAACAGACAGCTCAGTTCGCACTGCAGTGGTCAGGCTTGGTATTGCAAGCCAAGTTCCCATTCAAATAAATAGTAATTTTGCCTGTAATACCAAGCCTTGCCACTGTAGTGGGAATGGAGCTGTTTGCTTCCTACAGAAATCAGCTTAGTGCTAAGCACACTGTCCTAGAGAACAGCTCATATGGCAATGGACCCTCACCAATCTACTTTTAATGACCGTTCTTAAGGACAGGCCTTTAATAGTTTAAAACTGGGCAAACCCTTTAATGATACGCCTAAAAGTGTATCACCTGTCAATGGTTTGAGTGGCCAAATTTTGCACCTTTTTTGGTGCCCAATCCCATGGAAAGACAACCATACAGGATGTCACTACTGATCCCTTAGTTATTGACTTGATAATGTTATTTTGGCACTATAGGGTATACGGAAGGGGGCGCCCATAAAAGGATCTGCACAGAGCACCAACCAACCATGCTGGTCCTTGTTACAGATGATTGCCCCCAATGACCCTTACAATATACAACACAAGAAACGATAGAGGACTGCCCATCACCAAATAATGCCACATATACCGTACGCCAATGTATATACATGGCGCGACTATGGATTTGCATGGGACAACAATAGAGCGGCTTTCCTTTCTTTTTCTAATTTTTTTTTTTTTTCTTTTTTGCGAAAGACAGGAAAACAAAAGCAAAGCTGAGCTGATTAGGCAACAACCTGCCAAGGAAGAAAGGAAAAATGCACACAGCAAAACAATTAGCCCAAACGCAAGGCAAAAGTCCGTAATGTTATCCAGAATGACAGCACAGCCATTGTTTGAGCTGCCAAGGCTCTGCATGCTTGCTGGATCTCAAAAAGGTCCGAGGAGAATAATAAACTAAGCAGATTAGACTAAGAGCGATGCTTTGGTACCACTTCTACCGACGTACAACTCACATACTGTTCTGAGTTTTACAATATGAGCAGGGAAGCTGTAGGTAAACCCAGAAAATGGCTGCTCTGTGTTGGCAGAAGGGAGTCTGCCAACAAACAGGGAATGCTTTATTATTTAACAGTTGGTACTGCTGGAGTCCTGGCACTGCAATAGAGCAATCTCTGTCTTAGTGCAAGTAAGCCTGATGTTAAGAGCTTATGAGCCAAATCATGTTTACCATAGTCTGTGAGAACCTAAATAGCCCCATCAGATGGACAAATTCCTAAGGTACAACAGTTCTTGGCCAAAGAAGCGCATGAAAAATTCAATGGAAAGAAAAAAAAAATGGAGCGAGAGAGCGAGGTGTAAAGTCATTTCAGTTTGTGCACAATTAAACTCTACAGATGGAGATGAGCGATTATTACACCCCCCCCCCCCCCTCCATCCTTCTCCGCATCGAACAGGTCTTCATCCTACACATCTCAACCCACGGTCTACCTCATTAGCCGTAGCAAATCGACTCTTCCTATAGCCTGGTAACGAGCGGCCAACTGGCTGCCTAGGAGAGAGCGTAGTACGAAGGACAATTTGCCATCATGCCCTGGGCTCCACTAGGGCATATGTGCAGGATTACATCTCTCTCGCCAGACCGAGCGTCGTCGTCGTTACTTGCTACCACCAAAGGAGACGACCTTGTTGAAAATGAGTTTTGATTACAACTTCATCTCATTAGCAGGGATTTGATCTCTTGTTCCTACCGAGAACGGCTCTATACAAATGATACGTGAAAGCCAAATGGAGAGAGAGAGAGCGAGCGAGCGCTGGATGCACGGAACGCTTTTTTGGACGCGTTTCGATTGTTAAATCATTTACATAAGTATACAATTCTTCCTTGAAAATTTACGTTTGGCAGATAATTTTGGGTTGTGCTGGTGGTGCGAGTTCTGTAATGCTCCCAAGGCTGACGGGAGGCATGGGGCCAATGTTTTATCGCACTATTTATATGATACATGTATGAAGTCGGAGAAACATGCTAATTGTACACTCCGCCGGAGCCGAGAAGATGACGGCTGGATGACTTCTCGATTTAATATTAATAGACGTGTAATGTGAGACGTGTTATTGTGCCCGGGTCGCACGGTAGCCATTTTCATCATTTCTCCACCTGTTCTCTTTTTCGTGTGATTTCGAGCTCTTGTTTATAATGAACAGGCAGGAGGTTTGCGCGTCTATGAAACAATGTACAGAATGACAATGATGTTAGCGTATAGCGTCACTATATGGCTCGAAGACAATGCCCAGGTAGTGCCCAAGTGGACACAAGTTTCTGATTGCCAGGGGCATAGCTTGAAGCTGCTGGGTCCCAGTGCGCAATCTGTATCGGGGCCCACTGGAGTCCCTGTGGAGAGGGACACACCATCAGGTGTAATAGCATCAAGCACTGCTAATTATACGATACAGGTGCTATATATAATGAATTTATAGGAGTCTTCTAGGGAAATACTATTGATGACTTATCCTCAGTTGATTGGCAGTGGTCCACCGCTACGGACCCAGGCCGATCAGCTGATCGAGCTCTTGCTATCACTGCTACTACACAAATGGGTCGGAGCGAAAGCTGCTGCTCTGACCCATGCATAGTGGTTGGTGCTTGTAATTGCAGGCTGAGGTCTCATTAAAATCAATTGGAGCTACGTCTGCAGTTACAAGCCATGGCCACTACGCAGGGGTCGGAGCAGCAGCATCCACTTTGATACCTGTGTGTATTTGCAAAGACAGTGGGAGCCCGATCAGGTCATTGGCCGGGTTTCCAAGCGGCAGATCCCCACCAATTAACTATGGATGATCTATCAGGAGGATAGATCATCAATGGTATTTCCCAGGTAAAAACCATTTAAGGCAAGGGCAGGTCACTGATAAGCTAAAACACACACACAGTAGTGAGGTTCCTCTGAAAGCCTTTTTATTTAGCAGGGTTGGAACTACTTTTAGGCCTAGAGGGCAAGACCGTTCATCTAATCACCCCACAACTCTAATCATTTGCATCCCTGCCTGAGATGGAGCTGCATGCCGAAGTTGGCAGCAAAACGAAAATTTCTTTAGGGGCTTGATTTTTTTTTGACAAAGAGTGTAACTGACTATTGCTAAAAGGGTTGGGGGTGGGCAATGACACCACCATGTTAAAGCTACATTAAGACAGTTTTTACGCTCTGTTTGAGAATTTTGTCCCAGGACTCAGACAGGATGGCCAAAAACTGAGTCCAGACCGAACTCTGGACGAAACCTTAGGCTGCTATCCGTAAAACAGTGACCAAAACTGCAAGCCTTGATCTCTGTTTCAGCAGGTCTCCATTCATCTTTTGCACTTTGGCCAGAACAGCATAATCAAGTACTCTACTCTGTCCGACAAAAATGCTGGAAATGACTGGAAACCTACTAAAGCAGAAACGAAGGTACAAGCTTCACTACCCTGTTTCCCTGAAAATAAGACGTACGCTGAAAATAAGACATAGCATGATTTTTCAGAATTTTTGAAAATATAAGCCCTGCTCCAAAATTAAGCCCTGCTAACAGTTAATTAAAAAAGTCAATTTAAATAGTGTCCAGGCAGCTATGCATGTAAAAAAGTTAAACCTTTTTGAACAAAAATTAATATAAGACACTGTCTTATTTTCGGGGAAACATGGTAATAGCCGCCTATGGAGCTGTCTGGAGCCACTTTTGGCCATCCAGACGAAGCCTTGGGATGCAATCCCCAAACACAGCTGAAAATGCCATCTGAATGTGACCTGACTTTACTGACCAAGAGTTCTTCTGTACCGTACGGAGACTGGCGTGATAATGCATTTGCGGTGGGGTTTTCATTTAAGCGCTGTACCAAGTAAAAGGTGCTTTGTATCTTTAAGATGATGTCTACATTTAACCACTGATTGATTAATCTATTTCTTTTACTCCCCCCAACAGGAGTAAAGATGAAGGTCCGGTGACGGGCATCATGCATTGGATGGCTTACTCACTGCCTGTCGAGACTAAAGTCTTAAAAACCTCTTCATTGTTTGGAGACAATCAATATACATTGCAGTGAATTATAGATGTACAGTCACAGCTCTGCCATAAAGGAGAAGCTTCAAAAAGCTCTATAACTCATGAGACTGGTTAAATACAAAGAGCCGTGCATACAGTGAGCAGGATATTATGGCTCTCCTCCTGATCAATGCACTGCTTCTACAGAGTACAAATAAATGCATAGGCTACATACCCAATACTGAATGGGCCCAACGTGGGAGGCAAACAAGGAATTTACTTACAGAAATTGGGAAATACAGTGCGAAAACACAAAGTCCATCATATATCCCTTTATAGCATACACTGTCATATAGAATTAATCTATTTAAAAATTTGAGTCACTGTGTACAAACATTACATTACTTATCCTGCACAGATCCTGAGTTACATCCTGTATTATACTCCAGAGCTGCACTCACTATTCTGCTGGTGGAGTCACTGTGTACATACATTACATTACTTATTCTGTCCTGATCCTGAGTTACATCCTGTATTATACTCCAGAGCTGCATTCACTATTCTGCTGGTGGAGTCACTGTGTACATACATTACATTACTTATCCTGTACTGATCCTGAGTTACATCCTGTATTATACTCCAGAGCTGCACTCACTATTCTGCTGATTGAGTCACTGTGTACATACATTACATTACTTATCCTCAACTGATCCTGAGTTACATCCTGTATTATACTCCAGAGCTGCACTCACTATTCTGCTGGTGGAGTCACTGTGTACATACATTACATTACTTATCCTGCACTGATCCTGAGTTACATCCTGTATTATACTTCAGAGCTGCACTCACTATTCTACTGGTGGAGTCACTGTGTACATATATTACATTACTTATCCTGCACTGATCCTGAGTTACATCCTATACTATACTTCAGAGCTGCACTCACTATTCTGCTGGTGGAGTCACTGTGTACAAACATTACATTACTTATCCTGTACTGATCCTGAGTTACATCCTGTATTATACTCCAGAGCTGCACTCACTATTCTGCTGATTGAGTCACTGTGTACATACATTACATTACTTATCCTCAACTGATCCTGAGTTACATCCTGTATTATACTCCAGAGCTGCACTCACTATTCTGCTGGTGGAGTCACTGTGTACATACATTACATTACTTATCCTGCACTGATCCTGAGTTAAATCCTGTATTATACTTCAGAGCTGCACTCACTATTCTGCTGGTGGAGTCACTGTGTACATATATTACATTACTTATCCTGCACTGATCCTGAGTTACATCCTATACTATACTTTAGAGCTGCACTCACTATTCTGCTGGTGGAGTCACTGTGTACAAACATTACATTACTTATCCTGTACTGCTCCTGAGTTACATCCTGTATTATACTCCAGAGCTGCACTCACTATTCTGCTGGTGGAGTCACTGTATACATACATTACATTACTTATCCTGTACTGACCTGAGTTACATCCTGTATTATACTTCAGAGCTGCACTCACTATTCTGCTGGTGGAGTCACTGTCTACATATATTACATTACTTATCCTGTACTGTTCCTGAGTTACATCCAGTATTATACTCCAGAGCTGCACTCACTATTCTGCTGGTGGAGTCACTGTATACATACATTACATTACTTATCCTGTACTGACCTGAGTTACATCCTGTATTATACTTCAGAGCTGCACTCACTATTCTGCTGGTGGAGTCACTGTCTACATATATTACATTACTTATCCTGTACTGTTCCTGAGTTACATCCAGTATTATACTCCAGAGCTGCACTCACTATTCTGCTGGTGGAGTCACTGTCTACATAAATTACATTACTTATCCTGTACTGATTCACAGGGATTTTGTCAGTCAGAATGTTAGCAGGTTCAATTTGAATCAGAACTTTTTTTTATTTTGCTCTTCTAAATACTAAAAAAAAATAATAAAATAAAATTATTTAAGAAAAAAAACCCCTAAAAATACACCCAAAAATAAAACACTAATTCAAGACTGGTAGAGGTATAGGTTGGGACCTGGTACAAATGTTTGATCTGGGTACACTATCAAGCTTATTTTGACCTCAAATATGCAGTTTCGAATGGCATCTATACTTGATATACAAAAAAAGAAAATTAAAAATACATTTCTGGATTCGCAGCTGAATCATGATTAGTCTTTATAAAGCATTGGTTCTTGCATACATGGCCCTGGAATCTAAAGAACCCTTAAGAATGGATGCCAATGCACACCTGATGACTTCACTATTTTAATTTTTATTTGTATAGCGTCAACTTATTACGCAGCGCTTAATGAATGATAATTTTAGCTAACCGATGATGGACTGTCATCATGTGGAAGGAAGACTGTCTTTGTCAGACTGTTGAACGAAAGATATTTCTTTGAAAGAACATTTCCAGAAAGATTGTTCATCCACGTTGGGTGTCAATGAACATGTAGGGGCCAGTCTGCACAACTCTGATGGCCAGTATGGGCTACTCTAATACTCTACCATTCTATGATTCTAAAATGTGTATGACTGCATCTGCAACACAATCGTTTTTAGTGAAAAAAGGGGGAAAGGTGGACCCAGGAAACTCCAGGCCTGTGAGCCTGACTTCTATAGTGGGAAATATCTTTGAACAAATTATTAAACAGCATGTATGCAAGTACTTGGATAAGAATGGAGTAATAAACCAGAGCCAGCATGGGTTTGTAACAAACAAATCATGCCAGACTAATCTAATTTCCTTCTATGACAGAATCCCCGACTGGGTTGATCATGGAAATGCGGTAGATATAGTATATCTTGACTTTAGTAAAAGCATTTGACAAAGTATCTCATACCACACTTACATCTGGCAAGACTAAGTCCTACAACTGGGCAAGAAAAATGAAAAAAAAAAAACCACATACAGAATGGGAGGAATTGGGCTAAGCAGCAGCACATGTGAAAAGACTTGGGTATACTAATAGATCATAGACTGAACATGAGTCAACAATGTGATGCAGTAGCCAAAAAGCCAAACACAATTCTGGGATGTGTTAGGAGGAGAAGCATAGAGTCTAGATCATGTGAGGTCATTATTCCCTTTTACTCTTCCTTAGTCAGACCTCATCTGGAATACTGTGTCCAGTTCTGGGCACCCCACTTTAAAAAAGACATAGACAAACTGGAGCAAGTTCAGAGAAGAGTTACCAAGATGATGAGCGGTCTACAAATCATGTCCTATGAGGAACGGTTAAAGGATCTGGGAATATTTAGCTTGCAATAAAGAAGGCGGAGAGGAGACTTAATAGCTGTCTACAAATATCTGAAGGGCTGTCACAGTGCAGAGGGATCAGCCCTATTCTCATTTGTACAAGGAAAGACTAGAAGCAATGGAATGAAACTGAAAGGGAGAAGACACACATTAGATATTAGAAAAAACTTTCTGACAGTGAGGGTGATCAATGAGTGGAGCAGGTTGTCCCTGGAGGTGGTGAGTTCTCCTTCTATGGAAGTGTTCAAACAAAGGCTGGACAAATATCTGTCTGGGATGATTTAGTGATCCTGCACAGAGCAGGGGGTTGGACCTGATGACCCTGGAGGTCCCCTCCAACTCTATCATTCTATGATTCTAAAATGTGTAAGACTGTGTCTGCAACACAATCGTTCACCAGGCAATTGTTCATTAAACCATTAATCTACTTCTATCTAATGTGTATGGCTGCCTTAATCCTATTCTTACAAGGACCATCATAAAGAGATGGATAAAGCATTATGTATGCCCTATTTGTTGCTTGCTTTACCTACCCACGTGCCAACATCAATGAATTAGTTTACCATTACTACTGGGATATACCAAGTAATCTTACTGGGATAGAGGCACACGTGGCAGATTGCTGTGACTGCAAATCTGTTCCCAACATTTTTCTGTCACATTTATGTGGATTCTTACAAACCCCATTCAGACATATTCAACAGATGAAGAAATGTTTGTAACAAACCTGACAAGCCCAGCAAAATTCTGCAATTGCACCTTTAAGAGAAACTCCTCGACAATGCATGCCGGGTAGGAACTAGTGTTCACCACAGAGTATGAAATGCCATGCACGTCACATGTGCGCCAATTTCATCCGTGCCCTTAAACAAATACACAAATGCCCCTGGCTGTGAATACTTACCCAGAGTCACACAACACGTACCTATAGAGAGACGCGGTAATTTCGGCAATTGAAAAGAAAACAAGTAAAAGATACAATAACTGATGTACACCCTAATGAATCATTGATGTGCACAGTTCTCGCAGAAAAAAAAAGTAATATTATACTCGGCTTATGTTTTAATTGATTTATTAATATTTTATCACAGGAATGTAATTTAAGCTTCTCGTGATTTAGCTCTCATAAACCTTTAGCATTTTGCAAATTCAAATTCCAATTTGAAGCCAGGGCGAGCAATTAACTTTTCTATCATCTTGTCAGGGGAGAAGGTTCGTGTTTAATTTGAGACAAAGTGACAGAAATATATACACTCCGTGTATTACTGCAATTTCATTACTGAGTCAGCTCCGAATGCCGTCATTCCTCAGTAAGGAGGGGGTAACCCCTTTATCTACAGCCGGTGTGTCCCCCACTTTATAAAGGATCTCAACACAACCCTTAAATTGTAACGTGGCGATTGCAAAGCGAAGGCAATTCTTTACAAACCCAAAGCTCACCATCTTTGTAAATTTGGACATGAATAAAGAATATTTTTGTCTGTGAAAACGGGAAGTCCATCATATATTGCTTTATAGCATACATTGTAATACAGCTTACAAACAGAATTAATCTATGAAAAAGTCACTGTGTACATTACATTACTTATCCTGTATTATACTGCAGAGCTGCACTCACTACTCTGCTGGTAGAGTCACTGTGTACATATATTACATTACTTATCCTGTACTGATCCTGAGTTACATCCTGTATTATACTCCAGAGCTGCACTCACTACTCTGCTGATGCAGTCACTGTGTACATATATTACATTACTTATCCTGTACTGATCCTGAGCTACATCCTGTATTATACTCCAGAGCTGCACTCACTATTCTGCAGGTGGAGTCACTGTGTACATACATTACATTACTTATCCTGTACTGATCCTGAGTTACATCCTGTATTATATTCCAGAGCTGCACTCACCATTCTGCTGGTGGAGTCACTGTGTACATTACATTACTTATCCTGTACTGATCCTGAGCTACATCCTGTATTATATTCCAGAGCTGCACTCACTATTCTGCTGGTGAAGTCACTGTGTACATACATTACTTATCCTGTACTGATCCTGAGTTACATCCTGTATTATATTCCAGAGCTGCACTCACTACTCTGCTGATCAGAGGCGTAACTTGAAGCTCCCGGGCCCCGATGCAAAACTTGTAACAGGGCCCCCAACTATAATGCTTTACTTATAGTACTGGGTTCCCTATATGGAGAAGAGAGGCCTTATGGGCCCCCTAAGGCTCCTGGGCCCAGGTGCAACCGCATTCCCTGCATTCTCTATAGTTATGCCCCTGCTGCTGGTGGAGTCACTGTGTACATATGTTACATTACTTATCCTGTACTGATCCTGAGTTACATCCTGTATTATGCTTCAGAGCTGCACTCACTATTCTGCTGGTGGAGTCACTGTGTACATACATTACATTACTTATCCTGTACTCATCCTGAGTTACATCCTGCATTATACTCCAGAGCTGCACTCACTATTCTGCTGGTGGAGTCACTGTGTACATACATTACATTACTTATCCTGTACTGATTCTGAGTTACATCCTGTATTATACTCCAGAGCTGCACTCACTATTCTGCTGGTGGAGTCACTGTGTACATACATTACTTATCCTGTACTGATCCTAAGTTACATCCTGTATTATACTCCAGGGCTGCACTCACTATTCTGCTGGGGGAGTCACCGTGTACATACATTACATTACTTATCCTGTACTGATCCGGAGTTACATCCTGTATTATACTCTAGAGCTGCACTCACTATTCTGCTGGTGGAGTCACTGTGTACATACATTACATTACTTATCCTGTACTGATCCTGAGTTACATCCTGTATTATACTTTAGAGCTGCACTCACTATTCTGCTAGTCAAGTCATTATTAAAAAGATACAGAGTGATTGATATATTATTGGACACAGTACAGAAGGGGATACAAAGCACCTTCCTTTACTTCTATAAGATGCCCTGTTGATGATTAAATGGCCACGGAGGAACCAAAATATCTCTCTCTAAGGCTTATATGTCCTTATTGCATGAAAGCAAGCAGATTAGTCAGCCAAGTCCCAATGCCCATAAAGGCTGAGTCTGTCCTCTATTATATCAGCAGTCTCCAACCTGTGCATCTACAGCTCTAGTTTCACCACAGCTGGAGATCCTTAGATTAGACACTAATGCAAAAACATATTTGACTTCTATTGATTTACAGTAAAACCTAATAATTACATAAAAAGTAATGAGAGCGTTCAGAGGGGCAGCAGCTGAGGAGAAATCGCTTGTACCGGACTAAAGAGCAGAAAATCAGCAAAACATGAGCTGATTGTTGGAGCTGTGCCTGCCAAACTATACCTAGAAGTAGATTGGACAGCTAGATGCCCCCATACTGGAAGTAAGCCTTACCAACCCTTACAAAAGCCCCACCCAATGCATTTCACCAACCAAGTATATAGTCTCATTAGGACGTAGGCAGACTGTAGCCAGGTCCCTGTGAAACAAGGCATATTCATATTTGGGCAAAAAGTGCAATTTTTGGATAAACAGGGAGAGCATTTCCTCTATTTTTGGCTGTTTTTCCCCCTCGTTCTTATTCACCAAATGAAACTATACATGATAAAACCCGTATTTAATGGTTTGTGGAAATGTTGCCACTTAGTCCGATGTTCATCTGCATCCTGAGAAGGCACCCCTGTTGCCCGAATGTCCCAGCTTCTCACTAATACCATAAAATGACATGGTGCTCGGTGAGGGTTGTGAGCTCCTCTCTCTCCCTCTCGCTTCCTGGAGCGCAGCCAGCTCGCAGGGTCTTACAAAGCGCTCCCCGTCCCCTCTGTGGTGCTTTGTAGTGTGTGCTCCCTACCATCAGATGGAGGACATAGGTAACCTTTCCCACAGTCTCTCAGCTGCCGGCTTTGTCTGAGAGATTACCTGAAGTAACTCTGCGCCTGGCCCCCGTGGGGATAAGTTTGGAAAGGACAAAAGGTTTGATCTGAAAACAAGTACATTCAAGGAGGGTGCGGGGAGGGGGACAAAATTAGGAAATTACAGACAGTTGCAAAGAAATAAAAAAAAAAAAAAAAAAAGACCAGTCCCTTCTTACCATCTGTTTCTGGAGCTTTTCTGCTGCTCCCTGTATGGCACAATGGATATAAAAGACCCTGCTGCGGGGTGGGTGCCACTGCTTCGCTGGGATTAGTAAGGTAATATGGTGACTCCATCCAAATAAAATCATACCTCGGATGCTGTGACCTCTCCTGACCATGAATTCATAAATCTGGCTTTATCGTGCCCTCCCCTGCTGGGTCGCACGTTAGCACCACGCTGTGTCATGGAAGATTGCTGACCTCACGGTTGGAGATGCGGTGGAGACATTCGTAAGGAAAACGAGCGAAAGTGAACCTATCGGGCTCCACATTGTACGATTAACATCAGGCATCAAACGCTCAAGTGGATTGATAATATCTGATGCGACCTGCGGACAGGTGTGATGCAGGGATTGGAAAAAGCAGACATGTTTTTTTTGATCCTGGAGAAACCCTCTAATGGCGTTTCCATGGTTTTTTTTTCAATTGAAGGTCCTATAAACCATATAATGACCCGTGTGCCACTATACAACAACACACCTACTATGTAGAGGACAGTAAGATATATACAAACATACTTTATTTCATATAGTTACAAACACACAGATAGAAAAAACATGCATAAAAAAGAAGCAACAGTGTCCATTCAATCAGCTACACATGGGTGCAGGTGCGTGCTGTCACTATGTACCATTTATGATAGTTGTATCTGTTGTGACTACAGACACCTGTACCCATGTATACGGATTGAATAGACACGATTTCTCCTTTTTATGTATGTTTTTTGTATCTGTAGCTATATGAAGTAAAGTATGTTATTAGTATGTATCAGTATAAAGTTGGTGAGAATGGATGATTTTACCCAAAAAGGATTTTTCATCGGGTGAAATAAAACAATGAAGGATCCTTTTTGTCAACCGATGGCCGAGCATAATCGTCGGGAAGGAAATTGGCTGCGTTAGAATTTCTTGTCAGATAAGTCGGATGAAAGATATTCCCAGAAAGTTTGTTCGTCCTTCGCTGGGTGTCATGGGACATGTAGGACTAGTTTCAACAACACTGATGACTAATATAGACTAAAATGTGTAAGGATACTTCCACACGGGCTGATATTTGCCCAAGTGATCACTCAAAAGAGCAATTACGGGCGACTGTCGTCCTGTGTAAATGTGCGACCCGACAGAGCGAGAACCACTCAATTGTCGGAGTCTCTTGGTTTTCAGCTCACCTAAAAATCAAGTGACTATCAGCCCTTTTTAAACAGGCAGATCATCTATGAACGACTACCGATGTACTCTGAATGGAGCCGGTGGCTGGAGGAGATCTCTGGTGCGCTTCGCCTCCATTCAGTGAGAATTTATCACTCCTGTGTAGAGATGAGCGAACGTACTCGTCCAAGCTTGATACTCGTTCGAGTATTAGGGTGTTCGAGATGCTCGTTACTCTTAACGAGCACCACGCAATGTTCGAGTTACTTTCACTTTCATCTCTGAGACGTTAGCGCGCTTTTCTGGCCAATAGAAAGACAGGGAAGGCATTACAACTTCCCCCTGCGACGTTCAAGCCCTATACCACCCCCCTGCAGTGAGTGGCTGGCGAGATCAGGTGTCACCCGAGTATAAAAATCGGCCCCTCCCGTGGCTCGCCACAGACTTATTCTGACATAGAGGAGGGAAAGTGCTGTTGGTGCCGGAGCTGCTATAGGGAGAGTGTTAGGAGTATTTTAGGCTTCAAGAACCCCAACGGTCCTTCTTAGGGCCACATCTAACCGTGTGCAGTAGTGTGGAGGCTGCTTTTTGCAGTGTTACACATTTTTTTTTTTTTTGTATATCAGCCGTGCAGAGCATTGCACCCTGCAGTAATTATACATACTCCAGGGCCAGTAGTGGTGGTGAGGCAGGGACAGAAGACATATATTTATTGAATATAGGCAGTGGGCCTTTCCAAAAACATTTGGGAAAAAAAATCTATTTGGGCTGCCTGTGACTGTCCTCAGTGTACTGGGTCTGTGCTAGGTGTAGTTGTCCTCCTAATTCATACGCAGCCAGCTAAGTGTTACAGCAGGCTTGCGCAAAATTATTTCCTGGCGTTCCGTAAGCGAAGTCAGCCTCCAACCACAGGCCAATAAGCGGCACATTTAATTACAGCGTTCTGTTTCTGCACTACTGGTAATACACCATGCTGAGGGGTAGGGGTTGGCCTAGAGGACGTGGACGCAGGCGAGGACGCGGAGGCTCAAGTCAGGGTGTGGGCACAGGCCGAGCTCCTGATCCAGGTGTATCGCAGCCGACTGCTGCGGGATTAGGAGAGAGGCACGTTTCTGGCATCCCCACATTCATCTCACAATTAATGGGTCCACGCGGTAGACCTTTATTAGAAAATGAGCAGTGTGAGCAGGTCCTGTCGTGGATGGCAGAAAGTGCATCCAGCAATCTATCGAACACCCAGAGTTCTGCGCCGTCCACGGCTGCAACTCTGAATCCTCTGGCTGCTGCTCCTCCTTCCTCCCAGCCTCCTCACTCCATTACAATGACACATTCTGAGGAGCAGGCAGACTCCCAGGAACTGTTCCCGGGCCCCTGCCCAGAATGGGCAGCAAGGGTTCCGAATCCTCTCCCACTGGAGGAGTTTGTCGTGACCGATGCCCAACCTTTGGAAAGTTCCCGGGGTCCGGGGGATGAGGCTGGGGACTTCCGGCAACTGTCTCAAGACCTTTCAGTGGGTGAGGAGGACGATGACGATGAGACACAGTTGTCTATCAGTGAGGTAGTAGTAAGGGCAGTAAGTCCGAGGGAGGAGCGTACAGAGGATTCAAGGAAGAGCAGCAGGACGATGAGGTGACTGACCCCACCTGGTTTGCTACGCCTACTGAGGACAGGTCTTCAGAGGGGGAGGCAAGGGCAGCAGCAGGGCAGGTTGCAAGAGGCAGTGCGGTGTCCAGGGGTAGAGGCAGGGCCAGACCGAATAATCCACCAACTGTTTCCCAAAGCGCCCCCTCGCGCCATGCCACCCTGCAGAGGCCGAGGTGCTTAAAGGTCTGGCAGTTTTTCACTGAGAGTGCAGACGACCGACAAACAGTGGTGTGCAACCATTGTCGCGCCAAGATCAGCCGGGGAGCGACCACCACCAGCCTCACCACCACCAGCATGCGCAGACATATGATGGCCAAGCACCCCACAAGGTGGGACGAAGGCCGTTCACCGCCTCCGGTTTGCACCGCTGCCTCTCCCCCTGTGCCCCAACCTGCCACTGAGATCCAACCCCCCTCTCAGGGCACAGGCACTACCGTCTCCTGGCCTGCACCCACACTCTCACCTCCGGTGTCCTCGGCCCCATCCACCAATGTCTGTCAGCGCACCGTCAAGCCGTCGCAAGCGCAAGTACACCGCCACGCACCCGCACGCTTAAGCGTTAAACGTGCATAGAGCCAAATTTATCAGCCTGGAGATGCTGCCGTATAGGGTTGTGGAAACGGAGGCTTTCAAAAGTATGATAGCGGCGGCGGCCCCGCGCTACTCAGTTCCCAATCGCCACTACTTTTCCCGATGTGCCGTCCCAGTTCTGCACGACCACGTCTCCCGCAACATTGTACGCGCCCTCCCCAACGCGGTTACTGCCAAGGTCCACTTAACAACGGACACGTGGACAAGCACAGGCGGGCAGGGCAACTATATCTCCCTGACGGCACATTGGGTGAATTTAGTGGAGGCTGGGACAGAGTCAGAGCCTGGGACCGCTCACGTCCTACCCACCCCCAGAATTGCGGGCCCCAGCTCGGTGCTGGTATCTGCGGCGGTGTATGCTTCCTCCACTAAACCACCCTCCTCCTCCTACGCAACCTCTGTCTCGCAATCAAGATGTGTCAGCAGCAGCACGTCACCAGCAGTCGGTGTCGCGTGGCACGGCAGCACAGCGGTGGGCAAGCGTCAGCAGGCCGTGCTGAAACTACTCAGCTTAGGAGACAGGAGGCACACGGCACACGAACTGCTGCAGGGTCTGACAGAGCAGACCGACCGCTGGCTTGCGCCGCTGAGCCTCCAACCGGGCATGGTCGTGTGTGACAACGGCCGTAACCTGGTGGCGGCTCTGCAGCTCGGCAGCCTCACGCACGTGCCATGCCTGGCCCACGTCTTTAATTTGGTGGTTCAGCGCTTTCTGAAAAGCTACCCACGCTTGTCAGACCTGCTCGGAAAGGTGCGCCGGCTCTGCGCATATTTCCGCAAGTCCCACACGGACGCTGCCACCCTGCGCACCCTGCAACATCGGTTTCATCTGCCAGTGCACCGACTGCTGTGCGACGTGCCCACACGGTGGAACTCTACGCTCCACATGTTGGCCAGGCTCTATGAGCAGCGTAGAGCTATAGTGGAATACCAACTCCAACATGGGCGGCGCAGTGGGAGTCAGCCTTCTCAATTCTTTACAGAAGAGTGGGCCTGGTTGGCAGACATCTGCCAGGTCCTTGGAAACTTTGAGGAGTCTACCCAGATGGTGAGCGGCGATGCTGCAATCATTAGCGTCACCATTCCTCTGCTATGCCTCTTGAGAAGTTCCCTGCAAAGCATAAAGGCAGACGCTCGGAAACAGAGGCGGGGGAAGACAGTATGTCGCTGGATAGTCAGAGCACTCTCCTGTCTATATCTCAGCGCGTTGAGGAGGAGGAGGAGGAGCATGAGGAGGATGAGGAGGAGGGGGAAGAGACAGCTTGGCCCACTGGTGAGGGTACACATGCTGCTGGGCTGTCATCCTTTCAGCGTGTATGGCCTGAGGAGGAGGAAGAGGAGGAGGAGGAGGATCCTGAAAGTGTCATTCCTAGTGAAGACAGCCATGTGTTGCGTACAGGTACCCCGGCACACATAGCTGACTTCATTTTAGGATGCCTTTCTCGTGACCCTCGCGTTACACGCATTCTGGCCACTACGGATTACTGGGTGTACACACTGCTCGACCCACGCTATAAGGAGAACCTTCCCACTCTCATTCCCGAAGAGGAAAGGGGTTCGAGAGTGTTGCTATACCACAGGGCGCTGGTGGACAAACTGATGGTAAACTTCCCATCCGACAGCGCTAGTGGCAGGAGGCGCAGTTCCGAGGGCCAGGTAGCAGGGGAGGCGCTGAGATCAGGCAGCATGTACAGCGCAGGCAGGGGAACATTCTCCAAGGCCTTTGCCAGCTTTATGGCTCCCCAGCAAGACTGTGTCACCGCTCCCCAGTCACGGCTGAGTCGGCGGGAGCACTGTAAAAGGATGGTGAGGGAGTACGTAGCCGATCGCACGACCGTCCTCCGTGACGCCTCTGCCCCCTACAACTACTGGGTGTCGAAGCTGGACACGTGGCCTGAACTCGCGCTGTATGCCCTGGAGGTGCTTGCTTGTCCTGCGGCTAGCGTCTTGTCAGAGAGTGTGTTTAGTGCGGCTGGGGGAATCATCACAGATAAGTGTACCCGCCTGTCAACCGACAGTGCCGACAGGCTTACACTCATCAAGATGAACAAAGCCTGGATTTCCCCAGACTTCTCTTCTCCACCAGCAGACAGCAGCGATACCTAAACAATACGTAGGCTGCACCCGCGGATGGAAGCATTGTTCTCTATCACCATCAAAAACGTGGACCTTTTAGCTTCATCAATCTGTGTATAATATTCATCCTCCTCCTCCTGCTCCTCCTCCTGAAACCTAAGGTAATCACGCCGAACGGGCAATTTTTCTTAGGCCCACAAGGCTCACTCATATAATTTTTCTAAACAATTTTTAGACGTTTCAATGCTCATTAAAGCGTTGAAACTTTCACCTAAACCAATTTTTATTTTAACTGGGCTGCCTCCAGGCCTAGTTACCAATTAAGCCACATTAACCAAAGCGATTAATGGGTTTCACCTGCCCTCTTGGTTGGGCATGGGCAATTTTTTTGAGGTACATTAGTACTGTTGGTACACCAATTTTTTGGGGCCCTCGCCTACAGTGTAATCCAATTAATTTTTTGCCCACCTGCATTAAAGCTGACATTACATCAGCTGTGATGGGCAATGCAATGGGATATATTTATGTACCGCCGGTGGCTTCCTGGCACCCACCCATGCTGTCGGTCCACAGGGAGTTGTAACTGCATGTGTCCACTTCTAAAGAACCCCAGTCTGACTGGGGCATGCAGTGTGGGCCTAAGCCCACCTGCATTAAACATGACATTACCTCAGCTGTGATGGGCAATGCAATGGGATATATTTATGTACCGCCGGTGGCTTCCTGGCACCCACCCATGCTGTCGGTCCACACGGAGTTGTAACTCCATGTGTACACTTCTAAAGAACCCCAGTCTGACTGGGGCATGCAGTGTGGGCCGAAGCCCACCTGCATTTAATCGGACGTTACCTCAGCTGTGATGGGCACTGCAATGGGATACATTTATGTACAGCCGGTGGGTTCCAGGGAGCCACCCATGCTGTGGGTGCACACGGAATTCCCATTGCCGAGTTGTACCTGCCTGTGACTATTTATAAAAAACTGCGGTCTGACTGGGGCATACAGACACCTTGACAGAATGAATAGTGTGTGGCACATAGGTTCCCCATTGCTATGCCCACGTGTGCAGCTCCTGATGGCGGTGGTACAGGATTATATTTCTCATTGCTTCTGTACAGCATTGTGGGCTATCGCTCTGCCCCTTTTAAAGAGGGTCGCTGCCTAGCCGTACCAACCCTCTGCAGTGTGTGCCTGCGGTTCCTCCTCATGGCAGACGCACTTATAAATAGACATGAGGGTGGTGTGGCATGAGTGCAGCTGAAGGCTGCGCAGGGACACTTTGGTGTGCGCTGTGGACACTGCATCGTGCGAGGGGGGGGGGGGTTGGGCAGCATGTAACCCAGGAGAAGTGGCAGCGGAGTGTCATGCAGGCAGTGATTGTGCTTTGTTGGAGGTAGTGTGGTGCTTAGCTAAGGTATGCATTGCTAATGAGGGCTTTTCAGAAGTAAAAGTTGTTGGGAGGGGGGGGGGGGGGCACTCTTGCCGCTATTGTGGCTTAATAGTGGGACCTGGGAACTTGAGATGCAGCCCAACATGTAGCCCCTCGCCTGCCCTATCCGTTGCTGTGTCGTTCCCATCACTTTCTTGAATTGCCCCGATTTTCACAAATGAAAACCTTAGCGAGCATCGGCGATATACAAAAATGCTCGGGTCGCCCATTGACTTCAATGGGGTTCGTTACTCGAAACGAACCCTCGAGCATCGCGATAATTTCGTCCCGAGTAACGAGCACCCGAGCATTTTGGTGCTCGCTCATCTCTACTCCTGTGCAAAGGCACAAGAGCACTAATCGCTGGGACTGCCTGCAATGTGTAAACTCCCCTCGCCTTTGAGGCTCGTAATGTAGTTTATGGCACTCACAGGTAATGACAGCGGCCCTTTAAGCATTAAACATCAGCAACATGATGTAAAGAATGCTGGCACTAGTATGCATGTATTGTATGGTGCTGTTACTTTTGTACAGTGGCGTTATTTTAGACAGTTTTGCCCATGTGTGTCCACAGACCCTGATTTGGTGCTCCAGAGGTAGGCCTGATAGTTTACTGCACTGCCATACCAAATGCCATGCTGCAGCATCTCCAGAACTTTCCTTCTATGAAAAGAGTAAATGAAAAAAAATATATATCTTAGCTGAGCAAAGGATTGGTTCCAAATAGTGGCCTGATCGAGGACCACGATATTATTCATATAATCAGGTCCTTATATTTTCATCCGGCATCACAGATTTACGTTCACTAATATGTGAAGAGCCCACACTGATACGAACCATAATAATAATACGATGATTCATCACTTCACTCAATAAAAATACAGCAACGGGTTTCGTGCAAACAGACTTATATTCTCACCTATCAAAGCCAACAGTCCACAGAAACGCTGAATATGTTCTATGCTGGCTGCGCCATAAAGTTTCCGTAGAGCGCAGCAGGTGCAGACGGTCTACACACCTCGGGATACTATATGGTGAATGTTTGGGGTGTGGACCATAGCATATCACATAAGAAAAGCTGTATGTAATGACTCATTGATAAGAGGTGTATATTTAAAGGAACAACAGCAAGGACAATGCAGCAGCCCATTATTTGGAGCACTTTTTTCAAAAGGATCGAAGGATGAGTTTTCCATACAAAGCGGCAGTATATATTTTTTTAAATGTTGTATTTCAGTTAAGCACTCATTTTACAGACTGGGACCATAAACAGGCCATAGTGATGGTGGGTGCACCTACTATATCCCACCTGTGTAACCTTATGGCCATGTGGTTCTCGGCCCACTTGCCCATTCATCAGCAGATATCACTAGGTGCTCATGACATTTTAAAGGCTATGGAAACATGAAAAATCAATACACACATATATTACTAAGTGCTTGCAGAAACAACAACGCAGCTATCTGGTGGTGCATTGAGTTTTCCTTTTCATGCATTTAGAAAGCCTCATACTCGGTTTGCAAACTTTCCTACATTCAAGTTTCTGGCTCAGAAGCATTCCCAGCACTGATCAGCTTGCATGCAGCACTTTTTTCCTGCGTCTAAAAGCTAGTCTTCTGGATGGAAAGGAGGAGGATTCCTTTATAGTTAATGGGGTCTGCCCGGCGCTGTTCGGCTTTGTCCAGAGACATAACCGTCAGGCCATAAAGTACTTTTTTTTTTAAATCATGCAATGCCCAAATACTTTTGTCCATATACTGTAATAATAATATTTATTTGTATAGCGCCAACTTATTCCGCAGCGCAGCTATACTGTAGATGTGTGTACACGTGATGTATGTTTCAGACCCTGCATAATTTGGCTCTGCATTACTTGTCAGCTTTTTACTGCATGTGACTCAAAAGATAGTGGCCTTCCACTATACTGGCCTACCGTTTCAATAATGTCCCTGAGCAATAAAGTAATTCTTTCCAAGCCACACCGTTTCCAAACAATAAAGGTGAAGCCAAACATGAAACAATTACAGCTGTCCTATAACATCCGTCTCCTAAACCGCTGTGACCAGCAACCTCAAGAACAATAGCAACTGTATGGGGTGCAATGTGTAGGCACCTTGTAAGTTGGCTTCTTCCCCCCCCCCCCCCCCCCCATGCAAAAGTGAATGTGAAAGCAGATCTCAAAGCTAAAGCATTAAGAAAGACAGAGAAGGGAAAGGGCATTCTGAGAGCCCAGATGGTAGGAAGATATTATAGTCGGAACGGAAGGAAGCAGAAGGAAAATTTTAGACCCAAAGTTTAAATCTAAGAAATCTTCCAGTTTGGGTGGAAGGCAGGGGAGGGGAAATCTCCCAGCCCAAGTTTAAGGATTGGAAAATCTTATGCTCCAAGTAGGAGGAAGCAGAAGGAAAATGGGTCTAAGCTAATGGACCCCACCAATGTTACCTTCTCTAAAACATGTGACTAGATCCCTCTATGAAGTAAGCCATGTACTACTGGGGCAGCAAGAGTAATCTGGGCCGATGTGCAATAAGATCATGGATCCCGTGCAGCCATCCAAGTCATATCATCCTGCCTTTATCATGGATTTGCTTTATTTCCATGTTGTTTTCATTATGAAACACTGCAATCTCACACTACAAGGATTGCATCTGCTGTCTAACCAGCTTGGCACATCTTTCTTGTCCCTAGTACGGTAAAGCGTGCGGATAGCGGACAGAACGCGGGGTGCTGTTATTCAGATGACGAAGGACACAATGGGTGGATGCATTGGCCGGTGACATGGCAGACCTGTTACCTTGCACAGTATATTGTAACTCTTCTAGCACCCTCTCCCCCAAATACAATAAGACTGCCTTAATCTGTTTTGTGAATCCTACCTGGCAATGGCAATACAAAGACTTAATTCTTTGCTGAAAATAAGCCTGCCAGGCCTGAGACTGTACAGATCGTCATGATTTACCGTCCTATCATCTAAATCACAATGTTATAAACAAATGTCCCTTCCCTGCGTCACAGCCTCCCCGCTGGATGATATTAATTTGATGCATTCTATGTATTATTAATCGCACGGCCCTTAATCAGATCTGCAAGACACGGTGTATGCATTGTAACCTACACAAGAAGCATCTATATACCGGTGGCATTCGCTCCGTGTAAAGTATCGTCATATGTGGAGGGACACGGCTCTCAGGACATTATGTCATACCTATAGAGTGCAGATTATGGACGGTGATGGTCTGTAGCCTGCGGCATAGAAGCAGAGCTTGATTGTCTCATTACTTATAAATCTTTACATAGGTGCCTTTTGTAGGAAGAGTGAATAGGATAATATGGCCGGGTGACGTTCCACTTCGGGGGTTTCATCCGCAGACTTCGGAAATGTAAGGGAAAAAAATCTATTGTGGATTTTGTTGCAAATTCCCCAAGTATTTCACCCAACTCATCGAAAGGAGCAAAATCCATGGTGAAACCTTACATCATAAATGAACGTGCTGTAGATGTAATTACCCCCGCAGGTCAATCTAGAGGGTGGATGTTTACATTTAGGAGTATGGATGAGATTTAATTGGGTCTCATTCACTTAGCAGGTACTGTAATACACATGGGATTAGTTATATTGTAACACACTGCAGATTTTGCGCCCCATGTGAACACATTAGAGTTTATACTTCTCCTATAGTTGTGATTTTCCCTAACGGTTGGCTATGACATCACAAAGGCCTTTCAGGTCTTCATCTTCTGGATAGAACCCCAGTGGTTTTGGTCTCCGTTTCACATGATTTCTCTTTCTGTCAGCCTTCAGCGTTTTTCTATCCAGCAAAGGCTACTTTCACCTGGCCGTTAAAGTCATGCAAGATCTGTGCCTTGCGAGACGCACGAATCTCATGCAAATATGAACCCTATTCTCTTAATTGGAGCCATATACATGAGCAAAGTGTATCATTGCATGTCCTATCTTTTCACACTCCTTGGCATGCATAGCCCATTGATTTCAATGGGACCTGTAATGCATCACATGGCGCTCGCATGCCGTGCCATGTACCATTGAAATCACTAGGAAACACTTCCTATCCTTTATCACCCATGAAACTTGTGCAAGAAGATTGGCATTTCACAGATGGTTTGGCCTGAGAATCGCCTCGTATCTGCGGGTAAATCGCATGTTCACAAGTGCGATATCACGCTCGCCTGTGTAGAGAGAGCGCAAGAATGACAGGGACGGAAACCATGTGAAACGGAGACCACAAAGCTCTCCGTCTCGCATATAAACCATTATGAATCCCAATGCCGTTTTCGGCATAGAAGATGGAACCAGGGACAGAACCGATGGTGAAAGTCGCACGATGCACCCCGGCTCCTGGATATGGACATGCAGATAGTCAGGTACACACTACTTGTGGAGGAGAGTCTGTCCATTTCCACCCATAAAACATTTTGGCATTGGCAAGAATCATCTTTGAAATGTGCATTTCTGCCTCCGGATTCACACAAGCCACATGAAATATCCATGAACTTGGCGATAAAACTGTGATTTTAAGTGGTCATTACGAGGAAAGGGCTAAGCTGATAATGAAGAGTCTCCTTGTGTTCCTGTGTATCATTGTGAAACTATTTTGGGTGCATTTGATGAACAGCAAAGACAATAATTAGCATGTAGACAACGTGCGTATGTTGTGTGATTACTGTGACGTGCATCCGAGGCTCAGGCACCGAGCGAGACCTTTGTAAGTGAATGTACCGAGCCGGGAACAACCTGCCCTTGTGCATGGAAAACTCTGGTCACACACCGGGAGAAATATTAATCTGGTTCTACTCACTGGACAGGATCTGTGCCCGCAGCCGATCCCTGCTGATGTATACATTACAAATACATATACAGGCCAGCTGTTTACAGTCAACAACCAGCAATACAAACATTGCCGGGGAATGTATAAACACCATGACGTGGCGTGCCACCCACAGCCGCTTTATTTACAGAATATCAGCCGTATACCATCAATGGACTGGGACATCCAGAGAAATCTTCCAAACACTCTGTCGTCTTGCATTAGCTTACATGCACGGGGGTTTCTTCCAACAATGTCATCTATAATGAGATTTGCATGTGTTTATATTTGTTGGACTCGTTCTGTTATACTCAGGAAGAAAATACAGGAAGGATTTAAAGAAGCCAATCTGTCTGCATTAAAGGAGCTGCAGGTGAGAACATCCTTAAAGAAGGTCAAGAGAACATGGCCAGAAGCTTACGGTGAAGAGTTCCCCACCATTAGAGACCGGTATCCTACGGAAGGGTGACAACTGTCAACAAAAAGGGTTTACTGAGGAGACTTGTCCAAGAGCAAAAACTAAATGGTGTTCCCCTTAGGACACCCAGTGACAAATTCCGCCAGAAAGATGAATTCGGGACCTCTGTGCTCCTTGCTTTCTTGCCCTTTCCAGCGCTGGTGTGTCCATTATGCCAGCTTCCTTCTATCTGTTGCTTGGTAGCATTGCCTTTTCTATAGGGAATAGGAACCCGATTTAGGTTCATTGGCAATGAAGCCAACTCTCTTCACTCCACGTTCTTGAGTGTGCTCAATGGTTACAAGGAGATAATTTCCACATTGGTAGTGATGGCTGATACAAGCCTTGGTCTGGAAATTCAAACCACTAGAACTTTTTATGAATGACCATTATCTTACATCATACTTGTAAGGTGTTGGTCATTAGCTCCAATTAACAGATGTGCAGGCTTGTGTGTATAGACGGACTGAAGAATAGGACAGACTCTTATGAATGGAGCCATTTCCAAGGGCCAGAAATCTAGATTTCAGTGCAGTGTGGAAATGTTTTACCAGATCAACAGAAAGGTGGGCAGTGTGTCCTATTTTGGTGCATAATACGCTTGTTACCATAGAATCGCAGAGTTGGAAGGGACCTCCAGGGTCATCGGGTCCAACCCCCTGCTCAGTGCAGGATCACTAAATCATCCCAGAGAGATGTCTGTCCAGCCTCTGTTTGAACACTTCCATTGAAGGAGAACTCACCACCTCCCGTGGTAACCTGTTACACTCATTGATCACCCTCACTGTCTAATATCTAATCTGTATCTCCACCCTTTCAGTTTCATCCCATTGCTTCTAGTCTTTCCTTGTGCAGATGAGAATAGGGCTGATCCCTCTGCACTGTGACAGCCCTTCAGATATTTGTAGACGCTATTAAGTCTCCTCTCAGCCTTCTTTTTTGCAAGCTAAACCTTCCCAGATCCTCTAATCGTTCCTCATAGGACATGATTTGCAGACCGCTTACCATCTTGGTAACTCTTCTCTGAACTTGCTCCAGTTTGTCAATGTCTTTTTTAAAGTGGGGTGCCCAGAACTGGACACAGTATTCCAGATGAGGTCTGACTAAGGAAGAGTAGAGGGGGATAATTACCTCACGTGATCTAGACTCTATGCTTCTCTTAACACATCCCAGAATTCTGTTTGCCTTTTTGGCCGCTGCATCACATTGTTGACTCATGTTCAGTCTATGATCTATAAACATACCCAAGTGTTTTTCACTGCTTAGCCCAATTCCTCCCATTCTGTATGTGCTTTTTTCATTTTTCTTGCCCAGATGTAGGACTTTGCATTTCTCCTTTGTAAATACCATTCTGTTAGTCACCACCCACTATTCCTGTTTTTTTTAAATCTCAAACAACCTCTTTTTGGGGTTACCCGAATCTTTAAAATTGATGGCTTATTTATAGTTTGGACTATCAATTTCAAATCTCCGCAGGCCTTAGAGCCCATTCACACAGCAGTATTTTTGGGCTGTGCACTGCTTATTTAACCTATGGACAGCACAAAGGCCCCTAATAGCCTATGAGGCTAGTCACACAAACGATGGTTCTATTGTCCATTTTCACAGACAAGAATAGGACACACAATGTTTAGGGTTTGTGGACATCCGACAACATATGTACAGATGCAAGTATGCTGTCCAATGCAAGTTGTGCCTTAGACAGAGTAGCCAGTATTGGGCCTGGGACCCTTGAACTATTCAAAAGCTTCACAACCTCCTTGTATAGAACATGAAGAAGCTGTTTCACTAACAAATATATTTACAGTAAATGATAGCTGTAGAGAAAGCAGAAAAAATTGTGGTTCTCAAGTATATAGTTAGAGTCAAAATTAAAGAATAAAATAGCTAGTAAAGTGACTGGGCTTTTAAAGTTAAGGTGAAAAAAACTGGCTTTTGGGTCATGCTGCCTCATTTTTAGCGTTTTTTGACTTTTGTGACTGACTTCACTGGGTAATAAAACGCACCAACAAATCACAGTAATTAAGATACTGTGATGAGAAAAGATAAAAACACAATAATCTGATTTGCACATTAATACTATTATGGGGGGCAGGTACGGCGGTTTGACATACAGGTTGTACTGGCAGTTTTGATCTAGTGGTAGATCTAGCAGGAAGGAGAAGTAGAAGTCCAACTGTAGCTGTGGCTCAAAAGACTGCATGAAAAACTGTCCCAAAAACGTGTATGACACCATTCCTAAAGGGGTTTACAAAGGCATTTATTCCCAGGAGTCGGACCCCCAGCGATCCTGAGAAATGTGCCACTGACTGCCCCATGTGATGGAGCGCCGGTACATATGGATGACCACCGCTCCATTCACTTCTTTGGGACAGGCAGAGATTGATGACCTGTCGAAGTGAATGGAATGGTGATCACACATGTGCCCCACCACTCCCATTCATATGGGGCAATCGGATGGCTATTCTCAGGATTGCAGGGGGTCCCAGCTACCGGACCCCTAGTGCGCACATATTTATCCCCTATCTTGTGGATAGGGGATAAATGTCTTTGTTGGTAAACAAGTTTTTAAAAATGGGCGCAATGCTATTAAAATAATATAAGCAGAAGTACTTACCTGTCCTCAGACCTGGCGATCCAGCGCTGCAGCCCTGCAGTCCTCCCGGTGTTTGTTGTGAAAAGGACGCCACATGACTGTCACAGCCAATCAGAGGCCATTCTGAACTCCTAGCATTGTGGCACAGAGGATGTGAGCTTTGATAGCAGGAGAACAGTCAGTGACGCTGTGGCCTCTGATTGGCTGCAGTGGTCACGTGGGGTTCATTTCTCAAAAAAGACCAGGAAGATGGTGAGCCAGTAGCGCTGGATTGCGGGGTCTGAGAGCAAATAATAACCTCAGCTTTTATTATTTTAACAGTGTTGAACCCATTTTTAAAAACTTGTTTTGTAACTGGACAACCCTTTTAAGTAACTTTTGAACCAACTTCTTCTGTCAACTTCTTAAAGTGTACTTGTAGTCCAGTTACCTATATATCTGTAGGACGCAGGAGGTACACCTTTAAAACCCCATTCCATTCTATTCAGGCTTAGCAAAAATTTGGATGACAACCCCAAAAGGGGGTTATATTAATGGCCAGGGCACGTTTCCTGCTTCCCAGACCTTATGATATTAATTTGTGGCCATTCTAATAAATTGGATTCTAAAATAGAAGCTACAAATCCTTTCCATTGAGCTTATAAACATGCAGCACAATGAAGAGCGGGGCAAATACTTGCATTGTTACTATAGTTGATCAAAAATATTGCATTGGTATTATTTCTGATAGTACGCCCCCTACTGGAGGGGGAGGATGGTAAATAAGCTGCTGCTATTGACAGAAAGACATGCTGATTTATATCCTATAGTCTCAATAGAAGCCGCTCCACTTAAGAAGAAGAAGAATAATTCCTCACAGCATCAAGTAGGCTGAGAAGTCCCAAAGGCTCATCTAGAGCACTGGAGGACGGCCAGCACCATCTCCCAGGAGGCTGAGCATGGGAAGACTTCTGAGACTTGATTTCATCAATGTGAAGACTGGGGTTGGGCTCTGACTCTGCAGCGAGCAGTATGTACAGTATTCCCAAAAAGCCTCTGAGTTAGTGGGCTCCCAGTCTAAATAATCCCCCCAGCCTTTGTCATTCACAGATAATCAGGTATTCCCTCGCCCCGACCCGGGATGGGAAGTGGAGAGCTCCTCTCTTGAGTTTGCACAGTCTGTTGCAGGCTATGAAATGCACCAAATGAAAGTTTACACACGTAATCCTGGTTCTCTTCAGATGAGGACTTAAGCTTGTTTACCATCAACACACATACATAAAAATCCTTGCTTCCTAGCAGCTGCTCCCTTCCCCAAATTCTCCATCCGCCGTGCCAACCCTTGAGAAGTTGGATGACCGAGGTTTGGTCCAGTGCTGGGAACTGAATGTTAGTGGATAACACCGGTCTGCGGCCTGAACGCTCCGGCGTGGGGATCGCTATCTGGATTACTTTTGGCAATCAATTACAAAATATTATTATTTATAATGTAAATAGTGTAGAGGAACAAAGGGCGAGATTCACGGCAGCGGCAGTGTACGGACGATATGATGAGGCTCCGATTTTTGGTTCAGTCATATTTCACACGAAAAATCTACTTTTACCCTCAAATCAACGAACACCAAGCCGGAAACCCAGAAGACCCCATTAAAAGTCAAGTGACCCGTGGGCGCAGGAGTATCCATTATATTATTGGATTGTAATCACTCACATTGGACCCTCTTCCCATAAGGCCTCACAATCTGTTCACAGTTTGCATTTTTGAACTTCAGCAAATAATGCATATAATGTTAAAAACTTCAAGCAGTTTTTGCTGCACTTCAGAAATGCACCAAAAAACACAGAGCATGAACGCAGATTAGCGCGGCTTCACACGGACGTATTTGTGTGCCTATTTGCGCACACAATACGCAGAGAATAGAAGCCATTAATTTCAATGGGTTCATTTTAATTTCCTTAGGAAGCATAGCCAATTGTGAATCAATTTCACACACTTTGCTGCAAATGAAAGTGACAACAGGTATACTGGAGGGGTAACAGCAAGACCCCCCCCCAAAAAAAAGGGACTGGAGACAATTCTTCTCTCCTTCCTGACTGATTCTTCTCTACCTGCAGCCCATCAGGCTGTACTGGTAGTCCTGCTCCTCCAGGATGGCACATCCATACGTACCATTGCAAGAAGATTTGCTATGTCAGCCCAGCCTCACTAGCATGCAGCGGATACTAGGACACGGGCCGTCACATGAGGAGAGCTGGACACGTCAGTAGAAGGGCATCAACCCGGCATCAGAGACTGTATTTTCTCCATTGTGCAAGAAGAAAAAGGAGAGTCACCAGAGCTCTACAAAATGACTTCCAGCAGTCTACTGGTCTGCAGGTTCCTGCCCAAACTATCAAAAATAGACTCCAAGAGGGTGGCATGAGGCCCTGTGCTCACAGCCCAGCACCATGAAGCATTAACAGCAGTCTGAAAATAATCAGTTTTCCAGACTACGAGCGAATTTCATTGGCGGACAAGGCAGGAACAGGGGAGCAGGTGAGAATAAAAATACATCTGCCGACTCCCTCATCTGCCCGGACAGCACCATACGTTAGATTATGGCGCTATTTGGTGGTGACAAGTTCCCTATAAAGGTGTTCCAAAAAAAAATCCTTGAACTATATCCCAAAGTGTTGCACATAAGACCCACTTCAGATGGTCGGACCATCTACTATAAGACCTTAGAAAAAGACGCCCGTGATACTAGCTGGTGGATCTAGCATCAGTGAGCCTTATATATTACCATAATTGTATATACCCATTTACTGCTGGGACTAAGCATATATAATTAGTTGCTGTGGTAATGCCCTCAGGAATGCTACACAGGGTTCCGGAATATGGAGTTTTATCAATTTCAGTCAAAGATTTTGGTTTTAGGAAAATCATTTTTCATAGGGCAGTATTACAGTAGTTATATTTCCTGTACATAGGGGGCAGTATTATAGTAGTTATATTCTTGTACATAGGAAGCAGTATTATAGTAGTTATATTCTTGTACATAGGGGGCAGTATTATAGTAGTTATATTCTTGTACATAGGGGGCAGTATTATAGTAGTTATATTCTTGTACATTGGGGTACAGTATTATAGTAGTTATATTCTTGTACATAGGGGACAGTATTATAGTAGTTATATTCTTGTACATAGGGGGCAGTGTTATAGTAGTTATATTCTTGTACACAGGGGGCAGTAATATAGTAGTTATATTCTTGTACATAGGGGGCAGTATTATAGTAGTTATATTCTTGTACATAGGAGCAGTATTATAGTAGTTATATTCTTGTACATAGAGGATGGTATTATAGTAGTTATATTCTTGTACATAGGAGGCAGTATTATAGTAGTTATATTCTTGTACATAGGGAGCAGTATTATAGTAGTTATATTCTTGTACATTGGGGTACAGTATTATAGTAGTTATATTCTTGTACATAGGGGACAGTATTATAGTAGTTATATTCTTGTACATAGGGGGCAGTGTTATAGTAGTTATATTCTTGTACACAGGGGGCAATATTATAGTAGTTATATTCTTGTACATAGGGGCAGTATTATAGTAGTTGTATTCTTGTACGTAAGAGACAGTTTTATAGTAGTTATATTCTTGTACATAGGAGGTAGTATTATAGTAGTTATATTCCTGTACATAGGGAGCAGTATTATAGTAGTTATATTCTTGTACAAAGGGAGCAGTATTATAGTACTTATATTCTTGTACATGGGAGGCAGTATTATAGTAGTTATATTCTTGTACATAGGAGGTAGTATTATAGTAGTTATATTCTTGTACATAGGAGCAGTATTATAGTAGTTATATTCTTGTACATAGGGTGCAGTATTATAGTAGTTATATTCTTGTACATAGGGTGCGGTATTATAGAAGTTATATTCTTGTACATAGGAGGCAGTATTATAGTCGTTATATTCTTGTACATAGGAGGTAGTATTATAGTAGTTATATTCTTGTACATAGGGGGCAGTATTATAGTAGTTATATTCTTGTACATAGGGTGCGGTATTATAGTAGTTATATTCCTGTACATAGGGAGCAGTATTATAGTAGTTATATTCTTGTATATAGGGGGCAGTATTATAGTAGTTCTATTCTTGTACATAGGGGCAGTATTATAGTAGTTATATTCTTGTACATAGGGGGCAGTATTATAGTAGTTATATTCTTGAATATAGAGGGCAGTATTATAGTAGTTATATTCTTGTACATTTAGTATTTTGGTATTTGAACCATTTAAAATGGTTTTGTGGGGAAAACATGTATTTTTTAAAAACTGGATCTTAAGAAAAATTAAACTTTAATGAACTGTACATTATTTTTTAGTTCCTCAAGAGGATTCGAAGGTGTGATCATTCGATCGCTACAAAAGTACACTGCATTACTTATATAGAGTTTTACAATGTCTATGATATCAGCCAATTAGACTCTGCCCTCAGGGTCTAATGGGCTGAGTTACACGGCAGACATGGAGTTCTTTGTCAGGCCTCCCGCTTGTATTGCGGAATGCCAATGGGTGACAAAAACAGTGCCCTCACCCTGTCATCTGCTATCATGCTGCAGTTGCTATAGACTGTGGCATGCAAGTAGTTAAACTGCCAGGATCTAAACTTTTTCCTTTCCTGGTGGTTAGAGCAGGAGCCTGGCTGTCAATTGTTAACGAAGCCTTTTCCATAAAATGATGTATGTGCAGGTTTAAACCCCACTAGTACCCACCATAAAAAGGCGTATTGGCAGTCACTAAGAGGTTAAAACAAGGGCTGATTCCACTTGGAAAGTGACAACTATATTTTACAAGCATTTCTGTGCTCCGAGCAGTTGTCACTTCCCTTCCTCCACTAGTGCTGGCTGCTCAGGCAAAATAAATTAATCATCATGTGGATGACAATGGTCTGGCGAGAAAGCTTAAGCGATAACTGTATTTCTCTAACTCTAGTTTTGTAGGACATATTTAAATTGAACTCCAAAATATTTGCTGTATCATTGATGTTAATTCCAAGTGTAACTGGAGTTGGCCTTTAACCTGAGTGTTGAGAGGGGCCTAATACCAGGACTCAGCCTCAATGCTACCTACATGCCTGGAATTCAAATACAGTGGCCTCCATTGTTCTCATCAGGTAGAAAGTCCTTGATGCAGTCAAGCGTTTGATAAGATATTCTTTCTCCTTCCATGATGAGCTAACAATACCCCAATACTCCCAGGAATCCACATCTAAAAACCAGCGCAAGTTGTTCCGCTAACTTATCTAGCTTAGTCACTCCTTCTCTTCCTCTCGCTGGCTTCTTTTTTTCCCCCCCTCTGTCTCTCTCCTTGGATCTGAGTCAGTGCTCTTACCACAAAGAGATTTGCATCGAGCCAACCAATACAGAAAAGACATTTTCTCACACTGAGACTGGATATTGCTTTTCTGAAGCATCCAAGCTCTTCCTTTTCCTCCGAGATGAATACATCTCCCCCTGCTCCACTGTCTCTTCTTGAGACTCCTGTCTTAATAAGCGATGACTGCCGTGACTGCTTGCATCCAGCGATGCTATTCACCGCCAGCACCTCTGCTCTCCTCCTGTGGCTCGAGAAGAACTGATTAGCACTTTGCATAATTAACCTGATTAGCACTGTGCATAATCAAACTGATTAGCACTTTGCATAATTAAAAAGAAATAATAACAACAACAATAAGCAGCACTAGGTAATATCAAAAGCCGCTAGTTCCAAAATCCCTTTTGGCCTCTGCCAGGGCTAGTTTAACATAAGGCACATTATTCCTTTCATGGAGGAAAAAAAGGCCTCAATAATCGGAGCACCAGAAGAAGAGAAAGATCCCGGCCGCCGTATATACAACGCCGACTGAAAGACGGGGATATAGACAGACGCAGAGACGAGCGTAATAAATGATCTAGACTCCCCTGAGTGCAATATAAGTGCTAGACTCCCTTATGTATAATAAATGCACTAGGCTATAAGTACGTTAACCTGCTAGACTCTGCTGCTCTACCCTATGTATAATACATGGACTAGGCTGGAAGATGGTGTAAATGTGTAAATGGGTACATACAAGTATTAAACTCCCTTGGGTATTCCAGGAGGTAACTATAGAAATTTCCCCAACCTGGCACGGATGCATTGCTCTGTTCAGCCAGATCCTCCAAGTTCTGGAATAGAAATAGGAAACACTCATACGGGGTGCAAGTACAGCGCCCTTCACTGATGTCACCAACACGTGAAAACTTGGGATTATTTTCTGCAATGGATCAACATATACATGAATTAAGCCATCAACATGTATAGGAATGGGAACATTCTCCCTAACCAACTCCAGCTTGGCAGGCCCTGCCTAAAAGCAGAGTGATCGTCCCGATAGGGACGGCCCCGTGTCTTGAATCTAGGGGACCTAGCATGTCCCTAGATTGAAGATAGGGAAGGATATATAGCAGGTGGAAATGTTAAATATATATTTATATCATTGCTAGGCAATGATGAATAAACCCTACAGCAAACGTAACACCCCTGGTACATAGCTGCAGACAACCACTGCCACACCAGACACCTTAGGCAGGAAAATAACCAGCACCCATGTAGAGTCGGGCCCAGAATAAATACACTTCTACTATGGCTGATTGGCCAACTAGGGAAAGGACCTTCCTGTTGGCCAATCATTCCATACATCACAAGAGATATTCTAGCAGGGAAGAGAAGAAGGGGGCATTAAACACTGAGGGATTCCCGACAGACAACATATAAGGGAAATTTTGCAGGGCAGGAAATACCCGGGGATAACCGACAGATGATTCCTAAGGCAACTATTGCAATGACAGGAAAGAGGCTCCCATCGGTGCTGAACGCCAAATAACAGCGGCGATCACGTGGTTCCAGGGCTGATGTCTTGACACCACCCCAGCGCCACTTTATGATTGTGGCTGGTACACCGCAACAACTATGTTATATGCAGTAAAGGAAGTGAGAGGGTGGAGCATAGCAGAAAGAATCTCCACCTCCCTCCCGCCTTGCACTCGGCATGATACCATAGATCACTTTTGCATGGAGTGTTCCTTTAAATAACAAATATGACTATTTGATATTATTTGTAATCCATTAAATATATGAACACCTACACACATAGGGCCGAATAATAGAATCCTCTCATGTATGCTGCAGATTGCATATTATGAGATTTTAGGTCTTACAAAAAGCATTGGTAGTGGCTACATAATACTTTCTCCGCATTGTGTCTGGTATAATGGTTGCGGAGACAACATATAAAATAACTGTTGAAAAGGAACCGATCTAACAAAGCCAATTGTGAGAGTCTCTATATGAATACAATCAGCCAATATTGCTTTATAACAATGCTATGTGGGCACAGTTCTGCAGTATGGCTGTGGCTTGCAGCAGCAAACCTGAAAAGGGGAAGAGAATGAACAGCAGCAATATGGCTGGGGATAATTGTAGGATCTATGAACACGATATTGAGAAGCCCAAAGACCCAAAGTCAACACAGGACATCCTGGAGAAGCACAGAGCACTTCATGGGTAGGTAAACTTCCGCCACCATTTTTCACTGCTCTAATACATCACAAATAAAATAGAATTAAGTAACTTTAAAAAAATGCTATTTTTTTGTATAGTGCCAACTTATTCTGCAGCGCTTTCAAGTAATTTATCTATTACCCCCCACCAAGCTGGGTGCTCATTTTACTGACCTCGAAAGGATGGAAGGCTGAGTCAACCTCGAGTCAGCTACCTGAACCAGGCGGGGATTGAACTCAGAACCTAGGGAGTGCAGTAATGCTAGGGCCGCAGCTAGGGCATACCTGAGTGTGCTCTGATATACTTAGGCTCAGGGATCATGAGAATGGTACACCCCAAGTCCCTCCAGAGAATGGTGAACTGCTTTGATTACTTTTATGAGACTCCCAATGCTTGGCTATGCGAATAGACAGTGAATGGAGCAGTTGAGGCACTTGAAGTGGGCCCTACTCATGATCCCTGGGTCTCTCTGCAGTCGGACACCCATGATCAAACATTTATCATGTCTTCTGTACATAATGTTTTTGGTGGGATGACCCCTTTTAAAAAAATACTGCAAATGTGTACATAGAGATGGGTCTTTCTTTAGCTTGATGCCTAACGCGATATGATATAACGGTGTGCCGTATTACCAGGATGGTTTATTTACATTTTGAATGACTTTACAATGATAATAGCTTATTAATGGTCAAGATGTGATAACTTTCTGTGCCCTGCTATCACAACCAAGGTAAAATGTGTCCCATCTGTGCCCTTTAACCATAATAGTAGACATGTGTTGGCAAGTGCATGTCCTCTAATTGCTGTGATACGTAGGTTAAATATGCAAACTGTCTATTGGCTAATTCTACATCATGCAAGACTTGTTTGATTGTTTATTGATGCGATGATTAATTTTTTGGTAATGTTAATGATGATCTCGAATATATTTTGAGTGCTCTGGGCTGATGGGATGCTAGGCTCAATAACGGAGGTGATCATAGGAAGCTAATGAAGCAGGGAATGAAAAGCAGCTCCTAAGCAACCTAAATCTGCTTATCTTTGGTGTAGATGGCCAGGATTTTCCTTATGTAGATCGCATTATTACATGCCTTAGAGATAATCTAACAACCCGGTGACCAAAATATTTCTCTTATCTCCTAGTTCGTCCTATCTTCTGCTTGGATTTTAAGCCATTTCAATTTTGGTCAACGTTCTCATCCATCTTGTTCTTACTTGTTCCACTTTTTGCTCCTTAGCTCCAACAATCTGGGTCTTCTCACAATAGATCCATAAGAACATATTAGGTATCTTCAGATTGGTCATTTGTGCTTTAAGCAGACTGTAATCTCTGGTCAAGAATTTTCTTGTTTTTCCCCATCTATGGTCAGGTCAAAGGTCTTCACCCGTGCCAAAAGTATAGAATATGAAAAAATGTTGATAATCTCAAATGCATGCAGCTGTGAAGCTAAAGTGAAATCTTCTGCAAGACTCTCAAATCTAAATTCAGGTTTTTAAAGTAAACTTAACCATGCTCAACCCACTTCAGTCAACCTACTGCGGAGTATGTGCACTTCAAGAAAATCTACCAGCCAAATTAAATACTAGAAACAGATTTTGCATATTATTAATCAATAATGTAAATAAAATACTTTGCAAAGCAAAATAAAACATGCGGTGGTAGGAATGGCGCTACTGGTAGGAGGGAGGTCACGCTGGATGTGGTCCTACAGCGTGTATTGTGATGGGACAGGTCAGAACACAGCCCTGTGAAAACCCCTAAACATTTAAGAGGCACCTAATCCTGTGTTAGGGAGGGGCCGCTGATACCGGTCCCAGCTCAGCATTTACCTTTCAGCATTTCAGGTGTACCTACAAAAGCGCTTGAGGTTTGGTTGATGAAAAATGAATTTCCTAGTTTCTATAGTATGATTTTCTCTTGCATGATACAAACTTCAAAAAAACACCAAAAAACTTCTGGTCAACAAAAGAGCTTGAAATAAAATAAAATGAAGGTAGGTCGATGTTTTAGAGATTTAAAGCCGTTATCCTGTTTATAGTATAGTGATTCCTTAAAGGCCCTCTTATACAGAATGAATATCATTCAGTTAATCGGTGGATCGTGGGAAACTGAAGGCTAATGCATGTGTAAATACGCCTGGCAACTGAATGACAAAAACTAATTCATTCAGTTATCGTTCATCGTTCAGTCTATGCAGGCATAAAAACCAAATATTGTCCAATTTGAACAGGCAGTCGTTCGTGTGTGGAGCAGGTTGCCATGGGGGGTGGTGAGTTCTCCTTCAATGGAAGTGTTCAAACAAAGGCTGGACAACTATCTGTCTGGGATGATTTAGTGATCCTGCACTGAGCAGGGGGTTGGACCCGATGACCCTGGAGGTCCCTTCCAACTCTACCATTCTATGATTCTATGAATGGAGGTGGTCGGCCTGTAGAGATCTCCGCTACGTTCTACCTCCAGTCAGCAAGCGATACTCATAAAACGGCTCTTAGTTACAAGATATTTAGAATACGATATTTTCAACATCCAATGCTCTTTCCTGGGACACTTGTCACTTGACCTCAAATTCAGCATACAATGGCACAGACAGTTCAGATCTGTGACATGTACAATTTGCTAGTAGAGCCAATCAGCATTGGCATTTCACTGGTAAACACCTGTATAATTGAAGTGTATGCACTGATTGGCTGTCCAGAAGCCCCTGAATTGTGCCAGGATGAGATGTTCCATTGGACTTGAGATGCGGGCAGCTCCTATTATTTCCCTATGTATACTGTACTAGACTAAGGAAGCTCCTGTCCTCACCATAGAAAGTGATTTACAGCCTTACGGACTACTTTATGTAAGGTTTTACTTTAATTATTAATTATCTGCTTAATTTGATCTCATCTTCATTTTCCATTACTTTTGGTTGATATTTTGGGGGCTTCAGGAAAAACTACCAGTTTTGAATAGATTTATAATTTCAACATACAACATTTTCAACGTATACTGGTTGTTCCATGAGGGAGCACTGTATAATTTAGAGAATGGGACTGCGATTTCTTCTATTAGGTAGAGTTAAAAGCCCCAACAAAGGGTTTCTCTAACACTGGAGGATCCACTGGGGTAGATTTACTATTGAACAGTCACCAGTTTTCTGGTGCAAATTGCCTTATATGTTTAGCACCACATTTATCATTGACCTTCAGACACTTTTTGGGACTCATTCAACAAAGAAGCATGACGTTGTGAAAAGGGGATGTGGCCCAAGTGTTGTGATTTATTTACGGTAATCCACAGATGTGACGTTTTAGACTGGAGGCCCTTCATCAAACACTGATTGCCATCGGAAGAGTGGAATATCTAGGTATTACGGCAACGGAGGTTGCATTCTCTTTGCCCCAGTGCTCCATACTGACTCCATTTAGCTACACATCTTCCTCTCTTCCCACGGCAACCAGTGTTTAATTGTGTGAACCATCTTAAGGACCTTACGGGCAAGAACCTTCACTTCACCCCATCATCAGGCCAGGAGACATTGCACCCACTAAGCCGACGAAGGAGCAAGCGCTCATTTCTCAACTCGGATTGTGTGAATGGGGAACGTGCTGCTGACAATTTATGAAACCGTACGGCAGACAAACAATCATATGTACAGTACATTTGTAATCTCAAGACAAAAACTGTGTTCTACGCAGGTCCAAACCTAAGGCCACAAAGCACCTACACAGCGATACCCCTTGCTGATAGTCCATACTTCACTCCTATTTCAGTGGTGTAGGACAAAAAGTACTGCTTGCATGGTACTGAGATCCAAAAAGAATAGCCCATTCTACCCACCATAAAGATTGGGCCATGAAATAATCCCATAGTAGTGCTCAAAGTGCAGCAATACCAATATAAACCCACCAAGCACAATGCCCATCCGTACAACATATAGATCTCTTCCATCGTCTTGCACTGCTCTATTGTACACTAACAGGAAATTAGATTCGAGCAGCCAATCGGCAGCCACATGAACAAAACTATAATTTCCAGGTCAGCACAGGAGAGATCAACTAGGCAGAAGCGATCAATAAGTGATTTCTCTTATCAGCACAGGTGTATGTAGGATGTTCTGCATACTGCTAGGAATCCTCGGGACTTGTTGGATCCAAGGCCTAGAGAGTCACACAGTGATCACTCTGGAAGTATGGAGCTATTGGGTCTTCAGTCTTCGGTATAATCAATGAGGGTAGTGAAATAAACTTTACTAAGGATACTGGACACGACAACCTGTTGCAATAGTTTGCCACTATCTGAATCACAAGACATTTTATTATTAAAAGGGTTGTACAGTTGTAAACTATTGATAGTCTATCCACAGGATGGGCAATCAATAGTAAACTGTCAGGGGTCTCTAACACAAGATTCCCGCTGATCAGCTGTTCACTGGGCCGTTGTACTTTGTGCACTGAGTTGATCTCCGCAGGTAGCAGACAGCTCCGTTCCCACTGCAGTGGACAGGCTTAGTATTACAGGCCATTCACTTTAGCAGGAGCTTCACCTGTAGCACCAAATCTGGTAATTACAGTAGAAACCTTTGCACCAACCCAGAGATCAGATGATCGGCAGGGGATGCCAGGTGGCAGACCCCTACCAATCTATGACTGGATAGCCTATCTTATGTTTAAGTGCCATTAGGTATTATTTCATGTTAGATTAGGTTGCAACATTTGTGGTGTAATGTTGAACCTTTTTTTTTTTATTTTGCTGGATTTTGCTCTAGGAAAAAGCCACCTGCTTATTCTTCTACACTAAATATTTCTTCCATCTAATGATTCCCTTTATTAGACGGCATCTCATTTGCATACATTTACATACAATTTAACTGCTAGTATTTGAGAACAAAGGCGAAGGAAAGGACAATGCTGGCAGTAGATAGGTATGAGGCAGATAACTGGCTGCCTCTTTGTCTCACAAATATCAGATTTTTTTTCCCTCCACACATCACTTAAGGAGCAAGACAGATGACTTCATCACATTGTGAAAAACGATCTATCTCACAAGTTTGTGTCATTTCAATCAGAATACCAGAGCTGTGTATCCTGATACGCTACCAACCCATTAGAGATCATTGCTATTGAATAACACAATACTGCAGCAGAACTCCAAGCGAAATCTTGTTTTCTGGCCGGTTTCGGCTATGGGGCCCGTCAATGACAACAGGGTACATGGTAGACTATTAGAGAGGGCAATGAGAGGCTGCATTCATGCAACGTACAAAAGGAGGGGTGCTGCGCCTGGGACATTAACATAACATGAGGAAACTACAGGGGTCAGAGAGAGAAATGGTGATTATACTGCCCAATTATTGTATCGACTTGTAATCTTATTTATTCAACCCCTAGGCGACGGGCAATCATCAAATCAGTTCATATTAAATTAACATGTACAGGTTCTATTATGTAGGGTGAAAGGCGCCATTTACCATTTTCAAGACCTTCCTAGTCTATATATATATATATATATATATATATATATATATATATATATATATATATATATATATATATATATATATATATGTATGTGTGTGTGTGTGTGTGTGTGTGTGTGTGTGTGTGTGTGTGTGTATGTATGCCTGATAAAAGGAGACTGGCTCATCTGGGATTCTGCATATGGAAAATATATATATATATCATATATTGTAAAATATACCCGTCAGCTATAACATTGAAATCACCTGCATAATATTGTGTAGGTCCTCTGTGGACTCCACACGACCTCTGAAGGTGCCCCGTGGTATCTGGCACAAGAAATTAGCAGCAGATCCTTTAAGTCCTTCAGGTATCTCAGTACAGCCTACATGGATTGGATTTCTCTTCCAACACATCTCATAGATACTCGATCGGATTGAGAATTTGGGGAATTTATAGGCCAAGTTATCACAAATGCACTTTTTGTTAGGTTACTCATCCATTCCTGAACTATTTTTGGAGTGTAGCAGGGGGCATTACACTGCTAGGCAGGAGGAAGGTGGTACATCCACTTCAATGTCAGGACCCAAGGTTTTGATCAGAACAATGCCCAGAGCATCACAGTACCTCCACCAGCTTGTATTCTTCCCCTCATGCATGCTGGTGCCATCTTTTCCCCACGTGACGCACACACACCTGGCCATCCATATGATGTAAAATGGGATTCAGACGAGGCCACCTTCTTCCACTGCTCAAAGATTCAGCTCTGATGTTCTAATGCCCATTGTAGGTCCTTTTGATGGTGAACAGGAGTCTGTGTGGGCACTCTGGCCTGCTGCTATGCACCCTGTGATATGACATCTTTCTTTAGTTTGTAGCTCTCCTGGATAAATGGACCCAGTGGGATAGCCTTCACCCCCCACAAATATCAATGGGCCTTGGGTGCCCATTACTCTGTTGTCGGTTCACCAGTTATCCTTCCTTGACTACATTTGGTAACTACTAACCACTACGTGCCAGAAACATCCCACAAGACCTGCCATTTTGCAGATGCTTTAATACAGTCTTCTACACATAATAATTTGGCCCTTGTTGAAGCTGCTCAGATCCTAAGGGTACAGCCCCCTGGGGTGTAAATGCTGCAGATCTTCCAAAGCTATGTGGCAAATCAGCAGAATTTACAGTAGCAGTGAATGAGATTGATGAGATTTTATCAGAGACCATATCTGGAATACTGCACTTAGTTCTGGTGGCAGAAAGACATACAAAGAGAACGAGTCCAAAGATGAGCTACAAAAATATTGGAAGTTCTCAGGGAACAAAACTTATCAGGAAAGACGTAAAGGGGTTTTCCAGTGAAATACTATTGATGACCTATCATCAGGATAGGTCATCAATAGTTGATCGGCTGGGGTCAGTCTCTCAACCAATCAGCTAAACAGGCGCAGCCACAAATACACAGAGGTCGGCGTGGAAGCCTTTGCGCTGACCTCTGTGTAGTGACTGACACTTGTAATTGCAGCAACGGCTCTCATTCATATCGATGGGAGCCGCACCTGCAGTTACAAGCGCCTGCCACTATTCGTTTATTTGTGGTGCTGATCAGTCGGGGTCCCGAGTGGGAGACGCCAGCCAATCAACTATTGATGACCTATCCTAATGATAGGTCATCTATAGTATTTCACCCCTTTAAAGAATTTAAATTGTATAGCCTGAAGGAAAGAAGGTTACAGGAGGAAGAAGGGAGAGGAGGACATGATAGAAACCTTTATATATGTTATAGGAAGAGAGAAGGGAGAGGAGGGACATGATGGAAACCTTTATATATGTTACAGGAGGGAAGTAGGGAGAGGAGGACATGATGGAAACCTTTATATATGTTACAGGAGGAGAGAAGGGAGAGGGGGACATGATGGAAACCTTTATATATGTTATAGGAAGAGAGAAAGGAGAGGAGGGACATGATGGAAACCTTTATATATGTTACAGGGGGAAGAAGGGAGAGGAGGGACATGATGGAAACCTTTATATATGTTACAGGAGGAGAGAAGGGAGAGGGGGACATGATGGAAACCTTTATATATGTTACAGGAGGAGAGAAGGACATGATGGAAACCTTTATACATGTTACAGGAGGAGAGAAGGGAGAGGAGGAAATGATGGAAACTATTATATATGTTACAGGAGGGAAGTAGGGAGAGGGGGGACATGATGGAAACCTTTATATAAGTTACAGGAGGAGAGGAGGTAGAGGAGGACATGATGAAAACCTTTATATATGTTACAGGAGGTAAGAAAGGGAGATGAGGGACATAATGGAGACCTTTATATATTTTACAGGAGGAGAGAAGGGAGAGGGGGACATGATGAAAAAACCTTCATACAGGTTATTTGAGGAAGAAGAGAGAGGGGAGACATGATGGAAACCTTTATATGTGTTACAGGAGGGGACAAGGGATAGGGGGGACATGATTGAAAAACCTTTATATATGTTACAGAAGGAGGGAAGGGAGAGGGGGACATAATGGAAACCATTACATATGTTACAGGAGGAGAGAAGGGAGAGGAGGGACTTGATGGAAACCTTTATATATGTTACAGGAGGAGAGAAGGGAGAGGTGGACATGATGGAAACCTTTATATGTGTACACATGAGGATGGAGGCAGAGGGAGGACATGGTGGGAACCTTTATATATGTTACAGGAAGAGAGAAGGGAGAGGGGGACATGATGGAAACCTTTATATATGTTAGAGGAGGAGAGAAGGTAGAGGGGGACATGATGAAAAAACCTTCATACAGGTTATTTGAGGAAGAAGAGAGAGGGGAGACATGATGGAAACCTTTATATGTGTTATAGGAAGAGAGAAGGGAGAGGGGGACATGATGGAAACCTTTATACATGTTACAGGAGGAGAGAAGGGAGAGGGGGACATGATGGAAACCTTTATATATGTTACAGGAGGAGAGAAGGGAGAGGGGGACATGATGGAAACCTTTATATATGTTACAGCAGGGAAGTAGGGAGAGGGGGACATGATTGAGACTTTTATATGTTACAGGAGGAGAGAAGGGGGAGGGGGGACATGATGGAAACCTTTATATATGTTACAGGAGGAAAGAAGGGAGAGGGGGGACATGATGGAAACCATTATATATTTTACAGGAGGAGAGAAGTGAGAGGGGGACATGATGAAAAAAAACTTTATATAGGTTATGTGAGGAAGAAGGGAGAGGGGAGACATAATGGAAACCTTTATATATGTTACAGGTATAAATAAGGTTCAGGAGGGAAGTGTTCTTATTAGGAAGCTAAACACTAGAACAAGGGGGCACAATTTGAGATTGTTTGGGGAAAAGACCATAAGTAATGACAGAAAATATTATTTTACTGAAAGAGTAGTGGATACTCGAAATACATTTCCTGCAGACGTGGTTGAAAAATTAACAATAAATGAATTAAAGCTGTCTCTTTCCTCAAAAATAAGACAGGGTCTTATATTAATTTTTGCTCCAAAAGATTTTACTTTTTTACATGTATAGCTACCTGGACATGATTTCAATTGACTTTTTTTATTAACTGTAACCAGGGCTTATTTTGGAGTAGGGTTTATATTTCAAGCATCCTCAAAAATCCTGAAAAATCATGCTGGAGCTTATTTTTGTGTCCGGACTTAGTTTCAGGGAAATGGTAATCTCTCTTCTAAGAGAGAGATAAAAAGGAAATAACATAGGCACAAACTAGATAGCCCAAATGGTCTTTTTATAGAGTGATTTTCTATGTTTGAAAAGTTAGTGTCCTTTTAATGGAATAAATCTTCCTTTCAGACTGCTTTCACATCTTGATACTGCAGGGTACAAACAGAAGTGGACTCAAACCCACATAAATGAATTTCTCATGCAGAGGTGTAAAAATAAAGTACCTAGTATCTTTTAATAGCTAGTCAATCGCCCTCAGAAACGAGGAGATTTTTTTTTAACTTTACTCTTGTTGACATCCGCTTGGTGCCCTATTGATCATTAGCAGATTCAATTCAGAGATAGATCTGGTAATATGATATAAAATATAGGATAGAGTGTTGTTTAATGGAAAAACAAATCCACTGCAACAACTTTAGTTCTGTATCTAGACTGAATAATGCAGCTCTTTCTCCCCTCTCCCAGCAGGAAGTCTCAGCATCAGTTAGCAGATTCATTACGTCCATCCATTCAGCTGTATATAATCAAACCCTTGTTTTTCTATACATCTGAAGCTGCAGAAAACCTCTCTGCATTAGTTATCCCTTCTATATGAAGCAGCAATAAAATGATATCATCAAACAGTCCTATGACTGGCAGAGGGCTGGCATTTATTCACCTAATCAAAAACCACTGGGAATGTAAAAATGTCTATTCAGTGGCAATAGCTGTAGTCTATAGCTTGCCAGCTGCAAGGTAACCACGTATGCAAGCAATCTAGTCTTGTAGGTCTGACCTCTAGGAAGTCTGCACATAAATGGAAAAAAAATCTACGTGTATATCATCAGTACTTCAGCAGTAAGAGGTCTGCTACAATTTCACGTTGGTAGAAAGTGTTCAGGCTGCCGCGCTGAGCATTTATATGGAAGATGGAACTTGTTGCTGGTAATATTTTTATAATGTACAGCGGGAGGTACTTTATCGCACGTGTAATGCACTTTAACGGGTATTAGAGGTTCACTGAATACTTTTCCATGTGTGCCAATTGAATCAATGAGACGGAGAGACCTCGCTCGGCAGGAGCTGGGGATAAAGATACATTTTTTTCATTCTAAAGCGATAGCTGGAATATTCTGATTACCGTACAGTGAAGAGCGTGCTCTGCGAGAAGCGACAGGTTATCATTTATTGCATGCAATGGTGTTTTAGGGTAAGATCCTCACATTTCGGTCAATGATACTGCTGCAGAGAATTAGGGAGGACACAATAATAGTTTCTTTTAAGACATTTACTTCCCTGGTTGCATCAAAGAATGATAAAAAAAGCAAAAAATGAGATGATTGCAAGGATCAGCTGCGGCTGAGAGTACAGCGAAGAACACAAGGCATTGCAGGCAACGTAGAAGATGACAGACAAGACACTGGCAATTAAAGGGAAATATAAAGGGTTGTGTGATGTGGGGAAAATATGGATTTGTATTGAAGTGCTATATGCTGCAGGGTAAAACAGAACCTTAAACAAGTATTCCAGGAGGACCCATTGATTACATAGTGCGGTCACATTGCCATTTCGTCACATTTTTTTCTAAATCATGTGAAAACACTGATTTTTGGGGGGGGGAAAAGAGCAGCAAAAGTCATATCTTGCCCGCATGGTGTGAATACGTCTTATCACACAGAGCTTTCATATGCAATATTTTTATTTTTATTTCAAAGAAGCAGTGCGATCATTTGGGGGGATTAATTTTCCAACAATTAGGGCTTATTTAGACGATCATATATCGGCTCGGTTTTCACGCCGAGCCGATATACGGTGTCCGTGTCTGCAGGAGGCCGGGGAAGGGTGGGGGCTCAGTTCCTGCTCCTGGCTCTTCCATCCCCCCCCCCCCTGCAGACAAGGACACCGTATATCGGCTCGACGTGAAAACCGAGCCGATATACGGTCGTCTAAATAAGCCCTTAAGACTACACCACAAAAACATGAAGAACGAGACACTCTATAAACCAAATAGAAAAATGCTACTTCTCTGTAAACAAAACTACCACCAAATTGGGGCTAACGCACCAATCCCTGATATCCTTGTGTAAAAGTACCTTAACGTGGGTGTACATGTCCGGAATCCGTCTGTGACCCTGTCCAGCAATCCTACATATCCTCAAAATCTGTAATGCAAATGACCGCGGAGTCTTGTAGGCGGTCATGCGCAGTACAGATTTTTTTTTTATATCTGTGCCGTCGCTAGGCGATGACACGGGTACCTGCAGCCCATCCGCAATGTCAATTGCATATGGGCTTCGGGTCAGACGGCATCCATTGACTTCAATGGAGGCCGTCCATGCAGAGTCCGCAGCAAAATAGAGCATGCTGCGATTTTTTTCTCTGTTCGCGGAACACGCAATTCATGTCTGCGAGTGTGAAGGATATAACAAATGTACATATCTTTCAATGCGTGTCATTTACTGCGGATCCTCCGCGCAGAGTTCAGGCGCAGATTCCACATTAGGAATCCAGTCGTGTGAAGCCAGCCTAAGACTGCAAGATGAGACTGTTACCAATCTGTCATAGTGGAGCAGTGGCTACATCACTCTGATTGGCATTGGTCTGCACAGGAGCTGTATACACAAGGCTGTTGCTTCACTATGCTAAATTGGTATAGTCATACTGGTATAGTCACATGGCAGAATTCACTGCAGAATTTTCTGCAGTGAATTCCGCCTCTGAAAACCGACGCAAAATATGTATCTGCCGTGAATCTGCACGGATTTCAACCTCTTAATGGGCGAAATCCACTTGCGGAATTCTGACACAGAAAAACGTGTTACCGCATGAAGAAATAACATGTCACTTCTTGACGTGGAAACGCAATTTTTTTTGCGTCAAAGTTTCGCATGTGGATCTTCCCCACCGACAGGGCTAAATCCATGTGCGAATTTGCATTAAAAAAAACCCGCAGAATTTGACACGGTTTTTAGAGCTGAAATTCACACTGAAAATTCCGCTGTGAAATCCACCGTATGACCATACCCTAAGAAGGAAAAACTGCTTCACATGGCCTTTAAGAAAAAAGTTACAATAGCAAAATGTGGGCACAGTCTTTTAGATATGAAATGTGAATGAGGAATGGAGTTTTTGAAAGGCGCTGATTCTCCTTGCAGAGATCCAACTGCGGTAGGTAGTAGGTTAGTAAATTAGCTCTTTCTGTAGCGCCACCTATACATAGGCCAATGTCATGGAGGTGGACCATGCTGGCCTCTCGCTGCCCACAACATGCAGAATGACAGCTCTGTCCCTATACAGAAAAGGGAAGAAAGCTGTCAGTTTGCAAGATGCAGGCAGGGAGAAATGGCCCGCCTCCATGACTCGGGGCTCAGCTCAGAGTCAAACTTCATGAACTTTCATACCTCTCACTTTCTTCTTACCTTACCCCCCTTCCTTTTTCCTCTCCTACTCTCCTTCTCCCCACACCGTGATAAAAAATTGTACATTTTTTCTATTGTAAGTTACATTCAAGCTATTTGTACAAGTTGTATCAGCAATGTGTCTTATGCCGAAAGTAACCTGTACGCTCGTTATCTCAATAAAAAACCTTGAACAAGACAAGAGATATCAGACAAACCGGTGGCACCAATCTGCAGATGGCATTCTATTGGAGTTTTTGCTCCTTGGCACTACAGAGCAGTGTTCTAGGTGGCTGGATGAGCTGCCTTGGATGCAACTTTTTAGATGATATTGGTTCTCCTTGTGGAGATTCACCTGGTGTAGGGAGTCTTACTGGCAATGCTCCCTGGGAAACATGCACTATGCAAATTACCTCTCCTCCAGAGGAAGAAAACTGGAATAGAAGAAGAATAGACAAAAAACAGAGCAGAATAAAGAAAGAAATACGGTCCGATGAAGACAGGGTCTATACCAGTGCTTTCCAGTTCCTGTTCTGTACCCCAATAGTTCACCTTTTTAGAATTGTATACTGCACAAGTGATGTAATCATTCACAATGCATCAGAAGTTACATAGATGTATCTTCGATTGAGGATCCCCAAGTGATGACCCGTTAAGCTTAGTGGAAGACTAAAACTGGGGTTTCGCTAGATCTCCAAAATGGACAATACCATGGAGATAGCATTGAATGAAACAGATTATTTATAGCCATTATAATTGGAATGAAATGAATGATTTGTATTCAGAATATAATTTGATTCATTACCGTCAATTCCATACAATTTGTCCAGATTGAAGGCAGGGTTGGATACATGACAATATTCTGTATTTTCTGTATGTGAGATTGTGACAGTCATTCCATATTATATAAGACACAAATATAGCACAGGGTGCTCAATGCGATGACACATGTATTGGGGTCAGCTCTGCGGAATATCACACGCCATATACCCAACCTGTGTGCATGGCGCTCCAGAATTTGGGTCAGTTTAACAGCACCAGAAAGAAGTCAGAGGAGTTTTTCGTATATTAAATCCTTATTATACAGAGCAGAAGTGCAGGCAGCCAGCCAGCTAATCAATTTTTTAGAAGTACATATATAAAAATTTAAAGCAGGCTAGACAGACAGCGGGTGGAAAACAAGTCAGTATCACTGAGGACACTGGTTAGGCAAGGAAATGTTACTTAAAGTGGGTCACCGGCAAAAAAGTAAGTGTAGGATCTGGACTGTCGACAAAATATCCCTCCATGTAAGTCACGAAGATCCCATCAGTATGTTCACAGGATGTATCTTGGAGTTTTGATTAAAGGGATCCTCCGGATTTAACCTGCATGTGCATTTCAAGTCTCCTGTTTGGAGGCCAGGAGATGAAGGGGAAAGTTCTCGCTGATTGCTCCTTCTTACTAATGAAAGGCGGTGGTCTCACTATACAGAAAAGTGTCGGTTTACAGATTTTCTCCTAAAAATAGAGAGCAGGAGCACTTTATTTGATCCCCAGGGTTAAGAAAGTATCAGTGTTTTAGGTGTTGAATTAAAGGTGTCGTATACTTGTAAACTATTGATGGCCTATGCATAGAATAGGCCATCAATAGTGGATTGGCAGAGGTCCGCCGTAAAGGGTCCTCACGCAGCTAATTTCTGCAGGAAGCAGACAACTCTGTTCCCACTTCAGTGGTCTTGCTTGGTACTACAGGCGAAGCTCTCATTCACCTCAAAGGGAATTTTGTCTGTAATACCAAGTCTAGCCACTGCAGTGGGAACAGAGCTGTCTGCTTCCTGCAGAAATCAGCTCAGTACACAAGTACTCTAGCCTGGCTAACAGCTTATTGGTGGGGATCCTAAGCGGTAGACCCGTGTTGATCTGCTATTGATGGCCTATCCTAATGATAAAATATCAGTAATAATAATCCGATAATCCTCAATGAGAATCCTTTTATTTTGCTTTACATCGAAAGCCGATAGCTTCTCCAACTGACCAGAATTTTGACCCAAACTTTGTATATCAACTGGGATCAATATGACTAATTGCTATACGGCATATGGAGAGGAAGAGCAAAACCCAAAACAAGATTATTCTCCTGGTGTTGTGCAACAGAGTAGGAGCAGGGTCTTTCTCCATCGTAGCCCTCAATAAGGCCCATTGACTAACAATTCATACCACATATCGTTGGATAGTGTCATTGCCTATAGGACTCAACGCTACCTTCTACAGGACGTGTGATCAGTTGTACACAAGGAAAGATGGCTGCTGCTATCCAGACTTGCCAGCTGGTTTGATGGATTTTCTATAAAGCCATTCAGTATCCGGGTCTTGTTCATCCCACATCTAAATCAATGAAGAGGTAATTTACCCAACGGAGGACACATTCCCGGTCCTTCAACGTACTTGTGATATGTCCTCAGTATCTATTAGCTGTTCTATAGGACAAGCATCAGCCAGCGCTGCGGCACCCTCACAGCTGCAGCACCCTAAAGTCTGCTCAGACCACAATTTTAAAGGGAACCTGTCACCATCTTTTCTCTGAGAGCGGCACAAGGTAATGACAGGCACGCTGATTACAGTTATATGTTCCTTTACTGTCAAGTATTCTTGTCATTCTAAGGACACTCCTACCTACTACACACTCAGAAATCTTCAGGCCGTTTACACCCAGCAATTCTCAGACTAATTATAGTCATTGCCATCCCCGATCTCTTCTCTCTCTCGTCCCGATACGGCTGCTGAGCAGTACAATAAAACTCTTAAAATTTTACAGGAACAAGTGGTGCCCCCCATAATCCAACCCTCCCGATGCAGACCGTGGCAACCCCGACTTACACCTCAAATGCATTTCCTTTGGCGGCGCTCTAGTTATGTCGACTGCATGTGGAGAAAATCACAAATGTCTGCAGCTTCCTCCACTACAAATTCATGCTCAGATTTACCCTTCACCATGCCAAACAAGCCTTCTTCACCTCTCTCATCTCCGCATTATCCAACAACCCAAAAAGACTGTATGACACTTTTCACTCGCGGCTCAGCCCTAAAATACAGCCCCCTATGATGGATCTCGGGGCTAAAGTTCTGGCGGCCTTTCAAAGAGAAAATTGACAATGTCCGGCATGCGATAACTTCACAGTCCTCGACTAGGTTTGATCGTCTTCTCTGCTGCACCTCCTCTAGTTCACTGTCAGCATTTGACCCAACAGAAGACGTCTTCAGGCTCCGCTCTTCTTTTCGCCCCACAACCTGCATTAGTGACCCTATTTCCTCTCACCTCATTAAGTGTTTTTCCCGACTGTCATCGATCACCTCATAACTATATTCAATCTGTCTCTTTCTTCTGGTATCTTGACTCGTCTTATGCTGCCAACTACCAACCCATCTCTAATCTCCTCTTCATCTCCAAACTCTTTGCCAGCTCTGCTTCTTCCCTCTCTCTTCCGGTTGAGATTCCCCAGGGTTTGGTCCTTGGCCCTCTTCTCTTTTCCATCTACACGGCCCCCATTGAACAAACTATCAGTAGATTTCGTTTGACTATCATCTCTACGCTGATGACACCCAATTATATTCTTCTTCCATCACCCTCGCTACTACAAAACAACAGACTGTCTGATGTCTCTAACACTTTGTCATCTTTCTATCTAAAACTTATACTCTCAAAAACTGAACTTCTTGTGTTTTTGCCATCTACTGAACAACATAATCCTGATATCTCTATTTCAGTTTGCGGTATCACCATAAGTCCTCGGCGGCACACCCACTGCCTTGGGGTCATATTTGTTTCCGACCTTTCCTTTACTGCCCATATTCAGTCACTTGCTTGGTCATGTTACCTGCACCTCAAAAACATTTCCCAAATCCACCCTTTAATCACTATGGAGACATCAAAAACTCTGTCACCCTTATCCACTCTTGGCTTGATTAGTGCAATTCGCTACTGATCAGGCTTCCCCTCTCCAAACCCTCCTCTCTGCAATCCATCTTGAGTGCAGCAGCCAGGCTGATCTTGTCAAGCAATGACAATGATGCCACCACCCTGTGCCAGTCACTGCACCAATGGCTCCACTCTGTGGCAGTCACTGCACTGGCTGCCCGTCAAATATATAAACACCTCATTTCCATCCATTGAGCTCTCCACAGTGCTGCACCTCCCTAAATTTCCTCCCTCATCTCCATATACCACCCTAACCAACGTCTTCACTGTGCTAATGACTTTAGCCTAAATTTCTCTCAAATCCAGACCTTCCACTCCTGTCTCTAAGATTTATTACAAGCTGCACCAGTTTTCTGGAATGCACTATGTTAGACAATCAGATAAATTCCGACTGCCCACAGCTTTAAGGGAGGCCTATCATATTCCCTAATTCAAACTCTTCTTCATCTACCTTACTTTTACATTAACTCTTGGAAACCCAATTCCCTTCTTCCCACTGTGTTCCCTACACACCCCACTGCACCTCTTATCTGCTTATTCACAAACATGACTGGTAATATATACATACAAAAAGCTTTGTGAGTCTATGTATAGTACTATAAGTGTATACTTCCTTATCTTCTGTGAGCTCTTGCCTTGTGTTTAATACTCAATTTCATGATTCATTATTATTATATGTCTGCTGCATGCATCGTTGCATTAGTTTGGGAGAAACTTGCATTTTATTAGTGGTAGCCACACACAGATGCCTATAGGAAGTAGTTCTCAATATTCATGAGATGCAGGATAGCCCCACCAAGCCTTCCCTCCAGTCACTGACTGACATCTATATCTCTATGTGCAGTAATAAGCAAGGAGCAGTCAATCAGTGATTGGAGGGGTGGGCGGGGCTAGCCTGCAGCTCATGAATACCAATGACTACTTCAGGTCTTTTCCCAAACTACTGGTCAGATTCATATAGCTGACATATCATGGTAATCAGAGTGTCTGTTACTACCTTATGCTTCTCTGACAGAGGGCTGTGAGAGCTGATGACATATTCCCTTTTAGTCAAGGGAACAAAAGAAGGGAGAGCTAATTGGTGCTACCGTGGCAAGATCACTCTGGGTGCTGGATATTTAGAAGTAACTTTACTGGCAACACATTTCCGCGTTGCAGTTCTCCTTTGTCAAGCCCCAAGGGTAAAGTCACTTAGCAATATCCAGCGTCCAGAGTGATCTTTTCACGGCAGTGCCAATTTGCTCTCCCTACTACATATGAGTCCCCTTTGCCGGCACTTACCTGGGGAAGGCTGCAGCCGTGATTGAGAGTGCCAAGGGTGGATGTGCACCGAGCGCAACGCCAATAGGTGAGCATACACCTTTATTGCCAACATGCAGGGCTTCTTGCATATTGGAGCGCTGTTTTATTTATTACAGATTTTCTTTAAAGCATACGGCTCATCGTGCCATTCACCAGGTGTAATAGCCCTACAATTAGGGGTTCCTTGACCCCACCAGATTATAACCTATGATTATAATTAGAGGTGAGCGAACTTACTCATTTAGGGCGTTTTTGCACTCGAGCACCGCTTTTTCCGAGTAACTGACTACTCGGACGAAAAGATTCGGGGGGCGGCGTGGTGGAGCGGGGGGTAGCAGTGGGGAACAGGTGGGAGCTCTCCCCCCCCCCCCCTCCCGCACTCCCCTGTGCAACCCCCTGTCTCCCCCGACATCCCCCGAATCTTTTCGCCCGAGTAGTTGGTTACTCAGAAAAAGCGGTGCTCGAGTGCAAAAACGCCGTAAACGAGTAAGTTCGCTCATCTCCAATTATAATGTGTGGACCGAACGCTAGCACTAAATAAAACATTACAATCATCTCTAGTGCGGCACATAGAAACAAACATGAGTGGCGATTGCAAACAATGCGGAGTATAAAATATGGCAGGTCTGTCCCGCTACTCGCCCAGACGATGCTGCCATGTTTTTCATAGAGATACAGCGGACATGATAAAACGTGAGCGAGCTGAGAGCAATAAAAAAAAGGATAACAAGTAAATAAACAGGTTCTCGCTGGAAAGCTCTTTATGGTCCTCGGTAGATGGCAGAGAGAAAGCTAAATAAAAAATGTGCCAATCGATTATTACTTTGTCACAAGTTCTCGGGAAATTTCAGATCCAATATAACATGTATGGGAAAGGTGTAATGAGTCAGATAATGTACAGTGATTGCAGACGGCAGACACTCCATTCATTTACCGGGGATTTCCAGTCCCTGAATAGATATGGCCGTCCCTTGTAGCCAAACATTTAATTTCCTGACTCCTATCTCTAGCAGACTGTTTATAGGAAGAGTAGGTATAAATATTCTGCTATAGAAAGTTCTTCTGGAGCATGTGAATTAGCATTTTACGGTCTAGTTCTTCTTTATTTACTATTGACGGGAATGTATCAGAAGAGTCAGATCAGGTCACCATGGAGGGAACCTACTTCTTCCAAGCAATATGTAACCTATTCAATCATTCCATGATAACATCACTCCTGGATAAGATTTATTAAGATTCAGGAAATTATAGCGTTTGGAGAGTTTCAATATATGAAAAAATATGCATTAACGCTGTAAAGAATAGTACCTAAAGATTATTGTATTATAGCATTTTTACTATTCTATTCTTGTACATAGGGGGGACAATATGATAATAGTTATATTCTTGTACATAGGGGGCAGTATTATAGTAGTTATATTCTTGTACATAGGGGGCAGTATTATAGTAGTTATATTCTTGTACATAGGAACAGTATTATAGTAGTTATATTCTTGTAAATAGGGGACAGTATTATAGTAGTTATATTATTGTACATAGAGGGCAGTATTATAGTAGTTATATTCTTGTACATAGGAACAGTATTATAGTAGTTGTATTCTTGTACATAGGGGGCAGTATTATAGTAGTTATATTCTTGTACATAGGGGGCAGTATTATAGTAGTTATATTCTTGTACATAGGAACAGTATTATAGTAGTTGTATTCTTGTACATAGGGGGCAGTATTATAGTAGTTATATTCTTGTACATAGGGGGCAGTATTATAGTAGTTATATTCTTGTACATAGGGGGCAGTATTATAGTAGTTATATTCTTGTACATAGGGGGCAGTATTATAGTAGTTATATTCTTGTACATAGGGGGCAGTATTATAGTAGTTATATTCTTATACATGGGGGGCAGTATTATAGTAGTTATATTCTTGTACATAGGGGGCAGTATTATAGTAGTTATATTCTTGTACATAGGGGGCAGTATTATAGTAGTTATATTCTTGTACATAGGAACAGTATTATAGTAGTTATATTCTTGTAAATAGGGGACAGTATTATAGTAGTTATATTATTGTACATAGAGGGCAGTATTATAGTAGTTATATTCTTGTACATAGGAACAGTATTATAGTAGTTGTATTCTTGTACATAGGGGGCAGTATTATAGTAGTTATATTCTTGTACATAGGGGGCAGTATTATAGTAGTTATATTCTTGTACATAGGAACAGTATTATAGTAGTTGTATTCTTGTACATAGGGGGCAGTATTATAGTAGTTATATTCTTGTACATAGGGGGCAGTATTATAGTAGTTATATTCTTGTACATAGGGGGCAGTATTATAGTAGTTATATTCTTGTACATAGGGGGCAGTATTATAGTAGTTATATTCTTGTACATAGGGGGCAGTATTATAGTAGTTATATTCTTATACATGGGGGGCAGTATTATAGTAGTTATATTCTTGTACATAGGGGGCAGTATTATAGTAGTTATATTCTTGTACATAGGGGGCAGTATTATAGTAGTTATATTCTTGTACATAGGGGGCAGTATTATAGTAGTTATATTCTTGTACATAGGGGGCAGTATTATAGTAGTTATATTCTTGTACATAGGAACAGTATTATAGTAGTTGTATTCTTGTACATAGGGGGCAGTATTATAGTAGTTATATTCTTGTACATAGGGGGCAGTATTATAGTAGTTATATTCTTGTACATAGGAACAGTATTATAGTAGTTGTATTCTTGTACATAGGGGGCAGTATTATAGTAGTTATATTCTTGTACATAGGGGGCAGTATTATAGTAGTTATATTCTTGTACATAGGAGGCAGTATTATAGTAGTTATATTCTTGTACATAGGGGGCAGTACTATAGTAGTTATATTCTTGTACATAGGGGGCAGTATTATAGTAGTTATATTCTTGTACATAGGGGCAGTATTATAGTAGTTATATTCTTGTACATAGGGGGCAGTATTATAGTAGTTATATTCTTGTACATAGGGGGCAGTATTATAGTAGTTATATTCTTGTATATAGGGGGCAGTGTTATAGTAGTTATATTCTTGTACATAGGGGGCAGTATTATAGTAGTTATATTCTTGTACATAGGGGGCAGAATTATAGTAGTTATATTCTTGTACATAGAGGGCATTATTATAGTAGTTATATTCTTGTACATAGGGGGCAGTATTATAGTAGTTATATTCTTGTACATAGGGGGCAGTATTATAGTAGTTATATTCTTGTACATAGGGGGCAGTATTATAGTAGTTACATTCTTGTACACGGGGGGCAGTATTATAGTAGTTATATTCTTGTACATAGGAGGGAGTATTATAGTAGTTATATTCTTGTACATGGGGGGCAGTATTATAGTAGTTATATTCTTGTACATAGGGGCAGTATTATAGTAGTTATATTCTTGTACACGGGGGGCAGTATTATAGTAGTTATATTCTTGTACATAGGAGGGAGTATTATAGTAGTTATATTCTTGTACATGGGGGGCAGTATTATAGTAGTTATATTCTTCTACATAGGAGGGAGTATTATAGTAGTTACATTCTTGTACATGGGGGGCAGTATTAGAGTAGTTCTATTCTTGTACATAGGGGGCAGTATTATAGTAGTTATATTCTTGTACATAGGAGGCAGTATTAGAGTAGTTATATTCTTATACATAGGGGGCAGTATTATAGTAGTTATATTCTTGTACACGGGGGGCAGTATTATAGTAGTTATATTCTTGTACATAGGAGGGAGTATTATAGTAGTTATATTCTTGTACATGGGGGGCAGTATTATAGTAGTTATATTCTTGTACATAGGGGCAGTATTATAGTAGTTATATTCTTGTACACGGGGGGCAGTATTATAGTAGTTATATTCTTGTACATAGGAGGGAGTATTATAGTAGTTATATTCTTGTACATGGGGGGCAGTATTTAGGTAGTTCTATTATTGTACATAGGGGGCAGTATTATAGTAGTTATATTCTTGTACATAGGAGGCAGTATTAGAGTAGTTATATTCTTGTACATAGGAGGCAGTATTATAGTAGTTATATTCTTGTACATGGGGGGCAGTATTATAGTAGTTATATTCTTGTACATAGGGGGCAGTATTATAGTAGTTATATTCTTGTACATAGGAGGCAGTATTATAGTAGTTATATTCTTGTACATGGGGGCAGTATTATAGTAGTTATATTCTTGTACATAGGGGGCAGTATTATAGTAGTTATATTCTTGTACATAGGAGGCAGTATTATAGTAGTTATATTCTTGTACATGGGGGCAGTATTATAGTAGTTATATTCTTGTACATAGGGGGCAGTATTATAGTAGTTATATTCTTGTACATAGGAGGCAGTATTATAGTAGTTATATTCTTGTACATAGGAGGCAGTATTATAGTAGTTATATTCTTGTACATAGGAGGCAGTATTATAGTAGTTATATTCTTATACATAGGGGGCAGTATTATAGTAGTTATATTCTTGTACATAGGAGGCAGTATTATAGTAGTTATATTCTTGTACATAGGAGGCAGTATTATAATAGTTATATTCTTGTACATAGGAGGTAGTATTATAGTAGTTATATTCTTGTACATGGGGGGCAGTATTATAGTAGTTATATTCTTGTACATAGGGGGCAGTATTATAGTAGTTATATTCTTGTACATAGGGGGCAGTATTATAGTAGTTATATTCTTGTACATAGGGGGCAGTATTATAGTAGTTATATTCTTGTACATAGGGGGCAGTATTATAGTAGTTATATTCTTGTACATAGAGGGCATTATTATAGTAGTTATATTCTTGTACACAGAAGGCAGTATTATAGTAGTTATATTCTTGTACATAGGGGGCAGTATTATAGTAGTTATATTCTTGTACATAGGGGGCAGTATTATAGTAGTTATATTCTTGTACATAGGGGGCAGTATTATAGTAGTTATATTCTTGTACATAGGGGGCAGTATTATAGTAGTTATATTCTTGTACATAGGGGGCAGTATTATAGTAGTTATATTCTTGTACACGGGGGGCAGTATTATAGTAGTTATATTCTTGTACACGGGGGGCAGTATTATAGTAGTTATATTCTTGTACATAGGGGGCAGAATTATAGTAGTTATATTCTTGTACATGGGGGCAGTATTATAGTAGTTATATTCTTGTACATAGGGGGCAGTATTATAGTAGTTATATTCTTGTATATAGGGGGCAGTATTATAGTAGTTATATTCTTGTACATAGGGGGCAGTATTATAGTAGTTATATTCTTGTACATAGGGGGCAGTATTATAGTAGTTATATTCTTGTACATAGAGGGCATTATTATAGTAGTTATATTCTTGTACACAGAAGGCAGTATTATAGTAGTTATATTCTTGTACATAGGGGGCAGTATTATAGTAGTTATATTCTTGTACATAGGGGGCAGTATTATAGTAGTTATATTCTTGTACATAGGGGGCAGTATTATAGTAGTTATATTCTTGTACATAGGGGGCAGTATTATAGTAGTTATATTCTTGTACATAGGGGGCAGAATTATAGTAGTTATATTCTTGTACATAGGGGGCAGTATTATAGTAGTTATATTCTTGTACATAGGGGGCAGTATTATAGTTGTTATATTCTTGTACATAGGGGGCAGTATTATAGTAGTTATATTCTTGTACATAGGAGGCAGTATTATAGTAGTTATATTCTTGTACATGGGGGGCAGTATTATAGTAGTTATATTCTTGTACATAGGGGGCAGTATTATAGTAGTTATATTCTTGTACACGGGGGGCAGTATTATAGTAGTTATATTCTTGTACACGGGGGGCAGTATTATAGTAGTTATATTCTTGTACATAGGGGGCAGTATTATAGTAGTTATATTCTTGTACATGGGGGGCAGTATTATAGTAGTTATATTCTTGTACATAGGGGGCAGTATTATAGTAGTTATATTCTTGTACACGAGGGGCAGTATTATAGTAGTTATATTCTTGTACATAGGAGGGAGTATTATAGTAGTTACATTCTTGTACATGGGGGGCAGTATTATAGTAGTTCTATTCTTGTACATAGGGGGCAGTATTATAGTAGTTATATTCTTGTACATAGGAGGCAGTATTAGAGTAGTTATATTCTTATACATAGGGGGCAGTATGATAGTAGTTATATTCTTGTACACGGGGGGCAGTATTATAGTAGTTATATTCTTGTACATAGGAGGGAGTATTATAGTAGTTATATTCTTGTACATGGGGGGCAGTATTATAGTAGTTATATTCTTGTACATAGGGGCAGTATTATAGTAGTTATATTCTTGTACATGGGGGGCAGTATTATAGTAGTTATATTCTTGTACATAGGAGGGAGTATTATAGTAGTTATATTCTTGTACATGGGGGGCAGTATTTAGGTAGTTCTATTCTTGTACATAGGGGGCAGTATTATAGTAGTTATATTCTTGTACATAGGAGGCAGTATTAGAGTAGTTATATTCTTGTACATAGGAGGCAGTATTATAGTAGTTATATTCTTGTACATGGGGGGCAGTATTATAGTAGTTATATTCTTGTACATAGGGGGCAGTATTATAGTAGTTATATTCTTGTACATAGGAGGCAGTATTATAGTAGTTATATTCTTGTACATGGGGGCAGTATTATAGTAGTTATATTCTTGTACATAGGGGGCAGTATTATAGTAGTTATATTCTTGTACATGGGGGCAGTATTATAGTAGTTGTATTCTTGTACATAGGGGGCAGTATTATAGTAGTTATATTCTTGTACATAGGGGGCAGTATTATAGTAGTTATATTCTTGTACATAGGAGGCAGTATTATAGTAGTTATATTCGTGTACATAGGAGGCAGTATTATAGTAGTTATATTCTTGTACATAGGAGGCAGTATTATAGTAGTTATATTCTTCTACATAGGGGGCAGTATTATAGTAGTTATATTCTTGTACATAGGAGGCAGTATTATAGTAGTTATATTCTTGTACATAGGAGGCAGTATTATAATAGTTATATTCTTGTACATAGGAGGTAGTATTATAGTAGTTATATTCTTGTACATGGGGGGCAGTATTATAGTAGTTATATTCTTGTACATAGGGGGCAGTATTATAGTAGTTATATTCTTGTACATAGGGGGCAGTATTATAGTAGTTATATTCTTGTACATAGGAGGCAGTATTATAGTAGTTATATTCTTGTACATAGGAGGCAGTATTATAGTAGTTATATTCTTATACATAGGGGGCAGTATTATAGTAGTTATATTCTTGTACATAGGAGGCAGTATTATAGTAGTTATATTCTTGTACATAGGAGGCAGTATTATAGTAGTTATATTCTTGTACATAGGAGGCAGTATTATAGTAGTTATATTCTTATACATAGGGGGCAGTATTATAGTAGTTATATTCTTGTACATAGGGGGCAGTATTATAGTAGTTGTATTCTTGCACATAGGGGGCAGTATTATAGTATTTATATTCTTGTACATAGGGGGCAGTATTATAGTAGTTGTATTCTTGCACATAGAAGGCAGTATTAGAGTAGTTATATTCTTGGACATGGGAGGCAGTATTATAGTAGTTATATTCTTGTACATAAGGGGCAGTATTATAGTAGTTATATTCTTGTACATAGGGGGCAGTATTATAGTAGTTATATTCTTGTACATAGGGGGCAGTATTATAGTAGTTATATTCTTGTACATAGGGAGCAGTATTATAGTAGTTATATTCTTGTACATAGGAGGCAGTATTATAGTAGTTATATTATTGTACATAGGAGGCAGTATTATAGTAGTTATATTCTTGTACATATGGGGCAGTATTATAGTAGTTATATTCTTGTACACAGGGAGCAGTATTATAGTAGTTATATTCTTGTACATAGGGAGCAGTTTTATAGTAGTTATATTCTTGTACATAGGGGGCAGGATTATAGTAGTTATATTCTTGTACATAGAGGCAGTATTATAGTAGTTATATTCTTGTACATAGGGGGCAGGATTATAGTAGTTATATTCTTGTACATAGAGGCAGTATTATAGTAGTTATATTCTTGTACATAGGAGGCAGTATTATAGTAGTTGTATTCTTGTACATAGGAGGCAGTATTAGAGTAGTTATATTCTTGTACATAGGGGGCAGTATTATAGTAGTTATATTCTTGTACATAGAGGCAGTATTATAGTATTTATATTCTTGTACATAGGAAGCGGTATTATAGTAGTTATATTCTTGTACATGGGAGGCAGTATTATAGTAGTTATATTCTTGTGCATATGGGGCAATATTTTAGTAGTTATATTCTTGTACATAGGGAGCAGTATTATAGTAGTTATATTCTTGTACATGGGGGGCAGGATTATAGTAGTTATATTCTTGAACATAGGAGGCAGTATTATAGTAGTTATATTCTTGTACATAGGGGGCAGGATTATAGTAGTTATATTCTTGTACATAGGGGGCAGGATTATAGTAGTTATATTCTTGTACATAGGGGCGGTATTATAGTAGTTATATTCTTGTACTTAGGAGGCAGTATTATAGTAGCTATATTCTTGTACATAGGGGCAGTATTATATGCTATATTCTTGTACATAGGGACAGTATTATATTTTTGTACATAGAGGGTGGTATTCTAGTAGTTATATTGTTGTACATAGGAAGCAGTATTATAGTAGTTATATTGTTGTACATAGGAGGCAATATTATAGTAGTTATATTCTTGTACATAGGGGACAGTATTATAGTAGTTATATTCTTGCACATAGAAGATAGTATTATAGTACTTATATTCTTGTACATAGAGGCAGTATTAGAGTAATTATATTCTTGTACATAGAGGCAGTATTATAGTAGTTATATTCTTGTACATAGGGGGCAGTATTATAGCAGTTATATTCTTGTTCTTAGGGGCAGTATTATAGTGGTTATATACTTGTACACAGGGGGCCTGTTACGGTATACTACCCTTCATACGCCAGCATGGGTGCCCTAGATCTCACCCACAACTCCTGTCCCTGCCTGCTTGCCTCCACTCTTGGTTATCCCCAGGCGGGCAACTGGGTGGCGGACCCTACTATCACTAGGGACCGAAAAGGGACACTGGCATACCTGGATGGAAAGGGTAGAATACCAACAGAGAAAGCAGATGTAAATAACCAACACGAACAATACTAAGCAGAATTGTGGCAGATGGAAAAACCTGGCGGATAATAGCAAAATATAGCAGACCAGATGACAGAGGCAGGAGACCAACAGAGGCAGACTACCTAACACACTGAGGGAAACCAATAACTGGCAGCGATTGCAAGTCTCTGCCCGACCTTTATACAAAAGCCTCCACCCAGGGGCAGAGAGAGGGAGGCAGCCAACTCCCAACAGAACACAACTAAAGGGAGCTTATGCATGGCAGCTGCACTCACCGGTGCGTGCGCACTGCGCCGCTCGCCACCAGCACCATGCCGCCCATGCCGGCCAGGCACCCGCGCCCCCGGCAGACAGACAACAAGCCAGGTGGACGCGCCCCGACTGCGGGACCCCGCACACCGCTGCCCCGGGAGGACCAGCAACTGCCGCATGGTACCAGGGCCTTAATATAGCAGTTTTGCTGCTGAAGGATTGCTAGTCTTTATCACTTTTTTTTCCATTTTAAGTAGAATACTCTTGAGAGGTTAGCATACTTCAGGTGAAGAAGTAAAATCTAATTCTGAAATGAAGATTTTGACTGATTTATTGATTGATTAATTGTATAAAGGATAGATGAGGGCAAGCTGACATTATATCATATATCTTATTTATCCCCTCATTAAAGCTTATTTACATAACACACTCCATTTTCCAGTAGATGTGATGACTTTTCCATACATATTTCATGTACACTAGAGTATTTCCTGGCAAATTTTATACATTTTTCATGTAAGTTTGCAGTAGATTTCTAAGGCTCGTATTGGCTTTTTTTCTACATTCTACACAAAGCTAAAGTGTTCACTGTAGCAACTTCCGAAGGAAAACAAGTCAGTGACTTTCATATGTCCCATTTTTGGTCAATTTCCTTTGAGCTTTTTTTGTAGTCACTAAACCAGTGCTTATTTTACAAGTAAAACTTACAGGTATTCTTCAGTTTCAATTAAGCTACAGTACAATCTATTTATTGTTTGTCCATATTCCACAGCATGACCATATGGTGGTCCATAATGGTTCTTTTCTGAGGTCCCTTGTTGATAAATCCTCCACTATAGCACCCTTAAATTCTCACCAACCTTTCTGTACCAATATTCTCGCACTTCTATAGGCTCCCTATATGTGAATGTCTATTACAAAACAAAAGAACAGTTCAATCTGAATGCAATTGACCCTGAAGAATGATGAAGAAATACGAAGAGCTAAAGATGGGCGAGTACCAAAATGCTTGAATGCTCGTTATTCGAGTCAAGCTTTTCGTAATTCTTCTCCAAGTCTTCCCAATCTCCTCTAGATAATAGACATGTGGAAACAAGTTATTGTAATATAAGGAGTATTCCGGAGACCAAAGTTATTTTTTTTCAGGTTTTCACCCATCCACTGGATGAGTGAAAACTGATAGATCAGTGGGGGGCTGACTGCTGGGACCCCCGTCGATCCCAAGAATAGAGGTCCAGTTTGTCTCCAAGGGAATACTGCCATCGTTCTATTATTTTGATGAGAGTGCAGAAGATTGCAGTGAAAAGCAGCAAGCAAAGCATTCTGCAATCTCCGGCGGTCTCACTGACATGAATGAAGCTATAATCTGTGTGATCTCTGCTCTATTCCCTTGGAGATAAACCAGACCGCCATTCCTGGGATCTGTGCGGATCCCAGCGGTTGGACCCCACCCAATCTATCACTTTATACTTATTTGGTGGATGAAGAAGACGTTCAGTCTCTGGAATATGCCTATAAGGTATTTTAACTTGAGTGGTTGGTTCCCTGCATTGCCTACTGGATGGTACAGCTATCTGTATAACTCTGCCCTGGGTACCATCATCTACAAGGAAATAAGGGAGTTTAAATAGTAAAGATAGTATTGGATAAATGGAGCAAAATAAAAAGTTGGCTGTAGACATAAGCATGAGGCCAAGTGGCTAACTTTTCCAAGTCCCCTTTTTCACATCCATTATTCTTGGCTGAATGTGAATTTTACTAGTATTGCTGAAGGGAGATACATAGCGGTTACACACTGAGGCCCTGCTAATCTATATGTAAGCTGAGGATTAGACCAAGCCCAACTTCTGAAGAGGCATGCCAGTGAGCTTTTGGGCATATATAGTACATCTGTCAGTATTGGAGCCTAGAAACTCCCGTGTCCCCGGCAGTAACTCTCCTAAATGAGCAACTGGTGATCCTGGACAGCTCCTTTGTAGATCCTATTGACCTAGTTTCTTGCCTTGATTACCTAATTAGCCCCCCACTGACATCCTATACAAACCTGGTAATAGCATTTCCTCCTTGCTAGGGCTTTGTGCTTCCTACCTGTCCTCTAGCTTGTTGCAAGGTCCCTGCTCATGCTACAATCTGCTGTTGCTTATCTGTGTAGCAAACCTGGACTGGTGAATATGCTTGCTTTCTAAATCCATATAGATTCTAGATCGTCTCACCCACTACCAGATTGTTACAAAACCATACACAACTGCCTAATGTCTATAGCCATCACTAGTAGCGGGCTATCCTAGAGGCAATTTACTGTAAAATTATCTTTTAGACTCTGCTCACAATACGATCATAACTTGTGCTTCATGAAGTCCGGATCAACTGGTATGATAGTGTCCCACTGCATGTTCATCACGGCTCACCTACTCCTGCAGCAACGAGGGGTTGCCACCATGCTAATGTACTTCCTCTGCTCGTTCCCTGAGTTCTACCTGTGGGGCTCCTACACGTTCCCACCCAGTCTCTTAAAGGGCCGGTGTGCACTCCCACTACTCCTTCTCCAATCCTGTTCTTACACCATCTATATTAGGCATCCACACCCAAGGGTGGATGCCTAAGCAATTGTTCTCATACTGCCACTTGTGGCAAAGCCGTAGTTTGTATTTATTCTGGTTCTGTTCTTTGCCCGACTTTGACTATTCTGACTTCTGTTCTCCCTGATCTCGGCTCTCGGGACTTTGTTATCGCCTGCCCTGACTTCCGGCCTGAACCTTGTTACCTGTGACTCCAGCCTGTGTCCCCACTACTTCGCTGTTCAGACCTTCAAGTACCGCACCTCGGCCCCTAGGGAAGCATCAGCAATCACATTACTGTTTGTGCAATGGCTTAGGGAACCCGCTGCAAAGCCGGAAACCCATCTGGAGGGAGGGGCCAAGCATGAAAACTGGTGCTGCTACCTCAGATAGCCCAAAGCCAAACTGGTGTGTGGCAAGGTGGATCCACATCTGCCTGTCTGACAGAAGGATACGTTCAAAAATCCCGATTTACCCTATTGATTTATCATGTTACTCATCAAGTTTCCATCAGAAGTGCGGTATTTTGGAAGGCAGGAATAGCGCTGCTGACTGTGCCATAAAAAACACCTGGAGCCTGAGGGGACGGAAAGCAACACTAATGTAAACAGCACCTAAATAATTAAAGGCATTTTTCTCTGTTGATTTTCGCATTCAGTACTTTCTATTTCTGCAACTTTTCTTAATCTTTAGCCGGCGTCACACGGGCGTAAGCACAATTACACTCGCATTTGCACGATGGGTGTTGCGTTTTTGCGCGCGCCTCAGCGTGTTTTACTGTATTTTTTGCCTGCACAAAAAAATCATGCACCCATGGATTGCAAAGGGCAATTAGTGTCATTAGTTCAATATGTGCGGTTTTCCTGCACAAACGCACAGGAAAATTGAGCATTCTGTGTATTTTGTCACAGAAATGAAATCAATGGGATCTATTCACTGCGTAATGCGCATGCAAATTAGTGTGAATAAGCCCTTAGGCCGCTCTCACACGGTCCGTTTATTACAGTGTTTAGCGCGGCGTTTCAAACGCCAGGCTAAGCGCTGTAAAAACACCTCCATTGATTTCAATGGGTCTTCTCTGACAAGCGTTTGAGTGTGGCGTTTCTAATGCCGCAATTTTCCCACTCTGTCTGCTTTATTTTAGTGCGTTTCAGCAATTTTTATCGCACCTCCTCACCCATTGCAATGATAGAGTGCGTTAAAAAAACGCTATTGAACGCGTTTGAAAATGCCATTTGAAAACGCTGTAAAACCCCCCGGCGTTTTTACAGCTGCCTGTGTGAGAGCAGCCTTAAGGTTTGCTACAAAAATCATATGTATCCATTAAAGAGGAGAAGAAGATACCTGATCTGAAACAAAAAGTCACTCATGTTGCACTTGATGATGATCTCAGCCTAAGTATTGTGCAAGCTGAATGCATCCCGACGGTGCTTTAAGGTCAGAAAGACTCCGGATTCCTTCTTCATGAGACTATGTGTGCAAATATGTTGAAAGACTCAGGAATGTTAAAAATGCATTAAACTATGTAAATTGCACAGCAGTTTTAAAGAAAGATGTGGTCATGTGTTCACTCCTAAAAATAATTCCGCTTTATGTAGATTTATAAAGCAACGTCAAGTAGGATGGAAGGTCAACGGCAAGCATGTGACAACTGTGGCAAGTGTGCCGGAGGAGGGAGTGACCAGATCCTCTGACTGCGTAAGAGCAGTGCAACAAAAAATAGCAAAAACATAAACATATATCATATTCCACTCAAGTGCAATTTAAAGTCAAGTCTCTTCTCGATTGCTCTCGCTGACATTATTGTGATGGAGAGCCGTGGAGGAGGAATTCAAGGAGGGTCTTCCATGCACATTAGGTTGCAAACAAATGAGACATTCCATTTAACAACAAGATCTCGGGTTTGGGCTCACATAGAGATGCCCTCGCCCCGGGATCAGGATTCACCAAGCTAAAACTATTAAAGATGTGAAAATAACAGGGGGAATTCTTTCTTTCATGCAAGCTGATGTCTCTCGGTCTCATCTTGTCAGATGCTTGAAGTTGTGAAGTGGACATTCCTCTGCAATGACTTCCCGCCTGCCCTGGAGTCTCTTATAATGTGGCATGGTGATGGACACACGGGTGGTGGATCTTCTCCTCACTCTTCATTACTACTGATACTCTTGTGTTGTGTCTTCCTTTACTAACTGTTACATGCTGGATGCAAAATGATGGGGGCCCGCTGTGTCTAACGTTCCCTTTAGTTACGATGCCAGCTACTCTCTACAAGAGGAGTTGCTCGAATGTCCGGGTTCTTGGCGCAACAGTCATTCAATGCCACTTTACCTGCTGCTACAGCACATCTCAGTACAGTAGATTATATAGAACCTCCATACA